>NC_092868.1:26061011-26256179 GCF_032062135.1 Pyxicephalus adspersus | reverse complement strand
TGCTGCTGTTACTGCTGCCACCTGCCTAGTACCCAACTCTAGATGCCAATTACTAATGTCGTCCACACTCCGTCTCAGGGCCTAATGCCTCCTCCCCATGCTGTTACTGCTGCTGCCTGCCCAGTACCCAACTCTAGATGCCAGTTACTAATGCTGTCCACACTTCGTCTCAGAACCCACCGTCTCCTCCTCCTGCTGTTACTGCTGCTGCCTGCCCAGTAACCAAATCTGGATGCCATTTTCTAATGTCATCCACTCTCCGTCTCAGGGCCTAATGCCTCTTCCTCATGCTGTTACTGCTGCCGCCTGCCCAGTACATAGCTCTAGATGCCAGTTACTAATGCTGTCCACACTTTGTCCCAGAGCCCACCACCTCTTTCTCCTGCTGTAACTGCTGCCGCCTGCCCAGTACCCAGTACCCAGCTGAAGATGCCAGTTACCTATACTGTCCATGCCGCATTTTACAAAGTTACAGCTAGCAGATTAGAAAAGGCAGTCCCCTACACAACAATGTCTCCAGATGCCAATTTCTCCAGTAGCTACAGCTTCTACACTGTCCATGTATGTGATGGCCTCACGGCCTCCTTCTCCTGCTGTTACTGCTGTTGCCTGCCCAGTACCCAGCTATAGATCCTGCCACTTACAAATGCTGGCCACACTCCGTCTCAGGGCCTAACGCCTCCTCCTCATGCTGTTACTGCTGCTGCCCGCCCAGTACCCAGTACCCAGCTTTAGATGCTAGTTAACAATTTTGTCCATGACACATTTTACAAAGTTACAGCTAGCAGATAGGAAAAGGCAGTCCCCTACACAGCAATGTCTCCAGTAGCTACAGCTTCTACACTGTTCATGTAGGTGATGGCCTCAATCTTTAACGCCGTCCTTGATCTGTCTCTGGCCTTACCTCCTCCTTCTCATGCTGTTACTGCTGCTGCCTGACCAGTACCCAGCTGTAGATGCCGGTTACAAATGCTGTCCACACTCCGTCTCAGGGCCCACCACCTCCTCCTCCTGCTGTTACTGCTGCGGCCTGCCCAGTACCCAGCTGTAGATGCTAATTAACAATGCTGTCCATGTCACATTTTACAAAGTTACAGATAGCAGATAGGAAAAGGCAGTCCCCTACCAGCAATGTCTCCAGTAGCTACAGCTTCTTCATAGTCCATATAGGTGATGGTCTCAACCACTAATGCCGTTCCTTGCTCCGTCTCAGGGCCCACCGCCTCCTCCTCCCAGTACCCGGCTCTAGATTCCAGTTAACAATGCCATCCACACCTCAGGGCCCACCACCTACTCTTCCTGCTCTTACTGTTGCCTCATGACCACTGCCCAGTACCCAGCTCCAGATGCCAGACTAGACTCAAGCTCAACAGGGTCTTTTTCCCCGCTGACATTAATTTATGACACCCTGAAGTGTGTAATGCAAGTGTATGTTTCTGTGTATGTTACCCCAGAACTGGGAAGTGGGACAGCAGTCCCTCTGTATATGTTGGGGGGATGAGATGGGAGACACCGGTATGTGTAATGTGAACTGAGAGGTCCTAGATGACCACATTGAGCCATGAAGTTATTCAGCTCAGCAAATGTCTGGAGACTTCACCACAACAAGTATGTGTCCGCCCTGGGAGACTCCATTCAACTGCAGAATGATGGGTTTCAGACTGAGAACCAGCTGAAAGGGAAGAGTGAGATGTCATTTGAAAACGACACGTTGGGGGATCTCTGGGTGAAATGCACAATGGCATAACTTACCGCGAAGTGCGCCATTACAGAACTGACCACCACCTTGTACAGTTCTATTTCCTGACTCATGTCTCTTCGGAGTACATAGAGAGCGTGCTGGCCGACTTCGAATGGGGACCTAAGCCCGACGTTGTCATCATCAACTGGTGTATATGGGATGTTATCAGGTATCATGAGCAATCACTGGAAATGTACAAAACCAACTTGGACCACCTGTTTATTCAGCTCACGAGGTGCTGAGCCCCGAATGTCTGGTGATATGGAACATGGCCATGCCTGTTGGATTTAAAGATGGTGAAGTGCTAGAGTACCCAATTCCTAATGTGCGCTGGGACATCATAGAAGGGAACTTCTACAGCGCCACTCTAGCAGATTTGCACCAATTTGATGTGATTGACATGCACTTCCACTTCTGCTTCGAGCTGCGCTCCAGGGTTAAAGATGCCACCCACTCAAATCAGCTGGCTCATCGGAAGTATACCTGCATCCTGCTACCTGATACCTGCTAGCTTCAGGGCCCACCGCCTCCTCCTCATGCTGATACTGCTGATGCCTGCCCAGTACCCAGCCCTAGATGCCAGTTACCAATGCTGTCCGCGATCCGTCTCAGGGCCCACCGCCTCCTCCTTCTGCTGTTGCTGCTGCCACCTGTCAGTACTCCATTCTTAATAATGGTATTACAGACATTTAGGTGGTATTGATGATGCACTACACCCAGCTCTAGATGCCAGTTACCAATCTGTCTCAGTGCCCACCGCCTCCTCCTGCTGCTGCCACCTGTCAGTTTTAACTTATAACAGAGCTGTGTAACAGGCTAATTTTTTGACTGAAAGACCCCCCTTAGGGATCTCTGCCTGTACTCTGAATCCTGTGTATGGCTTGTAACGGAGCGGTGAAACCTGGTGGCTAATTTTTGGACCGGAGGAACCCCCTTTGTGGCCTTCTCTCTCTCTCTACTAGGAGGCTGATATAAAATCCGGCATGTTCCCTTGACCACCCCATAAAATGGCCTAGACAGCAACATAAAAAAGCCTTCCTTATTTTTTTTTTTTACTTTTACAGTGTTGTGCAGAGCTGGGGGAGTCTTGACATGTCTTTTTAACTGTATTTATAGGCTGTAAAAGCTCTACACAGTCCTGAAAAACAACCCAAATTTTTCTCCCATTGACTTTAATGGAATTCGACCTTCGTTCAGCCGAATAATTTTGCTCTATTCGACCGAATAGCGGTCAAATCAAATAGTGAGCTATTCGACCAACAGTACCTGTGACCAAGGATGACAGCTGGCTGTTGGATGTTTTTGGGCTTGGTGATCCTGCAGGGAGTTGTGGGCAAACCCGTGCAGAAAAGGTACTGGTGCAAGAACAAAATGCTTGCCACTCCATTCTTAGGCACAGTCATGCCAGAATACCGCTTTTCCTTCATAATGAGGTATCTGCACTTCGCAAACAATGAAGAATTTGATGAGACTACCCATCCTGCAACAAAACTGAAGAAAACTTGGGAAGTGTCTCAGATGATTCTACAAAATTTCCAGGTCAGCTAAGTGCAGCACATTGCGTCAAAGAGGGCACGATTTGGCGTCAAAAAGTATATGCTGTGTGAATCCTCATCTGGCTACATTTGGAATACTACTTTACACTGGAAAAGGGACACAGTTCAACCCCAGATAGAGCCATTATGGATTGGCAATATCTTCAGTGCTATCCTTCATTGAGCCAGATCAGGGCTATTGTGTCATAACTGACAATTTCTACGCATCTCCTGAGCTTTATGAGTTCCTTCTGCAACACAGAACAAATGCCTATTGAACCGTTAGGGCTAACCGGCGCAACCTGCCGTCAATGTTTGCAAAAGGGAAGCTGAAGACAGGAGAAATTGTTGCCTGGCAGAAAGGAAAGATGATGGCCCTGAGATGGCGTGACAAGAAAGATGTGTGCCTGATGAGTACTGTCCATGATGTCTTCACGGTTCTGGTACACACAAAACTTGGGAAAGAAGTGATGAAGCCACAGGTGGTGATTGACTACAACAACACCATGGGAGGTGTGGACAGAGCTGACCAAGCCATGACATTCTACCCAGCGATGAGTAAACAGCAAAGGAAGTACTACAAGAAGATTTTTTAGGCATCTTGTTGAGCAGTGCCTATGGAATGCCTACATTCTGTACAGAAAAAATAGTCAGAAGCCTGTGAATCATTTAGACTTCATTTTGCAAGTTTCCGAATCCATAGTCAACAACCACCAAACACTATCAGTGGCTATGAATAGACCTGGACATCGTGCTGCTACCGTTGTCAACCCAAAAAGCCTGACCGGTCATCATTTCATTGAATACATCCCACCAACCCAAAAAAGGCGGCACCTACAAAGATGTGCGTTGTTTGCTGCTCAAAGACTGATGACAGAGGAAGGAAGAAACGCAAAGAAACCAGATTCTACTGTCCTGACTGTGATGTTGGACTTTGTGCAGCACCCTGCTTCAAAATCTACCACACCCGGGATGTCTACTAAAAATGTAAATATTTTTTTTCTAAAATCTGCATTTTGTTTATATATATTTTTTTATCAATAATTATGCACCCTTGTTTGGACAAATTTCAGTGAGAAATTTTTGATAAAATAGTTTGTTTTGATAAATTACATTGTTGTGGTCTATTATTTCATTATTTTTTATATATTTTTTATTTATTATGATTTATACTTATTTAATAAAATATAATTTATGATTATAATATAATAAATAAATATAATTATTATACCCGGAAGTTATTCCTAAGAATTACAGGCCCATGATCTAAACAAAAATTTTTATGCAAAAAAAATAGGATCACTTTTTGCATCAAAAAACAGAATTAAAACGCTAGGGGGATTAAACTAACAGAAAGCCAGGCCTCATGATGGGAACAAACATTTTAAAAGTACCGTATTTTTCGGACCATAAGACGCACTTTTTTTCCCCCAGAAGTGGGGGGAAAAAGTCCCTGCGTCTTATGGTCCAAATGTATCAAAATGTATCCTTCCCAGCTGCTGTCCCGTCCCGTCTCCTGTTCAGCGCGATTATGGATTTTTCAGTTATATATCAACTAATCATATATTAATCATCTGATAAATTATGCATTGATCTTGGGATAATGAATCATGATAAACATACATTTAAATAAATAAGTATAATATCATATGAATTGGATAAATTTGATCATGATCACAGCGAATTTAATTAAAATAAATGATAATAACATAAGATGAACTATCCCATTTAAGTAAAGCTCCACATTATTCTTGCATTCAATCAAAACCATCGCTTTATTTCTTTACTTTCCAAATTTTGGAAAGCTTTTAAAGATTTGTCAGATTGTCTACTTTGTCTACAGAACTCAAAAAGCCCTGCAAAATTTAGTGTTTAATTTATTTCAAAGCAGGCCAACCGCTGCTGCATGCCCACAAGTGACAAACTGCACCACAGGTGTTGCTACAGTTGTGGAGCAAATCTTATGAGAGCAACCATGCAGCCAAAAGTGACTTGTCCCTTTTAGCAACCATGCTACAATCTGCCACAGCTGCCTGCAAAAAAATGGCTACTAATCATTACCTTCACTTAAAGAAGTTGAGACCAAGGTTAACCTGGGGTAAGAATTGAGAACTTATTATCTTATCTTCCTTCTGCCCTGTTATCTCTGCATCTCCAACATTTATCCCCATTCCAATACTCTGCTTTGATAGTGGGTGTTCTTGGATTATCCAGTCATGCTGTACTTAAAAATTGCCTTTCCAAACTTTAAATACATTAATATTGAACTACTTAAAGAATCAGCTTTGTGGAATTATCCTATATACTTGTGTATTCTCCCACATGACCTTATTAAATTGTTCAGGCTGGGAGCAACCTTTTTTTTATTAGTATTTTCTCATTTTCCTTCTTTAACCCATTCTTTTGTTTCACCACATTTTCAAAAGGTTTACTTTTTGAGATTTGTAGTAAACATTTAGCATCTCTAAAATGGCCTCCAGTTTCTATTACTAGGGTTTGACAGAAATGATCTAAACATACCCCAAATCTGGAGATTAAGAGTTCATCCCACTTGTAGTGGACCTCCCATTTGGAATATTGAGTTGTATTATTTTAGTTAAGTAATATATAATTGGGATCTGATGTACTGGGTACTAAATATTCCTGATTCCATAGCCATAGGCAGCTTTTATTTACCATCTTATCCATTTTTTTGTGAATATTTTTTGTAGAATCTCTATAATATTTAGTATGTATCCCTACATTCCATTTTATTTTCCTTCTTGTATATTTCTTTTTTCAGCAAAACCAATCTACCACCCTTATCACCTTGCTACTATTTTATATATCCTCTTCTGCCTTTCTTTTATTTTCTCCTATAAATTTATATAACACAATACTATTGTGAACAATGCTTTTTATAAGATTTCTTCTGTAATGAACAAATAAAGGTGGTTATTTGAAGAATATTTTGTGATTTTTTTTTATATATCTCTGAAACTTCTCTATAGGGTACAATTCCTCAATACTGTATTTAAAAAAGCAGCAAGCTGCCTGAAGGGTGTTCCAGCATTTAAATTGGCCTGTTGCTGGGAATACCAGATTACTAATAATAGCTATGAAATAATACAAAAGAAACAAATAAAAACTAAAGCACTGATCAAGTAGTCTATGCTCACTGTATGAATCAATGTTTTAATTTCAGTTTTGACTGGAGTTTACATCTGTTTCTAAATGTTAAAAACTGTAATAAAGTAAACAATTGTAATATAAGTAGTATACAGTATATTCAGAAAATATATGCTAGTTCAGGAACAAAATGTCACTGCTAATAAAAAATGCTTGAAGGATTTTTTTTGCATATATCAAATACACATAACAAACAAGCAAAGCTATTTAATCTGCTTGGATGCCAAGTAAATTGTAAGCAGGAACATTTAGGATTAATGTTGCCTGTCACAGAAAGAGTAACATTTAGCGATCAGTGCATTGTACTGATAAAAAGAAGTGACATGGTATATACAAGCATTATTAATAAATTCACAGCTTCTCTTTCATGTTGAATGAAATGAAACATGGCCTTATCTGTAAATACCTAGTATAGGAGAGGATGTACAACTTAATATTGCTTACCTCCTGAGAATCCTTACATATCCGCAGGAAATCTATACCCTATTAGTATCTAATACGATGATTAAATATTTTGTACTGTACAAACAAAAATCATAATAGAAAAAAAAAACATCACCAGGATGAGTTGGGCTAGGAAGAGCCTTTTAAACATGATGGCCAATTATATCCAGCCAGGAGTTAGAAGCTCAGATAGGACAGATGATAACATCTTTTTTTGCTATGACTGAAGTGCCATATTATCTAATACTCATCGACATGGACTACTGGGCCAAGAAACTAAACAGTTGGCCAGAATTGTCTGAGATGCCATTCAGGTCCTGTCTTGTTCACCCTCATGGGACATGTTGGAAAAAAGTGTAAAAGTGTGATTGAACCACCACCAACAACCAAAAACAGCACAATCAAAGGTGAATTGATCAGAAAAATTGATTTAGATTTGTGCCATGCTGTCCCAAACTCCTAAAGGTAGTTAAAAATCAATTTCTATTGATGTTCCACCAAAAATAACAGTCACAATATGAGAAAAAAGCAGGAAATTTAATTAGCAACAAAGAGAGAAACAACAAAGTTCCATTGTTTTTCTATTGTAATTTAAAAATGTGCCTTTTTTATTAGAGCAATTAGTGGTGAATAGAACAGAAATATGGGTTTTTTAGAGAGCTAAAAAAATTTCTTTTGAGTTTGAAATAAAATAAGCATTTAAATTTGAATTCCAAATTGGATTCAGAAATCTTAAACAATTAGATTGAATTTTCCAGTTCCAAGCACCTCTATTAGTAGGAATCACACAAAATTTCCATTACTGTTAAAACGCATTAAGAATTATCATTGTAAAAAACAAATGCTTCTTTATGCTATAATATCTGTTGACCTGTGTATACCAGAACAAAGTATGTTAAACATAGTTATTGTGTGTAGTTTGAGTGTGTGCGTAAAAGTATAGATGACAATTATAAAAATGTGATTCAATACAAGCAAATTTATGCTATTCAAACCACAAAACACGTCAGATACACTGAAAAATATAACTAAATTTACAAGGAGTGCAAAATATTAGTTATATTTACTATTAGTTACTCTCCTTAATCAAAATTCCCAGTGTTTGCCCCCAGGCACTAAATAAATACATTGCCAATAAGTGGCTGCAAAAGTAAGAAAAAAAACAGTAGATTGATTATTATAGACACCTACACAGGAGAAAAAAGAAGGTATCCACCCTAGCACATCTAGGTCCTTTTATTAAGAAAAGGGAGCATAAAAACATCAGCTATAGGACTTCTTGGCAGGGTTGCAATGGAGGATGCTCTTCTTATGCTCACCCTGTACGACGATTACCAGAACTTTTGTTAGGCAGAACCTGGCATCCCACATAGGATGAGCCATCACATGACCGATACATGGTGCAGTCTGCCCATTAACACATGGCATCACTAACCAGTGGGATACTTGTAAACATATCACTCTTCAAAAAACAAAAAAATCAGAAGCCTTACTTTTCCAAACACCTTTACATCATATTTTTCAAGACAACAGATGCACCTAAACTATATAAAGGTCTGAAGCAAATGAAACGTGCCACTAATAGACACCTTGATAGAATACCATCAAATGCTTTTTAGGCCTAGCCCCACTGCTCCACTTGTTGACGTGAAAGATGCTGCTGAGAGCTGGTTTGCGGCCCAACCAAAGATCACCCAGTTTCACTGATGAAAGTGTATCCTTTTTAGCGTTGGAGAGCTTTAATAAATCAGACCAATGAATTCTGAACTAAACCAGAGAATTCTAAAAGAAAACGTCAAGACATCTATTTGTGAGTGAATTCTCAAGGGAAAGGGGGTTGTGTAGCAAGACAACGGCCCTAAACACATAAGTCCTTCTACCAAGGAATGGTTAAAGAGGAAAATCAAACCAAGTCAAAGTCCTGATTTTAACCCCCCCTAGCGTTAATCCCTAATCACACTCAAGGTCACTAAAAAACACTTATCTTGTTTCGTTGTCGTCCCCTGGCGTCCTTTTGGTCCCTGCAGGTCCTCGAGACATGTCTTCTTCCTCCAATCTTCAGCTGGCGACTGCAGAGACGTTCTTCGGGGATTCCCGGTGATGTTGATGCATGCGTTGGTGCGGATGGGAGGAGCGGCTGCCCGGGTCCGCCCAGCGGCTGCCTCCAAATGCCGCCCGGGTCCCAGCCATGCTGCTGCTCGCATCCGCAGTTAGATGCGATGGACCATGCAGGATTTCTGCATGGTGCATCAGATCTTACTGATGATGGGAGCAGCAATAGTAAATTCGGGGGGTGATGCCAGCGGCGATTTCCCACTGGCACTCCCAGAATTAACCGGAATTAATGCAACTGGAATTACCGGAATTAACACAATCCCCATTGGTGGATTCAGGGGGATGAGCAGAGAGGGGACATCCCTATCGCATCACCTGGCATCTTCTGGGTGATGTGGTGGAGTGATCGATTCTGTCGACAGTAAAAACACATAATAAAAGTACAAGTACATATTTTAGTGCACCAAGCATCATTGCCCAGTGCCGATTTACATTTTGCCCACTATTAGCTCTGAACTTGATCTGACCTTGATCCGACCTTTTGATGACTTAAAAATAAATCACTCCCTGAATGTATAATTTGATCACTTTGTCTTTGACCTTGATTCTTCCTGACTGATTGCTGGAGACCACATGGCATCCAAAAGGCATCTCGCCGGCACAAGTGCTGTTTTGGAGAGAATTTGAAAGCAGCGATAGCGATTTGGAGTCCCTTGTGGAATTTAGCGATAGTGATTCACCAGGATTCCATTCACCGGCACACCTGGGATGAAAATTGAGGCTGAATGCGACGAACCCCTGGCATACCTGAGGTTGCGGAGACAAACAGGTAAGCTGCTCTGTGTTTGCTAACTTTTTGAAATTTTTGCTTATTTTTTTTTATGCAAACATGTACGCTGCTATGTGTTTGCTAACACTACTTGCTATTACTTGCAACCTTCACCACACTATAAAAGAACATATCCTAAAATACCTTTTATTAATTTTGTTTTTGCAGGTACGCTGCACAACATCAAGGTGCTCCACACCTGAGGTTTGCAAGAAGCAGAAAGTGGGAACCTGTGACCAAGGATGACATTTGGCTGTTTTTGGGCTTGGTGATCCTGCAGGGAGTTGTGGGCAAACCCGTGCAGAAGTGGTACTGGTCCAAGAGCAAAATGCTTGCCACTCCATTCTTTGGCACTGTCATGCCAGAATACAGCTTTTCCCTCATAATGAAATACCTACACTTTGCAAACAATGAAGAATTTGATGAGACTACCCATCCTGCACCAAAACTCAAGAAAATTTGGGAAGTGTCTCAGATGATTCTACAAAATTTCCAGCAAACCTATGTGCCAGAAAGAGATGTCAGCATTGACGAAAGTCTAATGGCTTACAAGGGGAGGCTCAGCTAGATGCAGTACATTGCGTCAAAGAGGGCACGATTTGGCGTGAAAACCTACATGCTGTGAGAATCCTCATCTGGCTACATTTGGAAAAGGGACACAGTTCAACCCCAGATACAGCCATTATGGATTGGCAACATCTTCAGTGCTATCCCTCATTGAGCCATTGCTAGGTCAGGGCTATTGTGTCATAATTGACAATTTCTACACCTCTCCTGAGCTTTATGAGTTCCTTCTGCAACACAGATGCCTATGGAACCGTTAGGGCTAACCGGCGCAACCTGCCAGCACTGTTTGCAAAAGGGAAGCTGAAGACAGGAGAAATTGTTGCCTGGCAGAAAGGAAAGATGATGGCTCTGAGATGGCGTGACAAGAAAGATGTGTGCCTGAGGAGTACTGTCCATGATGTCTTCACGGTTCTGGTACACACAAAACTTGGGAAAGAAGTGATGAAGCCACAGGTGGTGATTGACTACAACAACACCATGGGAGGTGTGGACAGAGCTGACCAAGCCATGACATTCTACCCAGCGATGAGGAAACAGCAAAGGAAGTACTACAAGAAGATTTTCAGGCATCTAGTTGAGCAGTGCCTATGGAATGCCTACATTCTGTACAGAAAAAATAGTCAGAAGCCTGTGAATCATTTAGACTTCATTTTGCAAGTTTCCGAATTTATAGTCAAGAACCAACAAACACCATCAGTGACTATAAATAGACCTGGACGTCGTGCTTCCACCGTTGTCAACCCAGAACACCTGACTGGTCGTCACTTCGTTGAATACATCCCACCAACCCAGAAAAAGAGGACACCTACATGGATGTGCGTGGTTTGCTGCTCAAAGACAGATGACAGAGGAAGGAAGAAACGCAAAGAAACCAGATTCTACTGTCCTGACTGTGATGTTGGGCTTTGTGCAGCACCCTGCTTCAAAATCTACCACACCCGGGATGTCTACTAAAAATGTAAATTTTTTTTCTAAAATCTGCATTTAATTTATATTATTATTTATTAATAATATTGCTCCCTTGTTTGGAAAATTTCAGTGAGAATTTTTTGATAAAATTTTTTTTTGATAAATGACATTGTTGTGGTCTATTATTTCATTTTTTTAATTATTATTTATAATTATTTAATATATTATAATTTATGAATATATTACATAATTAAATAAATATAATTAATATACCCGGGAGTTAATTCTAACAGTTAGAGGCCCACAATCTAAACAAAAATTTCTATGCAAAAAAAAAATAGGATCACTTTTTTGCATAAAAAAAACTGACAGAATTAGAACGCTAGGGGGGTTAACCCTACATTTTCCACATTCAGAAGCAGCCATAAGCCAATGTTTATATAGGAAAACTCTTTGGAGATTTAAAGAATTAGCCTCAGGAAAATATGACCCTGCTGGATGGGTTATCAGTCATTGTTTATATTTTATACAAATGCTGCAGGTTAAAAAGGTAAACCACTTCTAACATTTCTGTGATTATCACAGTGGTGTTACTGATGAATTGCTTTGCGGCTGTGTATGGTGAAGCACAAATTATACAGTACTTATTAGGCCACTTGAGCTGCTGTTCTGCGTTGGCGTGCAAGGGTACTTAATCACAGGTTAATGGTGGGCAGTGTTTTGTCTGCTTCAATTAATGATATATACAAGAGGGGGAGGTGGGGGGTATTACATACCAATATTTTCCACAAAGTTCATATTTTATTGGTGTTATTTGAATAGAAGGTCAACACCAAATTGTGCTAATGCTGAGTGTTGTAAATAGACTGATTAAAACAGAAATTCAGTAAACTTTTTTCCTTTTAAAATCAAATTAACGCTCAACCCCGGGATGCTTTTAAATGTAGCCTTGCAGTAAGGTATCCTCTGTGTTAACTCTGTGTTAAATGCTTGCTTTTTTGGGCAGAACTGTTGGTTTTCATTGTATGCGATATTGTCAAAGAACAGGATCTAGCTGTGCTGCGAATTGAAGGACCGGTCTCATGAAGAGGAGGAAATCTATGTGAGTGAGGAATGCAAGTACTGTAAGGTATATAGTAGAGCAGTTATAAGTATAGCAGGGATGGAAGTATTTGTACTTATACTTTTCCTCCCTGGCCAAATGAGCTCATGCAGTGATGGAGATACCCTAGAACAACAGTCACTGACGGGTGCTCTGCAAAAAAACTTTGGAGGTCTACAGAAAAATTACCCTTACCGTTACCATTACACATGCACATACCCTCACACAATGCCCTTCCCTGGCCCACTCGCCTACATTTCGCTTATCCATTCATTCATTCATTAAAATCTGGGAGCTGGCAATTGCTTTCCTCCCTTAAAGGAGAAAGGTTTTGGTGTCTTCTTGTTTATATATTTAAGGGACTCCCCTGCTCCTGCAACCACAGAGTCAATAAAAGGAAAGAGAAATACATTGGAAAATAATCTTAAGTAAGATTTCAGACCACGATCTAAGATTCCATATCACAATCTAATTTTATGTGGCATAGTCTCTTCATTATGAAGAGGACTTTAGGAGGTTATGGATGTGTAGAGATGTGATGACTAAGTTGCCTTCGCTGGTTGGTGATATACTGGTAAAGTTGAAACATGATTTAGCTAATTTATATTAAATGGAATAAATACTAACGATTAATAAATTAGTAATTCAATAAAAAGACCATGGTCGATTGAAATCCAGAGTGTGGTAGTATTTCTTTACCTAAATATTATTAAAGTAAGTTAGTATAAGGTAAGTTTAATAGGACATGCTGGCTATAATTCCCATTTTTTAATCAAGTTTAAAAAAATCAACCACTGCCACCTGTCATGCAGACACCCGAACAACCTATATAACACCCACATGTTGCTCAAGAGTGAACAAAAACTAAGTAAGCCAACATTCATATTACAGTAGAATGCTTGTTTCAGTGATAGCAATTTAAAACTTGTAACGTAAACACATATATTGGCCAAACTGGGTCACTTGTTGACAGAATGTTTCAACCAGTTGCGTCCTTTCTTGCTTTATAATAGCTCCAGATTGGGCAGGCCTGTGTCACTGTGTCACTGACCACTGCCCTGAATCTTAATGTCTATACAATCTGTACACATTCACTGGTGAACCTGAGAAATGTATTTTTGTAAAAATAAAGATCAGTTAAATTAATGGAAATAGAAGCAATTCATTGTAAAATTAAGATGAAAGCTAGGATGACACAGGTATTTTTTTTTCAGATAACAAAATGCTTTAAATATTTAACCAATCAAAAATAAATAAGACAACTACATTATCAGAGTTTACATACAGGTAATTGCAGA
Source organism: Pyxicephalus adspersus (assembly GCF_032062135.1). NCBI lineage: Eukaryota > Metazoa > Chordata > Amphibia > Anura > Pyxicephalidae > Pyxicephalus > Pyxicephalus adspersus. Next base: position 26,242,531 of record NC_092868.1, on the reverse strand, counting down.
TTTTTACCTGCTAACATGTGTATACAAGGTTTCCAACTTGTAGTAACTTCATATTTATATCTGAAACATTTAAAGTTAAACTATGGCAGATGTAAAATACACAAATTAATACAGCTCAGTAATTGGTACATACATTTTTAAACTGCATGCAGTTCAAATACCTGAATTTAACCTGGTATCAGCCTCTTAGTGCTGGATTGTGAGAGGAAGAAGCAGCACAAGTAGCCAATCAATTTACATTCTGTGTTGTCTCTCCATTTAATGCCCAGTCAGAGCCTGGGGATAGTCTAGGATGACCTGAGGAGGAGTGGAGAGGATGTGACCTCTTCCATTCTGTATATTGAGTGGATTTTCTCATTTCCTTTCGTAGATAATCCTGACCTCCCTTGCTTATGTCTGACCTGTGAATGTGATCCAGTATGCCAATTTCAGTCTAGTTACTCACCTATTATTGAAGAAATGATGAGAATGATTGTCTTGAAACATGGACCCTCCAAAACAAGTTACCCCCAGAAACTGCCATCATCATTCCCATTATAATAGAATCTTTTTATCTTTGCTTCATCCTGCAGTATTAATTATATCCACAAGATGGCAGCAGTGGATTTTCCACCCATATCACACATTTTAATCTGTCAAAAGGGAGCAGCAAGCATATTGATGTGAAATAGAAAGCCCCAGGCTAATTGCTATCGTTTTAAGAGATAGACAGTTATAATAACAGAGATGTTTGTTCTATATTCATGTTTACATAAAGTGTATGGCTCCGTGGCCTTGAAATACTGGGGTCCTAAATATAAAATAAATAGAGTTTGAATTATGGCTTCAGTATTGGCATTAGACTGTAATTCCCTTTATTATTTAGGGATGATTCTGCAGAATATTATATTACTTCTTTATTAGAACAAGGTGGGATCCATTGGTGATCCTATTTTATTGTCACAGACAATTATATGGCAAGCGAACCCTATCCATCATTCCCGTCAATCTTTACATTTGTGCTATTTCCTGTCCTGTACTAAACTGAAACTGCTGACTCTGCACACTGAATTTCCCAATGTGTGTATTAGAAGCTGCAGCAAGTCAAATACAGACAGCCTCATCTGCTGGCTTCACGTCAAGCTTCATCTTGCTAAGTGGTGGTCAAGTTGGAAATGAAAAATGGGCCTTGCATGCATCCTGCGTTTTCTGGAGTACATCACAAGAGCAATACATTTTTATCCTTTGAAGTACATGCATTAAGATAGACAGCATAGGCTTTTGACACGCCTCAGTGTCCAAATATTTGAATGCTGCTCAATTTTTTTACCCCAGCAAGAATAACATAAGCCATATAGTCAGTGTTGGTAGCAGTAAAAGAACTCCAGGTGCTGGCTTAGGTGACCGCAAAACCTCCTACTGTACATTGGTGTCAGCAACCACAATGTTAACTTCAAGTATTGACATCACAAAATGCAATGGTAACCCCCAGCATTGGTTTCAGTGATCAAAATATTAACCCTCCCACTGGTAATCAGTGAAAATGCTAATAACCGCTCCTAACCCTCTTCCTGCATTGATGGTTAGTGTTACTTAACCCCCCTTCCCCATATCAGTGATTATTACAGGTCTAATGCTCTAAGCTCCAGAGGAACAGGAGGATCTACAGAAGTAAAGGTGTCATTTTTATTTTCACTTTAGTTCAACATTAACAATGTCTGTCTCAATTCTTTGACATGCACCTAGCACTCTACAAGCTGCCCAACAGGTTGCCAAACAAGCCCGGGGTGCAGTGGTGATCACAAAAGCACCTGGGCACCAGGGATTTGGATCTTTCCTGCTCAGTCTTGCTGCCACTTATTTACCCCTATCGATCATGGATGCTTGGCATTACATGTTGATATTGCCACAGCTTCTTGTACATCATCCTGCTGGGCCCTGCCACAGAGCCATGATCTGCCTGCACTACATAGAGAATCACAAAGGCATGTAGTAACATAGCAATGATGTCACTGGGTCTCATATAAGGTATTTAATGAAAAGATTTTATTTATTAATTAATCAGCATATTCATAGAGAAAGGGGGGGGGGGTTGCAGGTAAGGAAAAAAAAAAAGGATAGAAAACATTTTTTTTTTGTGGAAAAAAGGTTTTAAAAAACTATACAATAAATAATGCTGTTCCAATCAGTTAGGTGTTTCATGCAACTCAAGTGAATGTTTGACTATTTTGCTATTTTAAAAACTAAGACAATTTTAGTTACCTGATCCACACAGTATAATTTAGTTTACAGTAAGGACAATATGGCACAGTAAAAGACATTTCAAACAAAGATTGCTAAAGACATTTGCCTCCTTTTATTCCCACTCAAGCAGATAGATTACAAGGAAGAAAATCATTTACATTTCTACTGTCTCAATGGCTGCAAAGGTCAGTACAGTGCACAATCCATAATCACTGTTATATTAACAAGGTACTAACCACCATGAAACCCAAGACATAATAAATTGTTTCCCCTTCAAACTAAACACCATTACTGCCTATCTATTCCCTAACTGACACTTCCACAAACATATGTGTGTTATTAGGATATTCTATGAAGTGTTTGTGTGTATGGTAGAGGGTATTATTAATCAATAGATGTTGCAGGCCGCTGGTTTACATTAGGCCCAAAAGGATTTAGCTTTGCTCCTGGTCCTGGTTATAGCTCAGCTTTCTTGCCGAATGCAAATTTCTATAAATAAAAGAGCACTTAGGAATTTAAATAAAAATGAAACATCCATTTAAATTAGCCATTGTGTCAGTATGAGATCAATGCTACAGAAAATTGCCAGAGCCAGCAGCAGCAGCAATCAGAGTGACAGCCTGTGACATAGACGCAGCATGCCAGAAGTAAGTGCCAGTTCAAACAAAGCTTTTTCCCCGTGAACCATGACATCACTGCCAGTGACATGCCTGAGCAGCCTGGCTCCCATTACTATGATCTGAACTATGTGCCATGCTGCGGGCCATGAATTCCACACAGTGACAAAGAGAAAAATGTTAAAGCCCAACTCAAGGCAGGTATAAGGTAACACAATATAATCTATTGATCCATTGAATAAAACATAGAATTCATGTATTTTTCCATTCAGCTTATATCAAGACAGCAGCATTAGGAATAAAAAAGGAAATCAGTTAGGCAATCAGGCTTTACTGCATCCAGCCTTGATCGGAAGAGAGAGCTGATGGCATTACCACTTCACTACGGATATTTTATTATCCAGTTTCTTTGACCATCTGTACTGTTCAGCTGCAGTACTATGTGCAAGAAAGAACTGTCTAGCAGAAGAACCTAAATACTGTTCCTTTGCAGTTTTTAAATCAATAACAATTTGATATTAATTTTTAGATTTTAGTGATGTAATAATTGGGGTTCTGTGTTTTTCCCATTTTTTTGGATCACCTAGGTTCACCCATGATAGCGTAACTTCTCCAGTCTTGGAGAGATTTAATACATCCGGCCCTTAGAAGGGTGGATTTGTAAGAGTTAGAGTTAAATAGGAGGTAGTTAACCAAAGGAAGGCTCTGTTCTGATATAACAATGATACAGTTGTCAAGCCTGATAATGTTAGTGTATCAAAAGAAATAAAAAAGCGTCTTTTCTCGCAATAATAATTATAAAAGAAATGTAATTTACTTAAAAAAAATTACATTCCTCAAAGTTTACATTCCTCAATTGAACACCCTTTTTGGAGGGTGTTGATAGGATGGGAAATAGTGAAAAAATAATATCACGTTGTTGGATGGTGGGAAGGACGGTAAATCAGCAGCCGGTCTCAAATTGTGTCCACAAATTGGGTGGTATATATCTAATGCCAATTAGTTGGCCAATTTTTGGATTTATAATACACGCAAAGATCCTAATTTTATTTTGTTATGATTTGCATTCTATGAGAGTCTATCACTGAATACAATATACTGTTTGCCAAGATAACCCCTTTTGTCTATTTCTTTTTTATTTACATGTATATTTGGGGCTGGAAATATCCCTTGTAAAGGAACTACTGTATTTCCAATGTTGTTATCATTCTACTACTATGCCACTATGGCTGTCTAAATCTTTAAAACAAACTCAAGCTTTGCCAATGCAAGGCTAATTAACAGGTGTACCTAAAGTAGAACTAAAGTAAAAATAAATAAAAAAATCACACTTAACTTTACTTCCTCAAGTCCCTCAATCTCTCCGGTGCTGTTTTCGATGATAGTCCCACATTATCAGGATTTCGCTTCCTCCACCATCTTATTCCTTTTTCTTGTCTGTCAGAAGTTGGGTCACATGCGTAAGATTGTCACATTTTTTTTTTTAATGGACTGAAAAGCCCTTTCTGCACATCCCCGATATTGATTTGGATTTGCATGGTACAAACTATGTAAAGTCTGGGGAAAGGTGCTGTCATAATATATCGGGTTAACTGCTATGTGATTTTTTTTCTTGAATGAAGCCAGTGTCCCTATGGATACACAATGCTATCAATGGGTGAAGGCATGCAATGCATTATCACAATTCCATTGTTTCCTATTTTTAGCAAAGTCACCTTTATAAGAATATTGAAAAAGGCTAAGTGATAAAAGCATACATGACCTTGGTGGTCATGTAAAAGAATGAATGGAAGTGAATTCTTTCTAAAAGGCAACTATATCCTGGTAAATGATTCAATATACAGTATGTAATCAATATATTTGTATTTACAGAAGATTTTGGAAGGTTTTATTGATTTTAGTCTTCTGCTAATGATATGGGAATTACCACCTTAAATCACCAGACAACCACTTGCCAATGAAAATGCTGCCAGCTGAATACATTAAAAACAGGGTTATGGACAATGTTAACAATGACTGGTGTTCAGGTACATGGTTAGAAATGTTTACTTACTTACATTCTGCACAAGTTAACATAAAAAAACAATAGCTGAAGTTTAAGTTGAACCCATGGGAAAATCAAAGCATATACTCTACCGAGGGCTGGGATATTTATTTAATGCTTTTTATATTTTTATTATAGAAATTGAAGAAGTCTTGGTGGCGGGGCCCTAGCAGATCTGCACTATATGGCCAAAATATTGTGGACCTCATCAACTCTTCCTTATGATCTTGATGGCAAATCCATTCTAAAACCTTATGCATTATTATAGAGTTGGCTCCAATGGCCTCCCGTCTTTTGGCACCGATCACCAAGATTTCAAGGTATCTGAATGTATTTTTGCACACTTAGAAAAAAAGTGCTCTTGTATAGTTAGGTACTAATGATGATGTTGGGAACACCTGGCTTGCAATTGTTATTCCCTACACTATGCTGTAGCATTACCTGGTCTCTTCACTGGAAGAACCTAAACTAACCCATTCCAAGCAGTGCCTCCATACTTTTATTATATAATATAGGTGTGATAGTGTTCACAAATCTTTGGTCATATCGTTTAGCAGGAGAAATTCAATTTGAGAGAACAGAGTTCAATGTTCACTTGGAACTGGTGTATTTGAGGAGGAAGGACAGTTTATCTAGCAAATTGAATGTTTGTTCAGCATGAATAAGGAATAAGGTCAATGTATGTTCACAATCTTCATCCAATCAGATGATTGGGTATTTAATTGTATTACGGTTTTACCAAATACTAAGTTAGTAAAACATTGAATTGTGAATGAATAGTCCTTAGTCCCAGGTTTCCCAGTGGCATCTGGCTGGTGGATCCCACCCCAGCCACCTGCCAAGCCATTTTATTTGATGGTTGATTTGCAGACAATTTGGGGTGTTGGTCAAACATCCCCCAACCCCAACCACTTCATAGCTAATGGGAGATTGTTTGAACATGCCCCTACTGAATCAATCATTATATTTAGTTTTTTCAAGTTACTTTGAGCTTGGTTGCCTTGTGCTTCTTTAGGCTGGTTTTAAGTTGCATTTTAAATTGAATTAAATGGGGGGGGGGTCATCCTAATCCTAACATAACAAACATTTTCAGCCCTAAACCTCTTATAGCTCCAAGAATGTGAAAATATGATAAATATACATATTATATGTGGCTGTTGACTCTCTCATTTGGAGAGCATTCTAGATAAAATGTTGAGGTGTTCCTGCTTAGAATCCACTTGAAAATTATTTTATATTCCTGACATCTGTGATAGCCCTGGATGTACAAGTCAGATATATAAGGAAACAAACAGTACAGAAACATGCTGTACTGTTAACACTTGAAATGTACCACAATTCACCAGGGTAATCTGTGATGGACACACAAACAAATGTGTAGCAATTGTCAGGTTGGTATCCTGCACAGGTGATAGACCGACAAGCTAGCCTCAATAGCTGCAAATCAGCTCTGTAACACTTCCTCCCTCCCGGTATCCCTATAGAGCTAACACCTGGTTAGTTGATTTAAACGTGGTAATGAACTGGCAAGCTCGCCTGTACGTGCTGGTATTAAATAATGCCTGTGCTCAGCTTTGTTGTCAACAACGTCTTATTGGAAGAAAAATCACAGCTTGTCTGTTAAGACTTTACAAATGACTGATGGTGTCCGTTTATCTGTGCCGGAGGTGGCAACAGTGCAACAAAGAACCTCAAGGTCCGCCATAGTCCCCACTGGCTTGTCACTTACTGTGATAAGCAAGGCCTGCACTGTCTGTGTTCAGATAGGATTTGACAATATGTTCAGCTTGCATTTCTGTATGAGGAGAGGGCACAGTGTAGCAATGTACTAACAACAAGCCTGGGTGGAATTCACTGACATTTACAAGTTATGCATGAGCCAGTCTGCCTCCAAAAACATCACAAGGTGGTACAACACTACAATTTGCTAAAACAGGGCATTTTGCCTTTAGTTTAATGACCTCCAAGCAAATGGCTATATTTTCCTGAATTAGGTAAATGAATATGTATTACTTTTATATATATATATATATATATATATATATATATATATATATATATATATATATAGTTAAATGTAGTGTGGAAGATTTTTTTTCGATTTCCTATAAGATTCACTTTAATGAAACTCAATAATTATTGTTTTTTATGTTTTCATTTAACCATCAGGTTTGTCCAGCTTTTTTTTTTCTTCAAACCTTCAAATCCAGCAAACCTGGAATGGATTTCTTAAAGTAATTTGTTATTTGTTAGCAAATGTTTTCAATCCTGGAACATATTCATTCCTCAAGTCTTGGTGAGCTTTAGTAAATCAGGCCCATTGGTATTAGATGTGCAGAATTTTAGGCCTTTAAAATAAAGGTAGATTTTAAAAAGTTATAATCACAAAAATGCATGACTACAATACATTATGTTGTTTTAAAATCTGCCTGAGGTTTTACTCTATTAAAACATTCTAAGGCTGGATTCAGACCATGTGCCTTGTGCTCAATGCGCATTGGTGTAAATGAAACTTACTTGTGTTGATGTGTGGTTTTATTTTTATTATTTTTTCTTCTTCTTTTATTACATTGCTGGGCTTTTCATTTTTCGCAGCAACCTTTAATCAGAATTTTGGTATATATAGGATTTGGCTTCATTCTTTTTTTATTGAAAGACCAAGTAGAGCGTGCAAGCTACAACTGTCAAAAGGTATAAAGAATAATCCTCACTTGGGAGGGATTCTAGTCAGGCAGAATATTTTTCAGTTTCATGTAGAAAATTTATATGATAAGTGATTTAACAGTAAAATATCATCATATTTTAGTGGTACAAGAGTTAAATGTTTGATGTCAGAAGATATTATATCAGGAATACAGTTCAGTATTTAGCCAGCATCATATACAACCTGACCAAAATCTAAATATGCCTCTGCAGTGAGACTCCTTCACAATGTGAGGGTTAGTGTTCTTTTTATTCCAGGGTAATTATAAAAAAAATCTGCAACCTGGGACATCAAAAAGAATAAGAAATTGCCGGTGAATAATATGGAAAATAGAATTTTTTAGAATAGATTTTTTTCCGGCTAAAGATGGAAAAAAGAAATTAACCATTGCACTGAGGAAGAGACCTATTTTTAGATTAGATTTAAATTCTCCCTAGAGCTGAGCTTTAAAGCTGCAGAGAGAAAATTAGGCACGGCATTTGAGATGTTTCCAGTGGCAATCAATTTTGCTCCTTAATAATTTAATAAGGAAGAATTCTGACTGGTCACTATCAGAAATTACTCTAGTTGTGTTTTAGTTTTTCTCGAAATCATCAGGTTCATAACACTTCACCCTCTTCTATCCCCATTCCATAGTTTTTTGGCTTCTAGCACAATGTCCTATAAGAGAAAATCACTATTTCAGACAAAACATTTTGTTCAGTATTGGATACACTGGATTTTTCTACCAGTGATCATTGTCACCAAGAATAAAAGCTAGGAGGAAAAGCAAAGAGAATTCCCTTTAAATTGGGAAAATTCCTATAGGTTCCTATTGCATCTTTAAAGTAAAAATTAAATTTCCCCAATAGTACAAAGACATCAAATACTTTTCAAATCCTTTTATACTCTATTCAAAGTTAATAAAATGTTCCAGCCATACATACTTATGAATCTACTTTCCCCATTACAGCAAGGAGCATGCAACTCCTGCATAATTCTAGGCCAGAATCCCTCACTGTCACTGAGCTCTCTTCTTGTCTTTAGGGTTTTCTTTAACAAACAGAAACCAAACAATGTAAAATGATTATCATGCCAAGTATTTATCTGTGGAGAGAAAAAAAGTTGTGTTTAAAAAATATTTATATTGCTTTTAAAAATCAGTTTATAATATGCAATTTGAGCTTGGTGTTCATTAAAACATTGCACCAAAGAATACTTGCATTTTTTAACTAAAACAATCTAGGAATATAGATAAATAAAATTAGTTATTGCAAAAGTAACTGATGCATAATGACTACATCAGATGTTTACCTATTCACAAAAATCTCATATAATCTATATTTTAATTTCAAAAGTCACTTTCAATGTATTTTAATCTACAGTTTACAACAAAATGAAACTCTGTGATACAGCTATACATTTTTTGTTTAAATATCCTTTTATTGGGTGACATGTGTAAACTATTAATGGTTCTACTGACCTTTATTGCATCAAGTCTTTTACTAGTCTTGTCCATAAATATTGCTTGTCTCTACCATGCTGCTCCCCATCCTTCAAGAGCCAGGTAAAATTTGCAATAGTTCTGGGTATAGTAAATGACTGTTTATTTTTCTTATTTTTCTTTCCATGAGAAATTACTGGATGCTCGGGAAAACCAATAGCCAAGCTTAAAGAGGAACTAAACTAAAGAAAAAAAAAACTCATCCACTTTTACTTCCACAGATCCCTTGATCCTCCTGAACTTTTCTTTGTCTACCCTTTTATGCAAAGTAAAAGTTCTTGTAATAGGTCCACTTTAGGCTCTATAAGGAGCTGGTAGATGCCCTAAGCTCGGTGAAAGCTCTATTAGAGGACTTTTAGATGATTTCAGAATGATCTAGGTTCTGGGAAAGTGCAGATACTTTCACATTTTAACTTGTTGTTTCATACTTTTTTGTAGTGTTGGTGTTTGGGTTCAGGTCTGTGTCATAATGGATCCAAAAATCAGTCATTCAGCAGGTCAGGTTCAGCACAAAGCCATATGGTATAACTGTCATTGGCAGTGTAACACAGCTCAGCTAGTTCAGCTGGAGGACTGTCATATTCAACTGGCCAGATTAGCTGAGCCTTTAAAATAATATAATAAAATAATAGGTAATTGTAAAAAAACTTTATTTTTTTAACCAATGATTACCTTTGCAGGATCTTTCTCTGTGTTGTGTACTGTGCCTGGATGGATGATCTATCTATCTGTAGAGATCTGTGATGTCCATTCTTTGATGTCTGCCTGATGTCCCACGAAGAACCTTCCATTCTGTCTAATTTGACAAATTTTGTGAAGTTCCATTCATCTATTTCTCGTGCAATTTGAATTTGCTTCTCTCATAGGGCCTGATTTATTAAAGCTCTCCAAGGCTGGAGAGGATAAACTTTTATCAGTGAAGCTGGGTGATCCAGCAAACCTGCAATAGATTTTTTCAAAGTCATTAGTGGTTTGTTAGAAAATGTTTTCAATACTGGACCCGATCCATTTCAGGTTTTATGGATCTCCCAGCTTCACTGATGAAAGTGTATCCTCTCCAGCCTTGGATAGCTTTAATAAATCAGGCCCTTTACTTCAATAGGATTTCAGTTTGCCTTCAAAATAACCTAAACACTGGGTCAGTTTGGTAAACTGTCAGCAATTTGAACGGAGGCAGATTTAATACTACATATTCGATACAATACTTTGCAATTGCTTGTAATACAAAGATTTGTAAATGATGCATCTGGAAATACTTTATTATCAGGACATGTAATGAGTATGTCCCTCAATAAAATCTGGCAGTAACAGCAATTGGGGGACTTCTGTAAAATTCTTTAAATTGCTAATCCAAACAAGCATGTGGCAGGGAAGGTCTAAACGTCTTACCTGTGTTCTATGGTAAATACTCAGAAAGCATAAACACGGCATGACATATAGGTAACTAACATTTTCAGAACAAGAGAATATTAACAGTATTCCACATATACCTCTTATTTATTTGCTCTAGCTCCAGGCCAATTTGTTTCTGTTTTTTTTTTGTTTTTGTTTTTTTTTAGCTATAATGTGAATTACTAATTTTCAAATGTACTAAAGACCCAACTTACAAGTTACAAGTGATCTAAGGCACTGCATCTACTCAATACACTTTTATGAGAAATCTCATGGTTACTGTTATGGCCTTAAAGAACTATAATATATTTAAATAGTTTTTTTAAATGAATTTATTATATGAAATTTGAGCTTGGTATATATTAAAACATTGCGCCAAAGAATAGTTAAATTTGTGCAATAAAACAATCTAAGTTTATGTAGGACAGGTGGTTCTATTTATAAAGCTTGCATTAAAACACAGGTGTTTTGTGCACCACACAATTCCTTTTAATTCTATTTAAATTCAACACCTCAAAATTGCTAGTTAGAAAACATGTTTTTAGTTTTCCCTGTGAAATGGCCAGGAAATGAAAAGAAACATCTTCAAAAATGAGATTTTAATGAGTCCTTCTATGCTTTAATTCTCAAATCATCAACCATGATTTGTAAAATAGATCCTAAAGGGGAACTCTAGTCAAAAAGACAGAAAATAAAAGATGTTCAATTAGCTGTAAAATATGTAGTGATAGCAGAACCTTGTACCATATAAGCTATTAATTATTTCAGAAAGTTTACTAGTTCAAGTGATCCCCATTATTGGCTAACTTAAGTTAATGCTTTTGAAGTGGCTTAGGTCCTATTTTTATATATGTTACATAAACAGTATTATTCGAGTTTGGTCTGCTTAGTCAACTAACATAAATTATTACAACATTTATGCTGGCTATAATTCCATCAATATTCTTTTTGTGGCATCCATGGTAATATGTGTATAATTTATAGTATTATATCGATGTAAATCTGATGAATAAGTGATGGACACTGCCTATCTCCCTACTCTCCATCTTGACAACTGCAATGGTGGTCTCACTTGTATAAACCTGAAGCCAGCCCTTTGTCAGTTAGGGCAAACTGTGGCCATGCTGCCATAAGTTAATTTTCTTGTAAATACAGCCAAGTGCCATTTAAATCAGCCAATAAATAGTTAAACATCTTTAGTTTTGATGAACCTAGAATGTATTTAGCTGAATGGAAATAAAAGTTCAGTTGGGCTTTTAAAATGTTTAATATTACATAAACTCACTTATCTTTTCTCTTTGACTGGAAATGCTAATCCATTCATCAATAGAAGCAAATTCTAAATCTGTTTTATAAAAAAACGAAATCTACAGTAAATAAATGCATTACAAAGGCAGAGTACTTTCATTCTATTCACTAGTATAAAGAAACATTTGTAGATAATTGGATAGAATATGGCCATCAGTTCTGAATTTTCTATGGATAATACAGTACTGCTGAACAAACAAGCTTTTCAATTTGTCTGCTGACATTTAGCAATAGTGCACAGGAGGATAGCATGGTACTTCCCAAAAATGTGAAAATGCCTGGAGATTTTAAAAGGTCAAATGAACAGAAATGTAATCGTACCCAGGGAGGCTTCAGGTCCATCAGCAAAATGAGTTGTGTGTTTGTATATTTTGTAGGTAAATGAAAAATATTTCAAATGCACATTTTAACAAGATTTAGATGGCAACTAAGCTGTGCGAATATTATTTAATACTAAAGTGGACTTATAGGAAAAATCACCCCCAACAATGGTTTTATTACCTGTCAATCCTGTGCCAGGATTTATTCTAGTAGGAACAGGAGGGAGACCAGGATTAGCAGCATGCACTAAGTAGCCACAAAGTCAGAGATAAGTTTAACATGTTTATTACAAAGTGCATAAACAACACAGCAAACAACAATGAATAGTGCAACCAACAATAAAACAGATAACAAGCTATAAACAACAAACAAAAACTGTAAGAGGACAAGCACTGGCTATATACACAGCTAGCGATAACATGAAAAGAGTTAAGGTGCGTACACACTTCCAATTTTTATCGTTCCAATCGAACGACGAACGATCGATTGGGCAAAAAATCGTTGGTAAAAAAGTAACCAACGACGCCGACGAACGAGGAAAATTGTTGGAAACGAACGACCGGACCGGCGGATCGGATTGGGCGACGATCGTTGAACATCGTTCGTGTGTACGGTCGTTCGTTGATCGTTCATGGTCAGAGCATGCGTGATGAACGAACGTCTGTTCACTTTCCTGTCGTGCACATAGTTCCTCTATCGCTTAAACGATCGTATCTATTGTGTGTACAATATCTACGAACGATCGTGTCGTTACCTCTATGTGCAGGATCGGTGCTATACGATCGTTCATATATATCGTGCAGGAACGTTCGTCGTTCGTTTTCCGACGATAATAATTGGAAGTGTGTACGTAGCTTTAGAGACCAATATTTCTAAGTACAAGTGGCCAGAGCACCTGCAAGGTTTCATATAAAAGAATACAAATCAGCAGCTATGACGGGGAGGCATGTAAATCTGAAATGTATAGTCCATTATAACCAGCCCCAGGTGTTGCTGACCCTGCTGCAAACCACCTGCTGGTTACCAGTGGAAGCACATGCAGGGTGGGCTAAACCACAGTGCCATCAGCAGGTGACATAGGGAGCTGCAGGTTTACTCTCATCCTGCTTGTAGATCTTTTTTCATTCATTTCATTTATTTTTTCATAGATTCTTTTCTTCATTCAACAGACCTGCCTGTCCAGCAAAAGCTGCAGAGACTGGTCAAACAAAAACTGCTGATGGTTACAATAGTTATCTTTATTCACGGATTTTTTTCTCTTAGTTAACTACATGGAAGCATATTTATAAAGCAGAAAAAGTGACTAATTATGCATTTACTGAACATGAATAATTAATTTGTCATTTAAATCACAATCAGACTAGCTTCTGCCCTGCAGTGAAAGTCTACAAAATGTTACATTCACTGCTTTTTAAATATATATAGCTATATATGAAATACTGCAATTTAGGTGCTATATATACATCATCAAGCATGTAGCCAAATAAACTATGGAACTCCCTATAAAACTGTATATGTAAGTATTTACATTTAACACACAAAACAAAACTCACACTGGCTCTAAATCTCTACTTGCTGTATAAAACACATTCTGTACTTACTAGTAAAAGTATTTCTATTAAAGCACAATACTTGGTAAATGACCATCTGTTCTCCTAAAACCTGAATTTTGGTTATCAATAAATCTGTGTAAAAAAAACCATCTTCAGGCAAAAAAAGAAATCAATTTTTCATCCAATTTTTCTTGTAGCAGTTTAGTTTTTCAATGACATCGTGTCTCTCCTGACTTCTGAATTGACCTCAGAATTCATGTATAATGCGACTGCAACGTTAGGTAAGTAAAAATAGTTTTTTGGTTTTTTTTTAAACTTTTTTTGACAATTTTGCATATAATAGGAACAGACAGCAAACTTGACATTCAAACAAAGTATATTATCTAAGCAATTAGTGTCGCGGATATGATCACCAATTAGCTGAAGTTGCTGTGAAACAAAATAAAATAAATAAAATAAAAAATAACAAGAAATGAAAAATAACTATATAAACATAAACAAAGGGAAAAGGGGGAAGGTAGGAGGAGTACAATCTGATACATAATGAAACATCAATCAACCACAACTTTGCAGTATTCGTGTATGTAAGTATAATGTTATTGTAAAGACATTTAGTAAATACCAGGTAGATTGTTGGAAGGTTCCAGAACATTTTTTGTATTGTTTCTGGAAAGGTACAAAGAATAAAAGAACAATTTAGAAAAATAATGGATGATATGATTATCATCATTCATTTCAGCATCCAATGCTTCTCTATTGAATATTGTTCTCAGAGCGGCAGTAATAGCCTCTAACCTAGGGAGAAGAGGATCAATCCAACCCGTGAGCAAGGCCCGTCTTGCAGCCAAAAGACATACTAAGATCCATCCTCTCCTACCCCTGCCCTGTACTACATCTGAAAGTTCATCCCAGCAACCGAACAGGCACAGGCTAGAGTTGGCGAGGACAAAATAACCAATAACTGCAGTTATACACTGTAAAATCCTCTGCTAATACTGTGTAATCAATGGATAAGACCACAGGCGGTGAACCAACGTGGCTGAAAGAGCCTTACATTTAGGGCAAGTGAAATCAGGTCTGACACCAAGCTTTGTCTCTTCTGGAGGTCTGAATACTTAGTATGCCCAATGGAAAAGTTTGAACTGGATTTCCCTCCGTAATTCATTGACCATTGCCATATGTAGTTTGGTTTTTTTTAAACTAGCGATTAGTAAGGGAGACAGTGAAAGGTCATTATAGGAAGGTTTGTAGTTTCCCCAGAGATCATCTTTAAATACCATATGCATAATATGACAAAGAAAGCTAGTAAAAATTCAACAGCCTTGCTTAAAATATGTTTCTAGTAAATGCTGGTATAACTTAAAATATGTACTTAAAATATGTATATGTAATCTAAATATATATTATACATTAGTGAAAATCACATTTTCATAGTGCATATGTAAAGGTTCACATATTTTATACACATTTTTTCAATCTGAACGTATTTGCAATACACTGTTGATATGGCATACCTCATCATTGTGCAGCCAGGTAGGTTCCCTGTCCTTCTGGTCTATTATGGATAGAGTTACATATATATAAAGTAACATTGTTTATAAAGAGAATAAGACTCAGAGGACACTCATATTTGTTAGGTTAAAGCTTATCAAAACCCCAAAATAAACGTGTCATAGTTACATATGTCATATTCTGTTTTATCAGTGGTGATTGCAGGAGCTTTACTCTCTCATGTTGTTTTCCTTTATTTGGTAAAATATGGTAACCATGATAGTGTTACCCATGCTGCCCTAGGTTGGCAATGCTAACCCCATTATTATATTTATAGAAGAATAGCATTGTGACTCTAGGACAGAAGGTGTTTTAGCACACTCTCTCTTCTTTACTTTATAACAGACAAATGCCTGTCGCTAGTGCAATGAATTCCACCTAATGAATTCCACTTTCTTGTGATTATGTAGCAACAATGTTGCACTGCTACTGAATTTTGGGCTGAGTTGCCACTCATTATAAAGGCATTGGGATAAGAAGATGTTGCAGGGGACGTAGTTGGCAACATTGCTACTGACAATTTACAAGCCTGCAGCACCTGCCAACACCTAGTACTGTCCATTTCTTTCTTGGATTAACAACTTTGCTGCAGTGTTTTGGAGAGGATCATGTAAAACAAAAAAAAGGAGAATTTGGGAGGTAACATGAGTTTATTTATTTTTTAAGCCTTGCGTATCACATAGTTCATGTATTTGGGAATTGTTTACACTGTCATACATAAGCTTTTATTGTAGTTTAAATGGTTTTACAATTTGCTGGACAGTGAAATTAGGAAAGTTAAAGACAGTTATAACTATTTGAAATTATTTTCTTTTTGGCCAGTCTTTTACTAGAAATCCCAATGCAGAAGAAATGTAACACTACTTAGGAATCTTCCACTCATGTGTTGACATTTAAAGCGTGATCAATACCAAAAAATGTAATTGCAACTCCTGTGTGCTTCCTGCTCTCATTTCTTAGCTGCAGAGATGACTCAAAAAGCCAGCATTTGTTAAAAAATGTAATATCTGTTCAGAAAGACAAATCTTTCCAGAACAGGAAGAGATTTACTACTTCTGGGATCCGATATTATTAAGCTTTCAGTTCCAGGAGAAATAATTGCCCAGCAGAGAAATATCTTTTAGCTTTTTCTTCTAATAAGCAAAAGAAATGTACCTATTTTAGACTCAGATATTTCCATACCATTCCATTTCCTGATAATAAAATTGTAGCTCTCTCAATCTCACTGACCAGTAGTATAGACACACACATGAATGTCTGTAGTGCCATGCAATCAGGCATGATTGGAGGAATCAGGCCCTAAAGGAATAAAAAAAATAGGGGGTTAAACACGGGTTGAGGTCCTACCTGTTTGGATTGTGAGACATGTGAGGAACCACAAGGGGTTTCTGGAAATTCATTCTGGATGTTTATGGACAGATGTTGTCCCACCAACTCCTTCTTCTTTTTTAATATGCCACTCATGGAACCACTGGGATGCTATTTGTTGTATATTCATCTGCAGAAACTCATTGATTTCAATAAATGGATGTAACGAATAATGATGTGAATGAGTGGCATATCCATCATTACTAATCATTGCTATACCTCTATAATGGTTTTGCATATTTCTAACACTTTACTATATTTTATGGGGATATTTTAAATTATCCCCTGAGGAAGCCCACACGGGCGAAACGCTTCGGGTGTTACCACGCTTTTTTGATCTATATGCAAGTTTGTAACTTGTTAGTCATTTAGTACAGTGTGGATAAATGTTACCTGTTGCTACCCTAAAAACATTGTTTTTATTTGTATAAACAATTTTATAGGTTCTTTTTGTACACAAATAAAAATTATTATATCTTCTTTGTGCCAAAAAAGTCTGCTTTCTGTTTCTTCTTTTTATTTGGCTTATTAAGTTTAGTCTAATTTGTGGACGTTAAAGGCTTTGGCACTCACCCTATCTTTCAAATGACCGTGTTGGTTTAGATTGAAGGTTGACAAATTAATGTCCCATGTGATGGGTGTTTATAATGACTTAAGTTTTCCCATTCGATGACATAAACGATGACCAAGCATGTCCTAAGTAATAAAAAGGAAAAGCAATAAGGTAATAACCAAGGCTGTCCCAGATAATCAGTGGAAGGAGGGGTGTTGATCGTGCCTGCTCTATGCTTTATTGAGAATGGAAAGCATGGGAGACTGGCACGCGTGTAATTTTAGATTTACTTTAAGTTAAACAAGCAGCTGTTTTAACATATTACATCTGCAGAAGTAAAACGTATGTATGTGTAATAATCAGAGTTTTTCCCATGTACTGCTTGTTATTTAGCACCTTAGCTTGGGTTATGCAACATTGCACACATTGCCCACTTCAAGAGTTCTTAAATAGACTTTACCACATTTGTGCGCTGATCAAAGTTTCTGATTGTCCAATACCTGTCTAACTTTTCTGCTGTTTGGATTGCTGTCTGTAAATGACCTTGACTGTATTGGGACTCCCTGCCCCCTAACCTTTTGCCCATCTTCTTACCTTATTATTCTCTTATAAGCCTCCTACCATCTCCCTGTTTGTCTGTAATTTTGCATTATGTGTAGACTTTGCCTGGTCCTGCCTAAAGTTTGTTGTGACTCATGGGAGATGAATGTCTAAAAAAAACCCAGGTGATGACAATAGCAATAGAAGTTTACTGATCAATTTTATCTGTTGCCTGAACCTTTACATGTCTAAAATTAGTAAATAAAATTGCTGGAAGAGATAAAAACATTTTAAAGTAAGTCACATTTAACTTGACTTATCTTTGTAATGGTAAAGATGCTTCACAGCTTTTCAAGCCGACATTCATAATGAAGTGGCTTGGAAAACTGAAATGTCTTCAACATTACAAGAACAAGTCCTGATGAATGTGAATAGCTACTACTAGCTATACAATGACCTGGATAATTGAGAACCTTCACAAACCTTTAAAAATGTATTTCTTTAAAACAGTGTTTGTCAAGAAGTGTCAGGTTCTGTTAGCTAGTTTTCCCTAAGGTGTCTCGATTTCTTTTTCTAATCCCCAAATTTGTGTTAGGCTGCTGCAGAATACACTGTATACCATCGACAAGTTATGCTTGCTCTGAAATTTACTAGACAAGACGACCATCCCACCCCACTATATGTATTAGGTAATTTTCACAAAGTGACATCCAACAGACAGTGCAATATAGCTTGGATAGCTTGCATGAACCTCTGCCAAGACATTAGCAACTTAATGGCAATCAATCCAGAGTGGATT
This sequence comes from Pyxicephalus adspersus, assembly GCF_032062135.1. Classification (NCBI taxonomy): domain Eukaryota; kingdom Metazoa; phylum Chordata; class Amphibia; order Anura; family Pyxicephalidae; genus Pyxicephalus; species Pyxicephalus adspersus. Next base: position 26,224,075 of record NC_092868.1, on the reverse strand, counting down.
TTATGGCTGCGGGAGCTGCAGCACAGTGCTGTGGTGCATACAAACCTATATTGCTGGCTATTTTGGGGCTTTCGGTAATGAGTGAACATGAAATGCAGTACTGTATTACAAGCATAAATTCAGTAATATCTAATTATCAGAACAGCTCTCCACTGTTATTTAAGTTATATTATAACTCCTGGAAACTACTTTCATCAAGAGTACCTGCAGTTTTTAAGCAAACTTGTATGCTGCAATTAGTAAAACTTCATGGTAAAACTCTAAAAAAATGTAGTCACTAGTTCACAGAAAGGATGTTTTTAAAAAAGTTCAGAAAAGGACAACCAATTTAATAGGGGGTATGGGGGGGCTTTAGCTAGGAGAAAACAAATTATATGAATTCCTCCTTGAGCAGAGGTGAAAAAAGCCAAACTCCAATTTGTGCACCCTAAATGCCTATACAAATCCAGATATTATTTTGTAAAACCAGCAGTGACATAATCGCTGTGTTGTATATAGCATTGTGCAGAGAGAAGTTTGGCAGATACAATCACCTTGAACCACTCACCACCATCTTTTTCCTCTCTTCCTGATTTTAATTCAGCAATCTTGATTACCTGGGCTGGGATGACATAATTCATGTCCAAGTGTGTGGGAGTTCATTTAGTTGCAGGAGTAGCTGAGATAAACTAGGTATGCCAGCTTCCTACACTGAAATGTGCAGCTCAGCATTTTTTGATAGAACAACGATCAGGCAGGTAAGTATGTTTTATTGTCGAAGGGAAATCTCCTGTCCCCTTTTGCAATAAAGACCTGCTTGATTGCTAGTTTTCAAAGTGTAACTTAAGTCATTGCAAAATGAAACAAGGTACTCTATCCACCTAGAAGAAAAAATGTTTAACCCCCACAAATATAAAGACTTTTTTAAAGAAGGAGATCTGGAAATGTAGAATAGACACAGAACTAGACTTGAAGCGTGGTAGGGCTGGATGTGTTTTTAAATGCATTGTAAAAATAATGTATTAATATTTGGTCAATTAAGGTAGAATTGAAACATAACTGGATGATATTTAGGTAACTAAAAAAAACAAATAAAAATACTTCCATTGTTTAAACCTTTTCCTATGCTTTAAAGCAGTGATTTTCAACCACTGTGCTGCGGCACACTAGTGTGCCATGAGAGATCTTTAGGTGTACTGTGGGAAATTATCCAATTACCATTGTCGAGTGTCTGTGCTGTAGTGACTGGCAGAGTAATGTAATACTCTTCCATGTCAGTGGGTGGCAGTAGGTAACAGTTTTCTTGTTCATTCTTAGAGACAAAAGAATTAGCTACAGAGTGTCATTTTGTAACATTTTTGATTTGTGGTGTGCCGCAGGATTTTTTCAATGTAAAAAAATGTGCCGTGGCTCAAAAAAGTTGAAAAACACTGCTTTAAAGCATGTCTACATTAATTCTACACCAGCTTCCTGAAAGTGACAACAGGGGGCCATGATTCCACAATATGTCTGCATGGCCACTTGGACAGGGGTGCATGATACATGTTGTTCTACTGTTCTTTTCCCATAACAGTAAATGCCAACAACAAACAAACAAATAATGTATTTATTTGTCTTTTGATTGAACCCAATAGACATATGTGTTTTTAAACTAAAAACAAAAGTATGTAAACTAAAGTATGTAACTTACAAGAATTTCACAAAAAAAATTGACCTTGATTTATAAACAAGTGTAATATAAAAGAATGTATTCCCACACTTTAGCCATGTCTACTGTGAAGAACACCAATTTCTGTAGCAGGATTTTTTAGGCCAATATCAACAACATATATTATAAAAATAACAAAATTTTTTATTAATATTTAAATTACAAGGCTCATTTCCAGTACATAAAACCACATAAAAACCATTATTAGCCACAATAATCTCTCCTTTCAGAGTGTCCCTGTGAGAGGTACATTCTGGGTAAATTCTCTACGGGTTTTGCGGAAATATCTGCTTCCTCAAGAAAAAGGAGAGAGAACGGTATTATTTCAGTACGGTATTATTGTTTGCTTCAAGTTCCATCCAAAATTGTAAGTAAGAATTGCTTTGAGTCCTTTTGAAGTCTGTCATTTTTCTGACACATGGATTTATTCCCTTTTTGTAGGACTAATAGAAATAACATTAAAACTTAAGAACTAATATTATCGTTATCAAAATAATAATAACAATTGGATGTGATTTAAAGTAAGTGAGTTGCTAACCCCAGTGAATGTGCACAAAGTGGTGAAAAATAATTAAATATGGGTTGGTTACCACGTTATCACTGTGGTGGTTTTAACTATGATAATTTTAACCAAATGATTATTAGCAGTCTGAATTTTTGGCAAATGGTGCCTCTGCCTGTCTTAGGAGATATGGGGTATTATTTATTGATGTCAGTACTGTGCTGATCATTGCTTTGACATGAGCAAGAAAAGTCCTGCCTCTACCAAGATGGCCCCTTTACACAGAACACATTTTACAGAAACATCTGCTTCATCAGACGTTTTATAGTCTGACATTATACAAGAGGTTGCAGAATTCCTAATCCTTTTCATTTTTGTTTTGTTGCTTTTTAAAAAATAAAATAAATAAATAAATATACTTTGCCCCACCCATTGGACCATTCCCACCGTTTACTGCAGCGTGCTGCCTTTGTCTTTGTGTCACTTTCAAATGTTGAGTGGTAATATTATTAATTCAGAGTATTTATATAGCGTCAACATATTGCACAGCTCTTTACAAAGCCCACTAGCTGTCCCTCAAAGGGGGCTACAGTCAAAGGTCCCTACCTCAGTCATACGGTTCAATGTCAATTCTGAGGGGAAGCCAATCAACCCAAGCACACGGATTTGAACCTGGGACCTAGCTCTGCAAAGGCCAGAATGCTAACCTCTGAGCTACCATGCTGCCCTGGAATGGTAGGATAACAAATGATTTTAGCTTTTCTGCCTATCAGCAGTTTCATAAAATAGGACAAAATAGTTAAACGGTTAGACTTAGACATGGTAATATCTCTGTCGTTATAAACAACCAAAACAGTTTCTTCCTTCTATTTTATGAAAATATGTTCTTACACTAACATCTCTTCTTGCTCATTGACTGTAACTGATTTATAATACAGATTGCTGACATTAATCTTTCTATCCCAGCATTCTCTGCTTTGTACACTTTCTCCACCACGTCCATTTCATTGGCTGAAGTAACGCCATTACAGTCCAAGTGATCAATCATACTGTATCAGCATCAGGCTGCCACCACCTGGATTGCTGCTGGGCAGTAAGCTGTGACACTGAACACGTCTGTAAGATGTTTACCTATCCAAGCAGGTTGTGAGCATATGTATCCATATTTCTAAAAAAAACAAAGCCTAGCTCTGCATGTCTTATAAAACCGCACATGTAAAGGAGAGGTCTATCTGAAATGTTTAACAAATGTGTTTGTTTTGTTTTTTAGACCCAATAAAAATAAGAAAATGCTTAACCACTTGATAACCAGAGATTACTAAAGTCATTTTTGAAGCCTTACTAACATATGGATTTCACTATCTGAACCTACTTTGTGTTTGTTTTTGTTGGTATATTCTGTGCATAAAATGTTCATTTGCATCTTGTAGTTATCTAATGGTTACATAACCTTCCCCAAAGGTGTATTTGTATTAACTGCAGACGTGTTTTGTTAGACATATGCCACAAAAGATCTTCCACCCTTTTCTGTTCTTTGAATGAGCATGCATTATAACATTTTTTTACATTGTACATGAACAGACTTTATTCCAAACCCAATAGGTTATTGTAAAGTGAGCCAAATGAATCACTGGCCTTATTGGCCATTAACTAAGTGAAACTTAGTGGCACTATAGGCAGGTAACTATATACCCACCCACACTACCATTCATTTTCATATCTGGATTTGCACAAACAAAACTGAACAGGATTTAGGCTATACACTAAGTATTGTATATTGTTACAAAAAAAACATCTGCAGTAAGCAGCCTTGAAACCAGCAGCAGCTCATGCTTGACAATAAGTCCCATCAGTTCCTCACATGCAAGCACAAATAAAAAACAAAACTCATGTCAAGCTTAAAGCTCTGTTGAACCAAGGTACCCATAGAAAAGACACATTCAAATATATTTCCCCCTTAATGGAGCTTAATCATAGAGAATACAACAGGAATTCAAGATATACAACCTGTCATTTTTCTGTCATTGTGCCTAATGATATATGTCAAGCTAAACACAAGGCAATGGTCTTAATGCATAGGTAAAATATTTATAAATCTGTCCATCAGACCAAATGATCTTGGCACGTGCCCCCAGCCTGTGGACAATAAAAAATAAGCAACACACTAGGGAAGTAATCACTGTGTTTTTACAGTATATGCTGGTTTTATATAAAGACATCCAATATGAACAATTGGATTAAATAGTGTGTTTTATACCTACCCCCTACCTATTCACCCATAGTTCCTTCAGCAATGAGAAAATTCTATAAATGTAGGCATATCCTCTTTAAAATAGTCCTGTGCGAAGCATCATTCTTCTATACTTACTGGAAAAAAAGAGTTCTGATGAATTCCCATACTTTTGGTCATTTGCTGTCATTGGTTAGTAGCTTAATTTATTTACAGGAATACTGGGCCAGATTTATTAAAGCTCTCCAAGACTGGAGACAATACACTTTGCATAATGAAGCTGGGTGATCCAGCAAACCTGGAATTTTTCCTGTCCAGAATTCAAAGCATTTGCTAGCAAATAGCAAATAACTTTGAAGATATGCATTCCATGATTGCTGAATCACCCAGCTTCACTGATGAAAGTGTATTCTTTACAGCCTTGGAGAGATTTCATAAAAGCTTTCAGGCCCATTGTAACAAAAGAATATAAAAAAATATTACCCAATGATGTTACAGTGCTTTAGTGGTTGTTAGACGTTGCACACCATCATTGTTCTGTAAGCAGTAGAAACAATAAACAGTAGAAATCAATAATTTGAGTAGATTTCCGTGTATTGGTGTTTTACCTATGTTTACAGTTCACATTACTATGATTCTTCTGCCCTGCAGAGAAGTGATTAATTGTTCAATCATTTAGTGAGTACAAATTTGTTACACTCAGTAGGTACAGTACAGCTGGGTAGAGCGTACATGATGTGCCACCAGATTTAATTATACATATATATGTGAAAAGGAGAAGCAGACTTTATGAATGTGTCAGGGAGCCGCCGCGGAGAGAGCCCATAGGAGAGGGGAGAAGGAGGTGATGGTGGTCAGGACCATGATTTCTCACTGTTCACTGAGGATAAAGACAGATTAGCTGCAACTGTTTCTTGGCAGAGCAGATGGGAAGAGACGGGGTACGCTGAATCCCAACAAGGAAAGAGCACAGGCTGTCTGCCAGCTCCACTCAGTTTTACACAATACGGTAGATGGGACTGCAATCAGACAGGCCGAACATTAATTGAGATGAGTCAGAAAGACAAAAAAATAGAACTGCACATTTCTTTAATAGTAATTGGATACAAAGCTAAAAACTTGTGTAAGAAGGCCCAGATACTGCAATGCTGTGACTCCTGGGCTGCATTCTAGTTCCATGGCATTGACATCATCCATTGTAAAACTGAATACATTCTGATTACATTCTGCTGCCTGCATTTAGACCAAAAAGGAACTATGCAATTACGAAAAAAGGTTGTATAGCAATTATATATTTTACATAATTTTTCTTTTAGGAAAATAGAGTTACCCTTCAAACCATTCGAAGAAAATAACTGTAACCTTTACACATTTCATAAAAATTCAAGAAACCGAAAACCTTTTTTGTGTGGTTAAGTAGGCAACAGAAACCTGTGAAGAGAATTTGTTACTTTTTTGTATTCGTACATATACTGTTTATACTAAAATTTAAATTGAATTATTTAACCTAAATAAACTATTATTACTGAAAAAAGTAAAAATACATTGACTCAAATATGGACATTGAGCACAAAATGCAGCCATTTTCAAAATAAAAACAACTTTTAAAACAGTTATCAAAAAAAATTTAAATTGATATAACATGAATAAAATCTTTTGTTAAAATCATGAAATGAAAATGAATTAAATTGACAGGTGACGGTGACAGGGGCTGGAGTGACAGATAATAAGGGCTAGAGTGACAGGTGAGAAGGTTGATCTGAGAGTTACATTGATTTAGTGAAAATGTAATTGCAATGGGCCCCCTTTATTTCTAAAACCAGACTCTATTAGGCTTGGGATATTAGTGTATAGGAGATGGGGGCAGAGAGAGTGTGTGTTACCTCACCAAAGCTAGAAAAGGCTCCCCTAAATCTATCTAGCTTTTCAAAGAACAAACAGAAAAAGCCCCCTTTCATTTGTCAAAACCATACTTCCATCTGCCCTCAGTGGGGGGCCTCATACCCACAATGTGAAGTGTTGTGGGGATCTGTGAGCAGAGAGCTTATGAGAATCTGAAAGGCCCTTTAAATACACAGACTCCCAAATATCCTTCCCCTTATCCAGTGGAATGAGTACTGAGGTACATAAAGGATTAAACAAGCCCTATTGAACACACAGCACTACAGAAACAAATAAATCATAGTTTTCCTTTTTTAACTAATATTTACTTTTGCTCCAGGGCAGATGAGTGTGATCCGTTTCCATCTGGGTGAAATGACAAACGATCACCTTTGTATATAGCAACTAGAGCAATTGCTGCCTTCCGGAGCATGTCTTCTGTCTCTGTTGCTGCTCCGCTTTCATCCTAATTACCATGCTATGTGAGAAAGACCCTTAGTTGGAAATCTGCACCTAACATACTAATATCTCCTATTCCTGAGGAAATGTACTAAGATTCCATGAAATGTGTTAAACTTGGAACACCCCTAATTAGGGGTGTCCCATAAGGAGATATATTTTGGTGCTCAGTGTTTGTATGTGTTTTTGTTTTAGACTTTTTATGACATTATAAAGTGAGTTTTTATAAAATGTTAATTATGTGGTTTGGAGAACATATTAATTGGCCTTTAAAGTCCCAGTATCTGGTTATTCACTAGATCTTTGTAGTGTTCAGGGATGTCAAAATAGGATGTCCCACAACAACCAAACCCGCTCTCAACTTCACAATGACAAGAGCTCCTCTCTTGTTGGTATACTGCAACAGTTTTGGGTTCAATATATAGATTATCTGTATTGAGTGTATAGTTTGAACTATTACAGTGTTTCTTTTGAGTAAGGTGGGATAAAACCATTACAAAAGTTTTTTTTATTGTATTAATTTTATTATATTAAATAATATAGCTTTATACTTATGGGCTCTATATTATATCTTAGCTCTATAATCTCTTTGGCCTCAATCAACCACTTTGCTTCACAATTGATTAAATTAAATTCAAACTGCATAAGATAAGTGTTGTTTTAAGTGAGACAATTGACAAAAGAAGTGAAGAATGTCTTCTTAGTCAATAAGCTGAAACTGTATATATCCAACAAATTGCAAGCTGCCAGCATCACAGTATGAGTTGTGTTTCTAGGTTTTTGTTTTAGGAACTCATACATATACTCATTACAATATAGATATCGTAGCTTTAAGGGATCTACAGGCTCAGATGACATTTGGATTTTACATTTTGTACTCCTGCCTATAAAAATATGTAGGGTGACTTGCCAAAGTCACATTGATCTGAACATACTGTAGAGCAGTAAATTCATTTGCTCTTAACTGGATTGTGTTTTTTTTTTCTTTTATTTTTTTGTCTCTCCTTCACAGCCGGGAGGTTTTTAATTAAATAGCAAAGTTAAGTCTTGAACATGCTATGTCTGCACTAAAAAAAATAGTTTGCCTTACTTTTTTTATTGTCTTTTTAATTAGGACAGAATCTAAGTCTTAATTTCCCTTTTGGCGAGCTTTCATTGACATCCATTGGATGGGTCTATAAGTGTAATTATATAAAGTATGGACTGGGCGAAGAAACATAATTCTCAAATAGGATACTTAAAGCTGAACCCAAACCAACATTTCTTTTCTTGTTTTGAATAGAATAAAGCAGTATGTTTTTTTATTTCTGCCTGTGGGTTCTGCCTTTCTGCCAATGAGGATACTACCACTCATTTGAGGCCCTAGAGAAACAAGGGACAATCTGCGTGAAAATCAGAAGATTTAGACATTCTACAGTAAATGATGGTTTTCTGGGACCAGGATGGTTTAGTTTCTTTCAGCTACCACAAATAATTAATCAAATATCAGATGCAGGAAGGAACAAGAAAAAATATGAGATATTTTATAGTCTCTATAAATGACTTAATTTAGAGGAGCTGATATCATGTGATCTATCACATGATGGGGCATGTATAGAAAAAGCAATCAGAAGTACACACAAAGTAGAAAGAGGGAGGGGAACTTTGCACTTCTATTTCCAGCATCATATTTTAAATAAAATGATTAAAGCACTCACCACCATAGTTAAAGTGCACTGTCTGTGCCATGTCTAACAACACACTATTTAAAGCACGCAAAAATGTACATAAAGGGCTGGAGGGGAATACCAACAGATAGCAAATGTGAATGTCCCCAGCATGGGATTATGCTAGTTGAGAGGGTATAATACTTGCTGCTCTCTCTTATTTTCTTTCTTACCCCCAAATATCTATTCTATTACCAGGTACTTACTAATGTAATTCCTTCTTCGGTTGCATTGACATGCAGAGGAGGCTATAAGGCATAATGGTCCCAACATATACCAATGGACCCTATAAAGGGAGAGAGAGAAAACTGTCAGTTACAGTTAAGGAGAGAATTTTCAATGAATTGCCTCATACTAACCACTGCTCTGATCTAACAGCCTGAGTATACCTTGCAGCCACCTAGGCATCTGAATAACTTTCAAACAAATTTATATCTTAAGGAATGCCTGAACACCACTAATGAACCACCATATTTCATTTGGAAGGTCTCTTCATGTTCCCTGAGGAAGCCCAGTGGGCGAAACAGATGGGAATTGAGACAATTATCATTCCCACAAATAATATCCTGTCAGGTGGCCTGTGTATAGTAAACCTGATGTTTTTCTTTGTGTTTTTGTTATTAACATTGTATAATATTGTACTACCTTTTTATATGGAACATAGGTATTCATATTAAACATATGTTTAAATATAGCCACAAAAACCCCAGTGTTTTCTTTCTGTTTTCATGTTTTTGATATAGTTAATGAGAGACTTTCAAGCAGCTGATCCCCCAATTTTTACCTCATGGACTGAAACTATTTGGCTTTAGTCTCTTTTTTCAGGAAGGGGACTTCAGAGGTTTAAATAGTAATATAGTAATGGTGAAATAAATCCATCTGGTTAGTCTGGTCTTTTTATTTAGTTAAATTTCTAACAGGTTAACAATCCTGGTAATAATGTTATCAATATTTCTCCAGGTGCGTGATAGTACTATGGGTTGTTTGGTACAAAAATCAAATCATTTAGCTATAACAACCACACTTACATATGAAGACAGATTTAACAGAAGTTTGCCCTCTAAGAATGGTTTGCTGTTGGGCTGGTGCCATCTTCTCCAATTATTCTTCTGCCTCCTTCTATGACCATTGGTCAATAATGATTTAACTTCTGCTCATGTGTGACAAAGCATTTTACAGACAACTTTGTTTTCACTGTTACTACAACTAAAAAAACGAATTTTTTAATCTAAAAATCTCAAATTCAGGCAAAAAAATGGTTTAGAGCTGGTACATTACCCTTCACCTATTGCAACTTGCCAGTTGTCCTTCAATGTAATGGCACTCTTTAGGCTAGTTTAGATATTTTATCAAAACTAGGTGTCACATGATCTGATAAACACATGATAATAATGAAGCCTTACCAAATTTAAGAGTTTATCACTCTGTTCTCTTCTGTGTTCGATTGACAGCTCTGTATATTGCTAATTTAAAGATGCGTTTCGCCTGTACCGGCTTCCTCAGGGGACTTGTGAACCGCGCAATGTAACTGTGTATAGAGATAACATATATATAAGTTCAAATAATGTCATATCAACATAAGTGTATGCATATCAACATATCAAACAAGAAAATAGCATATAGATGTGTATATATAGGTGTAAAACAAGGATATGTGTAGTACATGGAAATATTGAGGTGTTACAATTACTGTTTAAGGATGGACAATAGAATTGTGTTAACAGTGTCTATACATATACAGTGTCTATAACCTCATGAAAGGATAACATATATATACCCATGAAAAATTGGTATATAGAGACTTTTGCACATACATGGTTATCAAGGATTCACTATTGAAGTAGATAAGGTAATATAATTGTACATTTTTGTTCAGTATAAATTCCTAGACATATGGATGATAGTAGTACATAATTCACACCAAGTAGGTTGAATAAATTGTTTGAGGAAAACTTTAACTTTACTTACAGTTTGAAGCATATGCCCTAAATTCATGCAGGGATCAATTCAAAGGATAGGGAGTATGAGTATGAGTGACATCTTGGTCAAATGCTAAAAAATATATATGGTGTATTTGTTACATTAATATTATAAGAAACTCGGAAGGGTTTTAGTCAGTATTAATTAATAATTACACAGGTCAACATGTCATTTTCAACAGATATAATTTTATGTGGGCTTTGTAGTATTTTTGATGCAGATTTCAAATTTATGTTTAGTTTTTCTCTAGCACGATGCAAATTACCACAGAACTTAAAAAGAAATTATATTTCGGCTGTCAACTTGGTGACCAGGATAAATCTTGGGCTCTACATGTCATCTGTACCAGTTGTTCCAACGAACTGTATGACTGGCTAAATCGACGTACAGTAGCAATGCCATTTGCAATCCCGATGGTGTGGAGAGAACTGCGAGACCGTCTAATTGACTGCTATTTTTGATGCCTCAACAAAACTGGATTCCTAGGTAAAACTAGGCACACAATTGTATATCCCAGCCTTGATTCTGCAATTTAGCCTGTTCTCTATGATGATTCATTGCCAGTTCTGGTACCGCCACATGATGGACTTGCTTCTGTAGAAGGTGATGAGCAATGCGCTGGAGTTGCAGCCAGTTACAACCCCGAATCATCTGATCCTGACTACTTGGCCGATGAATATGCAGAACCTGTATACAAGCAGAGCTGAATGATCTCGTTCGTGATCTAAATCTTTCCAAGCACACAAAACAGAACTACTTGCTTCAAGGCTTAAACAGAAAAACTTGCTTGCAAAGGGTGTAACTTTAACTCACTACAGAAAACAAAATCATAACTTGACAATGTTCATGATATAAATGCTTTCTTTAACAGTTTGTCACATTCCTCTAAAAGATACTTGAAAGCAGTTTTACTGCATAATGGTATTTCCAAACCAAGTTTACCGATTGCCCATTCCGTTAACCTGAAGGAGTCGTATGACAACATGAAGTTACTACTTAAAGCAATCCAGTATAAAACACACTGGTGGAACATCTGAATGCAAGGAGGATTCACAAAATATTGCTGTTTCTAATGCCTGTGGGAGAGCCTATCTACAGGAGACCATTATGTCAAGCGTGATTGGCTACCAAGAGATACCTATAAGCCCAGAACAAGCAGTGTCAAGTTTCTGGTTGATCCACATAAAATATTTCTACCACCTCTGCATATCAAGTTAGGCTTGATGAAAAACTTGTAAAGGCCATGGGTAAATCAAACTCCATGGGTTTTCAGTACCTTGTTGAGAAGTTTCCAAAACATAAGCACTGCAAAAATGAAGGAAGAGATATTTATAGGGTCAGAGATCAAGTCTGTTTTGCAGGATGATGTTTTCAAACAATCTCTCTCAGCAGCTGAACTAGAAGCTTGGGATGCATTCAATGGCTGTGTGAAAATTTCCTGGGCAACCATAGGTATCCTGCATACAAGGATACATAGGTATCCATGCAAGAAAGGAGTTCAGAATCTGCTTGATTCAGATCAGAAACTGGGTTGTCGCATTTCATTAAAAATACATTTCTTGCACTCACATCTAGAATTCTTCCCGGAAAATCTTGGTTAGGTGAGGGACGAACAAGGGGAAGGTTTTCACCAAGACATTCAGTTAATGGAGCACTGTCACCAAGGTTTCTGGAATTAAAGTATGATGGCTGACTACTGCTGGATGGTGTACTGTGAAAATCCTGACAAAGAGTACACAAGAAAATCATACTCTAAGCATTTCTGAAGAAACAATGGTATCTGACTGACACTATTCAGTAGATCTGTATCGAAGTGTGCCTTATTTTACTTCGCACTGAAGATGTATTAACATTCAATTTAATGGTGCTTACGTTTTAGTACAAAATACATGCACGTACAATGTTAGCTATAATAGTGCTCATAACTCAGGACCTGTACGAGTTAGGGAAAAACAGGTATGACATCTGCTCGAAAAACTAATTTAGAAAAGTTTGCTGTGGTTTCTGGTGATTATCAAAACTCATTTTTTGTTGACCTGTGGTATTGTGAACTAGCTATACATATACTGTAAATGAATGTAAGAAAAGAAAAAAGAAGGGTTTAATAAGGTTGGTAACTTGTATATAGCATACCTTGCATCTCTGGTGGTAATATAAAGCAACAAATGCACCAGATGGTGGTGCTTTATTGTATAGAGAAGCAACAAGAATGATAATGCTGCAATGGTTCTTTAAATATGCATGTGAGTGTGGTGTCCGGAAATTGGCAGTGAAGTATAACTTCCGCCGTTAGATTAGCCCTTCTATTGTTCTACAAGAGCGTGCCTGCCCTGTGAGTGGAGAGGAAGCTGTGTCCACCCTCACAGCTGCCCTTGGCAGGTAGAGGGTGGTTTTAATAGGTAGAAGATGTGGAAGAGGGGGGGAGGGAGAAGAGGGGGGGGAGTAAGTGATGGACATGAAACAATTGAATATGGTGTGAATCCACATGTACTAAAATCATACCGTACAGTACATAATTAGTTAGTACATACTTGGCTGTTAAAGGGCTAGATAGTAGAATGTTACATAATATTATAAGTGACTGGAATAATAACTATACAAATTTAAATATACATACTGTTTATACATATGAATATATAGCATGCAGATAATGATGGGGTATATAGCTCAAGGTAAATAAGCATAAAAGTAACAAACTTGGCCTGGTTAATATTGCCAAATAAAGTCCATAACACAATGAAATGATTAGTTGAAAACAATAATACAATGAAGTACAGTATATCAATTATATATATCCCATGAAGTAATTACTAATAGGGAATAATATATCGTAGAAGGAATTGACTGGTGTCATAAGAATATTAACAGAAATTAAAGATGGAAGAGATAATGGAAATGGTAATTTGACCAGAAATGTCAAGTTGGTCTCAAGATGATGTAGGGTAGGGATGAGCGAGTGAGAATATTAAGTTTGATCTCACGGCAAATCGGGCCCTTTTCGCTTACGGAAAATGTATATGAGAACAGCCTTCTGATTCACTGAGAGGTCGAGCTCTCGCTGAACAGGAGGATTTCCAGGGCTGCATCATGCACTCCTGGAAATCCTCTGCGATCCCCGGGCACTAGAGATTAATTAACCTCTAGTGCCCCGGGGATTGCAAACAGGAGGATTCCCATGGCTGAATGCAGCTCTGGGATTCCTCCTGTTTTAATTTCCTCTTCCAATGGTTTCGCAAAATCGGTTCACTGAAATTTCACAGAAACATTGGAAGTTCGAGGGAAGTTTTGCGAGAATGCCAGAGGCATTCTTGCTCATCCCAGAGGCATTCTCCCTCATCCCAGAGGCATTCCCTCTCATCCCTAATGTAGGGTTCAAATATTTAGTGTGACCTAAGGATACGGTGGAGGAAGGTAAGTTGTGTAGCTGTGTAGTTGTGTCAAATATTGTATTAGGTGGTTTTAGAAGAGGTTTATAGCTGACCATGCCATTCAGACCAGGTGCCTTGGTCGCTTGTAAGTTGACAATGCACTTACATTCCATCTGCAGTAGCTTGTTATCCACATCTCCTCCTCTTGGATTATTAGGGACATGTTCAAGACCATAAAAAGAAATCATAGAGGCATCAAAGTTGTGCAAGGTTTCGACCTGATAACTCAGCTGTGTCATAATTTTTCCTGATGTTATGGAATGAACCTGTTCGTAGATTCTTTTTCTTAGTTGTCTCTTGGTCTTCCCCACATAAAATGAACCGCACCTAGAGGAGTTCAAACAGATTACACCTTGTGTGATGCAACTGATATAGTGATTTGGGCAATGTGTTAGGCCATTAGGAATTGATGATTGTGAAACCTCAATATCTCCATGTACTACACCTTGTTTTAAACCTATATATACACATTTATATGTTATTTTTTTTTAATATGTTGATATGCATACGCCTATGCTAATATGACATTATTTGAACTTATATACATGTTATCTCTATTCACAGTTACATCGTGCAGTTCACAAGTCCCCTGAGGAAGCCAGTAGAGGTGAAACGCGTTGGGACTCAATATTCAGTTACTGTCTTGTAGTTTTCACTAGTCAGGGAATTCATATGTCTAGCATACATGTCCCATTAATATCCCCTCTTTAACCTGGATTAAGGGAAAAGGTTTTGATTTGAATATGTATTTATTGAGTATTGTATGATTACCCATATGACCTACTACAGAATACATTTTTCATAATTATCCTACAAACCCCAGTCTTCTCTTGTTTCTTTTTTCTGTCTATATGTTACCCTGGGGTAGGTGAACAACATATGTAATGTGACTAATCTACTCAAGGGCAGGTAGTTCCCACTCTTTCTTCTTCCTTGGGATTAGGATTTAATCTGACTACATACTTCTAGTATTGTAGTAATACATAGTATGTATTATATTTTAATCAACAAAATTGTTATTGTATTTTAGCAAACAGAAAACCTAAAAAAACTCAATAGATGTTTGTATGCTTTCTGACATTCTAGTTCCTCATGTTGAATTATTACCTTATTGTTATCTGATTTTATGCATTCAATACAAAAGAATAATTATTTTTTATTGAATATGCTAATGTTATTTCATAAGAACTACCTTGAGACACCATAAATCATAATTAAAAAATAATGAGCTTTATTACAAAAAAAAATGAGAACGGCTGTGACTGTCTGATCCTTATAACATCTGCCTTCAAACTATTTTTTTAGTTTTGATAGACTTATAAAATAATACATCACATATTCCCAGAGCCACAAAAGTTCTGACATTCTTCACAAAGGCAATTAATGTTGATTCATGATTTTTCTATACTGTTAAATTTAACAGAGAAAGGGTTCAGCATACCTAATGGCATTAAATGAAAACTCTTTAGTTAGAAAATGGATATCACAGGCATAATTGTTACAAAGACGTTTTGTAATTGAATGCCATTAACAAAAATCTTTTCCACTCTGATCCGCAGCCCAATAAAAAAGGCACTCTATGAAAAGACCAATACTGTTTTCTTATCCCTTTGGTTATGTGATTGACTGACTCATTGCCAGAATGGAGTGCAGAG
This sequence comes from Pyxicephalus adspersus, assembly GCF_032062135.1. NCBI lineage: Eukaryota > Metazoa > Chordata > Amphibia > Anura > Pyxicephalidae > Pyxicephalus > Pyxicephalus adspersus. The sequence continues at coordinate 26,208,547 of NC_092868.1, read as the reverse complement.
TTTAAAGTCAAATTACATAAATTCCCTGCAAAACAGTGTTATCATTGGTAAAAGTTAGTGGCACGTGTGGGGCTTAAAAAGAAATATTGTGGTAGAATAAGGTGGTCTGATATTTTTCACAGGTGAAGTGTAAACTCAGGCAACCCAGATGGATTGAATAAACAAATGTAAACAATGCAGGGCTCCACCAATTTATTCAGCAGCTGAGTGGAGTTCCCGTCATTGTGCAGTGGGGAGCATACGGCGATAAATAGATCTTTATGGGATCTCATATCAATGAATTCTCTTTTTTCACTTGTGCTCTCTGATTATTTCTAGACTTACCAATTATGTAAATGGACACGATGTCCCCCCAAACACCCCCATTATTTTGCTTCACTTGAATATTAATATTATAATGTATTACATAGGCTACCCCTTGTGACATTCTTTCTAGATTCATGCTATCAATTTATATGTCCCTGGTCATGTAAGTCATTTTTCATTCATTACTCCTTGTGCCCTACTTGGTACATAATATTATTGCTCCGTTATTGCTCTTTGCTATATGTATTTGTGTTAATTATCTTAAGTAATTTTGATCAAAGAACTTACTCTCTTAAACTTCAAAAATGGAAATATATATATATATATAGTAAATCTATTACTTTGTACTTAGTTTGTACCACTTAGAATTTCTTACATTTTCACCATATTATGATTTCATTGATGTTTTCCATGTCTCAGTGTATGCCTCAAACTTCCCCTGAGGAAGCCGGAATGGCGAAATGTGTCTGATGAGAATACTCTGTCCAGCTTAGATCACCTTGCCCATACTATTAGTGGAATAATCGATCAATTAGGATAGATATTGAGAGAAAATGTATCAGGATTATAAGTGAGCCTCCTGTTGCCAAAGGCAACAGTATAAGTATTGACAAAATATTTTTTTTTAACATTTTGTATGACAGAGGGACTATTATTATTATAATTAATATGATTATTGTTATTATTATTATTTTTCATAATAATAAAAATAAAAACTGGATTTGTATAGTGCCAACATATTACGCAGTGCTGTACATTAAATAGGGGTTGAAAATGACAGACAGATACAGACAGTAAAACAGGAAACACCCTGGAAACAAAGAGCTTATAATCTTTTAAGATGTGGGGGAAGTAACACACAATAGGAGGGGAGATATGTAGTGGTGTGTGTAGTGAGGGTAGAAAGAAGAAGACGAGTAGGCAAGTTTATAAAAATGGGTTTTGAGTGCTCTTTTAATTCAGCAGAAAGTAGGAGCAAGCCTAAATGGACAAGGAAGACCAATCCAGAGAGTCCAGGCAGCTCTAAAAAAGTATTGTAACTTTTATAGACTACAATTGATTCTACTACAATTTTGTTTTTGGATAGAATGAGGGTTACAATTCTGAAATGAATTATTTGCTGTCTCTGTCTCTTAGAAGACAAACAAAAGAGTTTTGCCCAGAGGTACACTTTAACTCTTCAGTGCCCATTTATCTAAACAAGAAAGCTGCAAGTCGCAGAACACTTGGAACTCCTCTGCTGCTGTAAGCGCCGCCGAAGGGAATGGGCTGGGCTCGCTCTACTGCAGTGGGACACCGCCCCGGGATTGTAGGCCAGAAGAGTGTCTCCTAACAAACACACTTTGCCTAGAGAGGCCAATTGGAGTGCAAAAATGATAAAATAAAGGTCTACAAAAGTTCTAGAACAGTCACACAGTTTTCATCAATCTTTACTGTTTTATATTTCCTGCGCCAAGGTGTATAAACACACTGCTTGTCCTCACAGAAGTTGTATACCATTTATTGTATGCTTCAATTACAGAAATCTGAAGGTAGATCAAAGCCCCAAGGACATCTAATAGTTGAAACCATTATTAGCATTCTGGGTAGAATGTAGATAATTGGTCTAAATAATAGAAATTACTAGTTAATTCTGCTCAGCATTAGTAGTGCCCTTGGTGCTGTTTAGTAAGATGTTTTTTGCAGGACACATCTGGCAGGGTTTCTGATAGTACTGCACATCATTTATCTTGATAATTGTGTGAGTAATTTGGATTTCAAACCATTTGTCTTAGAACAGAAATAGACATTACCTCACTGGCAATAATTTTTGGAAGGAGACCTAATGGCATTGTAACTTTGTTTCTTGCTTGAATCACCACACTACAGGGAACCACCAAGATCTCATGTCCACTATTTAATATTCCACATGAAAGGTGAAAAGGTCTCTCACGTTTCTAAAAATAAACAGTAATATATGATTTTGGGGATGTTTATGGCTTGAAGTTTATTAAAAATATGTATTCCTTCAAGCCTTGACACCTTGAAAACTGTTGTGCATCAGTGCTGAATCACTTTTTTTAACAACATTACGGCTGATCATGTGTTTGTAGTCAGATATTTTTCCCTAAAATTGTGCAAATGAGATTAAGAATATGATTAAAGACATTCATAAAGATAATCAGGAATGTGAATGTTGAGAGTGTTTATAGAAATGACTTAATGGTATAATGGCAGCGACTGTCAAGGATAGTGCCAGGGCACTATCTGCATGGAATTTGCAGGTTATTCCTTTGTTTGCGGAGGTTTCCTCCGGGCACAACGGTATCCTCTCACATTCCAAGAACATGCAGTTAAGTTAATTGGCTTTCCCCCAAAATTGACCTTAGACTATATTAAAGACATATGACTGAGATAGGAACATAGGATTGTGGGCCCATTTGAGGGACAGCTAGTGACATGATTATAGACATGTAAAAAGCTGCATAATTTGTTGGCGCAGGGGTGTAGTTGCAAAAAAAGAAGAGGGGGCGTGCTATGTGCCCACCCCACTACACCCGTCCCTGTGTCACTCAAAGGGGAAGACACTTTCCCCAGAGTGACATCATGATACTAGACCCCGTAGTGGTCTGGTGGGTGGTATTAAGAGAGACAACCCGCCCGCAGCCTGCGATCAGTACGGGGGACATGGTCGCCGCTCTGGCCAGTGTGCCCACCTGCTGGAGTGGCCAGAGCCGCGGACCACCAAAGACTTCAGTGTAAAAAAAAAGAGTGTGCCCACCCCTGGAAAAAGTGAGGGCATGGCGTTCCCAAGTGAGGTTGAGTCCTTCAAGTGAGGCTTGCAACAAAAATCAATAACCACACTGGTATAGAGTGAATATTTAGAGAGTGAATCTCTCTAATAGAGACAGAAAAAAACCACAGAGTGGTTCTAAACCCTTGACCACTCTATTCAAATCTGAAAAAAAGATTGTGCCTTTAGTAACATTTTAAGAATGGAGTCGGGATAGGGAGTTAAATAGTGGGCTGGGTAACATTTACATAATTTTTAACATTTATAAAATCTTCCATTCTAGGCTGCCTCTCACAAAGCAATAATGTATGTGTACTCCAGGGGTTTTTCTTTTCCCACACACATAGATTCAGTAAAGTAAACCAAAGACTTTAACCTTTCTACAGTAGGCAATAAACTAGTAATTTTATTTTTTTTATAGATTTGACTACAGATTCTATAAATAAATCTATTGAAAGCTAGAGCATTTATACACTGATCGAAGAGTGGAAATGCTTATGCCTATTGCCCAGTCATGCCCCGATCTATTTCTTATTACTGTTCCCACATGAAAATCAATAGGTAATGTAACAAGGTGGAAGTATTTATGCCACTACAAGTGTCAGGGTAGGTTAAAGAAAGAAACACTTAGGTGCTGCTTAATTAAAAAATTATTTCTCAGGACCTGTCTGGGCATAACAGCCCTAACTTTCTTTCTTTCTTTTCAGATCACTCTTAAAACAACAAGTATGGGAAGGAGGACACAGGATGTTCACAAGGGCACAGACTAGATAGTTCACACTAATCCACCTGTACATCCACAATGCAATTATTTGTTATTCCATGTTTTTGTGTTTAACTTGCTAAAAAAGATTAACTCTTAGGTAGCTACCTAATGGTAGCACCAGAATACCTTACCATTCCTAATACTGGTAGAGCTCCAAACAACCAGCAATGTTGGTGTGCTCCCCACCATTTACATTAACACAGATCTGCCAACTTTGTCTGTTGGTATTGTGAAAAATGGACAGTGTTTACATTGGATGCTGGTTATGAATTCTCCCCACTGATTTATCCTAACCTATCAGAGTTGGGTTGGTTGATAAGTACTTGGCAGTTATATCAAGCAAGTAACCAATATCAGGGATATAAAGATTGTTTTCCTGGTTGTGCACCTAATAATCAGATTATGGCCACAAAGATGAAAAGTGAAAGTGGAATAATGTATCCAATAATGCATACCATAAGGTGTGCTTAACCACAATTTCAATAGTTAGTAGTCTTATTTATTTATTTATTTTTTTATTGAAGCATCTCAATTACTTTTACACATAAATAATACTTTATGTATTACTTTTTACATAAATAATACTAATAAAGAGTATTATTTTGGATAGTTTTCAGTGATAAATCCTTACAATTCCCTTTATTAAACTAAAATATGTATTTTTAACAGTTTGCATAGTTTTGCATAAACATAAACAAGGTAATGTTAATGAAACAATGAGCAACCTGATACTTCCTATAGATTATCCCAGTCCTAGAACTGTGTTTCCGTCACAAATCTAGACTTAAAGATACATGCAACAAACATATAAAGCTCAATACTTACAGGTGTGGCTTATGGTTAACATTGCTGAACTGCCCTGTTTTCCCCTTTAAATGGTGGACTAGGTTGTGCCTTACTGTTTTCTAAAAAATGTTCAGTTTGATTAATAATTTATCCCTTTGGCTGCCTGTTAAGAGCAACTTGTCCAATACATTGTATGCTGCTAGTTGATGGAGCCAAGTGCTGTGTACTCTGGTTCTTCCACCAAATAATCTTTGCCAAATGACCTATACAGGTAAATGGATAGATAAAGCAGAACTAAATGCTCCTATTCATTATAGCCAATAGGGATACCATCCTAACTTCTAATTAGATCTGAATTTATAGTAGTAATAGTAGGGTGAGATCCCAAAGATAATAGAATTTGTTTTTCATAAAGTGATAGATTGCCAAGCCAACGGTTTGACAAATGTACAAAAGAGGAGAAAACAAACAGGAAGAATAGCTCTTTATGTCCGTAAATCAGTCATTCTTCCTGTTTGTTTTCTCCTCCTTTGTACATAGATCTGCATTTACCATGAGGCCAGCCATTTATTAAAGGGCTTAAAAAATCAGTTGATAGCTGACAATAGCCCACTGGCAGCCATGGCAGTTATCACCGAAGGCATGAATCTGTTTTAGGAAACAGTTTGACCAGTGGGTCAAGTTCCTCTTTAAAAGTTACATGGGCATTCCTGTTACTGTAAATGGTTTCTTCCAACTCTGCTTGCAAGAGAATATCTTTGCATGTATCATTTGTCAGCTGCAAGGACTGCTGTGACATGTAGCTCAGAAAACAGTGACAACATAAGTAGGAGTTGTTTACTGGTTCACATAATGCTCTAAGATTGGCATTTTTCCTAAAATTTTGGAGCAGCTGCAATGCATCATATGATCCAAGCTTTGAAAAGGCAAAAAATCCATTAAAATACTCTTGTATTTTACTTCATTTTTTTATTTATGTTATTTCTATTTTTTTTTTTACTGCCCTTTTTAAACAAGCTATGATTAAACTTAATAGATCAAAAGTTAAAAATAGCTAATGTTCTATACAAGGTAGAATAATAGAGTTTTTAAAAGCTGAATATAACAAGACAATAATCTGAAAAGTTTTTTTATATTTTTTTTCTGTGAGTAAAATTATTAATTTATTTAGTACTTTGTGTATGAGGCACAGCAGGGTAATAGGATAAAGACGATCATTTAAGAGTCCCAGTTGCCTAATTAGCAAAGAAAATTACTTACACTGGCCTGGAAACATTCTGTTCATTTGGAACAATTTGCAGTTTAATGGCCAACCCTATGCCTTTGGCACTGTAGGATTTATTCAGGCCTCTGCAGGCTCAATAGGTCATTTCAGCATTTTTCAGAAAATATGACTATAAAAAGTCTGTTGTATCTGCTAGTTTGCTATCATACATAATATGCTTTTACGCTCGCCAACTGTGACTGGATGTACAATGGGTGTTGGAATAACGTGCCAATCTGCCTGTGAGGATAACCTGTTTTTACTGTTACAGTAAATGTACAACAAACTATCATTTTTGGAAACATATAGGAAAGTGCTTACAAGCATTGGATCAATTCATTTCACTATAATACATAGGTATAAGTTCTCTTCTATAACTGGAGGAAAGTAAAAAGCACCAGTTACTGTTATTTAGCAGAAGCAGTGGTTAAAGGAAACACTCAGTGCTCTGAGACACAAAGCCCCCCCTAAGATTTCTTGTACTTTATGATGCTTCAGGGAAATGGTGCAAAAAAACTTTGCTTGATAACTACAGACCCATTAACCTAGGATTGGGTAATATTGTTAGTGTAAAAGTACCTGATTTGTTATTGAATATGCTATGTTTTGTATTAATATTAATTAATATTAATAAGTTGTCAGTAAAAGTTTCTTAGTCTAAACATAATCCCCTATCTCCAGTGGCTCCACAATTAGTATAGAGATTTATGCTGTGGAAAGTAAATGTTTAAATTTTTTCCCCAGTGTATATCTTTTTTTGTATGACAATTCAGCGTTTACTATTGGATGCACCAGTGACTGAGGATTCCCAGAGCACTAGAGAATGTTACTTTTTAAAGCTAAACTGGACAAAAACATTACAGTAATATAAATATTTCTGCATAGGAAATTCACATTTTATGCATTTCAGATAATATTCAATTCATATTTTTTTGACAAGTAAAACATTCTTTTAACTTAATGTTTTAGCCCAAACCGTAACAAGTATGAAAATTTTAACAAAAGTATTGGACCAACTTATTCTGGACCAGCCTCTAAATCTTTCACTTCTGAGTCAAAAAACAAAAAAGCACTAAACGGCAGTTATAGAATTAACTGATGGGACATTTTGGAATTCTGAGAAACATCAAAACATTGGAAAAAACCTAAAAGAACTAAACATGGTGCCCCAGGTGGTATTGTAATCTATAACCGATAATATAAAACCTAAAACCACTCTTATAACCAGGACGTTACCATGTTTCACCATATTACTGATATATATCGGTAGCACTCCCTTGTCTTGCTAGCATTGTGAACATTCTGAACGACCTGTTACTGTGAGCTCTGCATTAAAATGCACAGCACGTTCCTGAATAAGGAATAATATGTTTGGTAATCATTTATAAGATAAATGAGAAATAATACATTATAAACTGCACTAGGAAGGACTTTCTGGCCGGACAATGATGAAGTCATTTCTGTGTAAAGTTCCTGCCATGTCTGTATTTGGCAAGGAGTCCCAGCAGTGCTATAAAATAAGGTGAACAGCCAGTAATTACTTTTTAGAAAATTGTGTCATTGAGAATGGAGCCTGGTTATTGGATAATATGAATAGTTTTTGTCCCTGCAGGCTCATAATATGTCAATATTGGCAAGAAATGCTGAAAACAGTGATGGAAATTCAACAAATAAAAAGTGATGCAATGGTGAAGGAATAAATATAAGGCAATGGGTCAGAATTTAAACCACAAGAGAACATACAGAGAATATATAATCAAAGTCTGATTATATGGCATTGTGAAATACATTTATAGGAAAATGCTAAGTGCAAACTTAGTACGGCTACATCGAAAACCAACATTTTGTCTCGAGGTACCACTTGTTCAACTGCAAAGGTGTCCCAAAGAATCCTAAAAAAGGTGCTCATGCTAAAAAGTAGTCCCTGCAAATGCTTCTTAGTTTATGTTTTTGGCATTTTATTTTTAACTTCAGCAGGGAACAAGGTTAGAATCGAAATTTGTAAAATTCCAATTATAAATGTTTTTGGAAGGTAGAGACATTGAAAATGTAATTCTGATACTGAATTTTCTGAAACCCTAACTTTAGACAAATATTAGTGCCCCCACACATTTATGCCTCCCTTCCACTGACAGACAAAGAATCCTCTAAAGCAGTCTAATAGTGTCCCATTCCAGTTCCCCCTTTAGTTGTAGAGGCAACAGTCATTTCCTCAGCTTTTCTGTTGATGACTGGACCACCAGACATCGTCCAGTCTAAAAATTTCATGTCTCTGAACTGGTAAAAAAGTGTCTACAAAACACAGGCAGCACGTGGGCAGTTTATACTTATTGCTAGGATGTTGTTCCAAGGAGGCCTGGAGCATACGAGAGAAAGGAGTATAGTGGAAGGCCAGCATGACTGTGCAGACAGGCGGGGAAACAGCAGAGGGTTAATTATTAAGAAGTGGCACTTGCGGGAGTGAGAGGAAAGGGGAAGGGGGGGGGGGGAGAGACACAGGGAAGGGATGAGAGGAGGGGTCAATAGGAGATAAAAAGGTCAGGAAGAGGCAATAGAGTCCTTTTTCACAAGGGACAGCAAGAAGGGTAAAGCTTTCCCACCCTCCCTCCCCATTTTGTTTTTGGTTTTGGGCGATATGAAGGTATAGGGCTTTTGTGGCGGTTGAGGTCCTCGGGGGGAGTGTGTTGTTTTTGTTGATATTTATGTTGGGGGGGACCCATCTAAGGTATGGAGTCCCCGGTGTGGTAAATTGGTTGGTGGGGGTCTGCACGAGTAAGGGTCATGGCGTTCCCGAGCTGGGTGTATGGGCGGCTGGGAGCAATTTGTTGATAAGGTGCAGAGCCCAAGGTTTTAGAAGTGGTGGACCCTCAGAGGACCTGCAACTAGGAAATGATAATTCTGAGTTTTACTGCAGGGTTATTTGTTGTTGTTTATATTGGTTATATTTGTTATATATATATTCTATTTGTTCAGGTAAAATCATTTACATGTTTGTAATGGTTATGTATATATATTTATATATATATATATATATATATATATATAATTAATAATTTATATATTGTTGTTATTCGTGATTAATTTGTTATTTAATATGTTATGTTTAAATATTGTTTAATAAAAGGCCTGCGGGCCATTTAAGCAACGTTGGTGTGTTTAATGTGTATAGGTGGGGTGGGTAATGTTTTTTGGGGGGGGTGGAAGTTTAAAGAATAAGGGAAATTTAGTTTGGGGCGAGTTGACCGAGCTATGTCTTGCAGCAGTCATGGTTTTCTGTTACTAAATCAGTACTGATTCACCATTCTCTATTTGCTACCTAAACTGACCACTAGCTTATTTTTTTCTGGCTATGAACTTTCTACTTTAATTACCTGCCTGGTGTGTTTTGTGCATTCAGTACATACAACACCGTTCTGCTCATTCATCATTTGTGGTTCCGCCAGGACAAATCCAAGAACGATGAGCACTGTAGACATGCCAGATTCTCATCCGATATCAGCCCTGATGCGATTTTCATACAAGAATCATCTGATTTGTGTACGTAGCCTTAGAATACAGATTACACACTACAAGGTCATGGTAATTTAAAAGGTATCAATGGAAAATACACAAAGGAAGCAGGGGGAATACTGAGGGTACTGGGTAAAGGTTACCTTTAAAGCTGTTAAATTAACATAACAGCCAACAAAATAGCATTTTCAGAAGTGGTTGGAAGTGGCAACCTCAGAATTCTTTCAGTGAAGCTTTCCTTAAATAAAGTCTGTAATCTTGTTTTAGAAGCCCCTGGATACATGGTGATTTGATTTGGGTAAACCTGTGAATGTCTGGGAAAAACTCTATTGATCTGCAGCTGTTTCTATGGAGGGTCCCTGGTGTATTTTTGAAGAGGATTTAATTGGATTTAATTAAACTATTTTTTATGTGTTTGTTCGGATTTGGAAGATCTTAGTGTTACAGATATTCTGACAGTAATTGATGAATGAAGTGTTACTTTTTTACTGAAGTCATTAAAGAGAAATGGGTTGTTTAAAAGCTGGAAAAAAGTGCCAGAACTACCACATTTGCATTTGTTGCTATACTGTAAGTACATTTTTAGGAGGCATGCATGTCTGTATGTGTAGGTATTAAATATTTGCTAGATCCTGACATAGAGAACAATTTTCATTTCTGTTCTAAGCTTGGTTTACACCCCCTGATAAATTCCACAATTAAGCTTGGTGCATTAGAGAGCTTTTGTAAATCAGGCCCAATATGTATATTGAGGTTTGCTGTGTTTAAGCCCAATGACATTTTCAGTTCTTTGTTTAACTTGTTTGGGAGATGTCATCTCTTAAAGATGATGCTGTTCTCCAAATTACTATACCCTATGCAAACTATCCTGCTATTATTTCAACACAAACGTGTTGGAGCTAAACCAGACATTTACTAAGTTTAGAAAACAAGAAATAGTAAAAAGGTAAAAAGCGGCCAACTTCAGAGTGTAATCAATTTCCAAAATAATCAGGTGACGCTAATAATCTTATAAAAGACGAATAAATCAAATCCACATGAATATAACTTAATTGGTATAAATAATCCACATTCACTGTAAATCCAATAATCACAGAGTCATTTGGATCCAAATAAAAGCTGAATTCACTCAGAAAAGAAATCAGGAACATAGTTTGTAAATTCCAGAATCACTGCACATTAGATCACAAGGTGAACACTCAGTTCAGGGTGCAGCTGTTTGATTTATTATCTGTTCAATTATTGTCCTCAATGAATGCAGGAAGCAGACACACCCTTCACTTGATGAACCCAGGTTCTCTCAGTTCAGTTCCTGGACTTCAATACGTTTCTCTGGCTGGGGAGATGCCCACACAACTCTTGCAGGAAATTGTCTTTTTCCTGCGCAAAAGGGGGAATTAGTTTTTCAAATATTAAGACAAATAAACTGGCCATCTTGAGACAACATGTTATTGACTGGATTAAGGGTACATTCGATTACTCCAACTACCCCCTAGAACAGACATTAGTGTTTCTCTGAGACCTCTTCCATTCTTCATTGTCACCTTTCTCATTTACCTCCAGCCTTTAAGCATAATGTACTGATTAAAGACAGAGGTTTGGAGAAAGACCAGACTTAAGATTTCCTTGGCCACTAACTTCTAGAAATACATCACATGGAGTGCATGGCCTTCAAGGCATGGAGCAGGAAAGGTCTGTGTCACTTTTATGACCTGTACCAATCTGCCTAATATCGCCTCTTTTCCTTAGTTAAATTACGTACCACATATGCTCTGCCACAACAGGCCTCTCATCCACTGTACTATTGTCAAGTTAATATGGTGTAGGGCTAAAATTCCAAAACCTGCAACCTTCTTCAGACATAATGCCTATGACAGTCTTGTCTCGCTCCTGTCCCCATGAATATCCTCTATATACCCTCTGACGCAGGACCTTTTTGTAAAACTGCTACAGCAGACCAATCTGCGTAACTGCCAGACTTCCCAATAGAAGATGTAAGATTAGTAAAACCCAGTTTAAAAATTATGCATAGGGCATATAAGGTCTTCAGACCACAAGCCTACTTGACACCCAAACTTGCTTTCTAAAATGTGGAGCTAGACCTTGTTCCTTAGTTCATAGTTCATGGTCCTTCCAACAGATTGTAACCTTTCGGAATCATATTCTGACTTTTATTGCTGATGTTATGGGCTTTGTGGTATCCCTAGACCCCCTTTTATGCACATTTGGATATTGGGGGGAATGACCATTCCACATTTTGACCTGGTAGTCAGAGGTGCTGGATAAGTATTTGTTTGCTGCCAGAAGGGAAGTTATGCATGGCTGGCTTTACAGACAGGAACCCATTCTACATAAAGTTATCTTGTCTCTGATAGCTATTTTCTATCAGATGTGTAAGGCAGAACCCAATAAACCTGTTACTCACCGAAAGGAACAACTTTATATATAGGCATCTAGTTTTGAAGAGAAGAGTTTTCTTGTATATTTGGGTGGCTCAAGTACCCCACTTGATGTATACCTAATTTTATCTTGGGACGCACATAATTTTGAACTCTAAAGGATTGTAAGTAGGACCCCAATTGGGATAGTATCTTTTTTTCTGGCCGGGAATGTTTAATGTTTATTATGTCATTTGGTTTATGGTATTTTCGTATTATTACATTGTTAAAGTTTGTGTGTTCAAAAATGTCTCATAAATAAAGTGTTTTCTATTTTTTAACAAAAAACACACTCGGAATAGAAACGTTTTTATTTGTGTTTGTGTACCAAATAAGGGACTACAGCAGTCAGACAAATGGAGGTTCTAGTGCGGCTCCATTGCCATAGATAATCTCCCACTGTAAAGGGACACAAAAAAATTTAGGTCTTCAGCTCTTTTTAGTATCTCCACAGCACTTGGGGGCTGGGCCCTCAAATGCCTCAGTGCCACCTAAGGACTGGGAACTCAGTGAACAGCTTTTGACAAACATCCCCAGAAAATATCATGCTTTGTAAATGAAATAAGTAAATAAGTAGAAAGTGAAAACTATCCCCATTGGAACACATTGTTCTTTAAAGTGAGCACGTGTTTGCAAGTAAGAAGCTCAAATAAAAGAAGTTTATCAGTCTGGATCTCTGTGTTTACATTCTCATTCATTCACCACTGGCACTCTGAAGTGTGTACAAGGTGTGCCTTAAGCTGCGTACACACGTCAGATTTTTATCGCCCGATAATCGGCATCGGCCAAATATCGGGCGAAAATCTGCCGTGTGTACAGTCGGTGTCGTCCATCGTCCAAATGACCGTCCTGCCGGATCCACGGACGATGGACGACAACCGATCCTAATGAAAGGGAAGGGGAGAGCGCGCAGCAGGGTGCCGCTCTGTCGCTCTCCCCCTCCCCTCTCCATAGAGCAAGAACATGTACAGCACCGTTCATGCATCGTGCACTCCCTTGTCATTGGAAAGGATCGTGAAAGATCCTTTCCAATGACATAAATTGCAAGTATGTACGTAGCTTAAGAGAATCGATGTATGATGTACATGGAAGGACAAAGGTGATTGGATCTGGCTAGGATCTGCACCAATACTGCAAGGGGCTGATATAGTTGTTGGGATGGCCTGTGGCCTGATCATGAAGTTCTGTCTGGTTTTGTGCCTGACCAAAATGCTTATGTAAAGTAGAGAAGTGGAAATTATGCTTCCTTCCCACCTGAAGGTTACATTGGCATAGCTGAAACTAAACCCCACCCTACACTAGCAGAGTAATAGTTCACTTTCAAGTGAACAATCTGAGCTCCTAGATGAGCAAACATTTTCTGTGAAGAACATTGACAAATAAAAGAATAAAACTTCCAAAGGTCAAAATATTACACATGATAAGTTACAGAATATGACATATCATAAGTTACATTTGATGACCAAATAAAAGCACTGCCAGTTTTGTAAGCCAATAACTGATGGTGTCTCTGGGTACAAGCCCAGTACAGTACTCAGAGAGAGGAAAAAAAACATAAAAGTGATTAAATAGTATTTTCTCCTTCAGGAGGAGAGAGCACAATGTATGCCAGCTCTGAGCCGAACCTTGAAAATAGGAGCAGAAATCTAAAATAATTTTCACTTAACACATGGTTGAACTCCAGACAAACTTGCTTCTAGTTTTGCATAGCACAGTGAAGGGTTAGATTCACTGTTTTATTTTGCTACCCCTGTTTCCATTAGGTTATTGGCGAGGGTTAAACATCATGTTGTCCTTTTGTTATTACAATGGATGAATAAATTCACTTTGTTCTACCTTACTATTAAAAAAGTTACTTGCAAACATTTTTGTTATTGCCACTTGCTACCTCCTTGTAATGCAGACTCAAATTTTAACAAGATAAAGTTGTTTTCTCTGAACTGACAGGTATATAAATTAAACAAAGAGGGACTTTTTAGGCATTTGACATACAATAGTTTATTAAAAGATATATTGATAAAAAGTAGCACTTAGATGGTATCTCACCCCGGCTAGATTAGCAAAAATGTTCCCATCAGTCTCTCCCCTATGTTTCCGAGGCTGTGGTTCTAGGGGCTCTATGCTGCATATCTGGTGGTCTTGTCCGATTGCTAGGACATTTTGGGAGGAGGTATTTAGATTGACCGCCAGAATTTTACAGCAGGAGATTAGTAGTACTGTGGAGGCTGCCCTGTTTAACAAGCTTGTGGTGTCTCTTCCTAAACCCACGAAGAAACTGATTGGATTGGCAGAATTTCATTGGCTAAAGCTTGGAAGTCACCCTCGATGTCTCTGGACCCCATTGTTAGGAAACTGAACTGGATTATGGTGAATGACAGACTCAGTCATACCCTAAAGAACTCTTTAGACAAATTTGACGATATATGGGAGCCTTGGATTTCCTTCAATAGTACATAGCCATTGATCTATGTGAAATCACTTTTGGGTCTGGTGCTTTGGTTATGTTGGTCTTTCAAACTTCCTCTACCTTCCCTTTCCCCCTCCCTTGTAGTTTCTATTTTCTTTTTTTCCTTTTTTTTATGTTTGTTTGTTATTTTCCTAGTCGCATGGTTAGGACACGAGAAAGGTTTTTGCAATGCTCATTCCCAGTTTACTAATGTCTTTTGTTTCTTCTGAACTGGGATGAGGCAAATAATTTTGTTTGGGCACAGTTTGCATTGAATAATGACTTAAACGTATGTATTTACACAATGTGTCTTTGCTTTCTGTTCTAACCCTACTGTTATTGACCTGTGTTGTTTTGTGAAAACCTTATTAAAAATATTGAAATTTAAAAGATATATTGAAAATGGGCTACAAAAAACATTTTCCACCGGGGCTTTGCAAAGGTTTCTACACAATGGTGTTGCTATATTGACATGTTAGTGCGACTGTCCAATGACAGAGCAAAGCATGTTTGTCTCAGTTTCTGAAGCTTTCTCCCAATAGGGTTTTTTTCAAAGGGAGACAAGACAGGGCAGTATATGTATTCCCAGAATGTTCAATAGAGAAATTCTCTCAGGGCTAATTTCAGTATGAGGAGCATTAATATTGCATGTGCAGAGAGATTAGCACTCCTTTTTTTTACATTTTCCAAAGGCATGTCACCCGATCTTTTGCCTGTGTAGTGTGAGATCAGGTGAAGTAGGAAGAAAAACTTGGAAGAAGATGGCGATGCCTGGTGTCCAGTCCGCACTGAGACAAAGACGAAAAAAGGGAAGGTGTGGGACTTATTGGACTAGGATCGCAGAGGGATCAACAGATTTCCACTTAAAAATGTAAGTGTTATATATATTTTTTTTTATTAAAGATAGCTTTGCTTTAAGTGGAAGTCAATAGTCAGGCCTGATCCTGAACTCACTTCAGCCACTGATCGGCAAAGTGTGGAGGCCATTGTCCCTAAGCAAAGTTAGTTTTGATATTTAACCCCCCTAGCGGTATTCCCGAGTGTGATTTTTCCTGCAAAAATCGGTATTCCCGAGTCACATTCAAGGTAGCAGAAAATCCCCTCTTACCTGCACCCCACGATCCACTGGCCCCCTGAGTGATCAATGTACAAGAACATAAAATAGTGTATAAATCATCATTGCCCAGTGCCCTGATTTACAATTTACCTACTATTAGCCCTGACCTTGATCTGACCCTTGTTGAACTTGGTGACTTATTTCATCATTTCCTGAATGTATCATTTGATCACTTTGTCTTTGACCTTGAACATTCCTGACTGCTTACTGGAGACTTGACCACATCCGTCAAACACCATCAGTGGCTGTGAATAGATCTGTATGTCGTGCTGTTGCTTTTTGAAGCACCCTGCTTCAAAATCTACCACACCCGGGATGTCTACTACACATGTAATTATTTATTTTTTCTAAAATCTTCATTTAATTTATATTATTATTTATCAATAATATTGCACCCTTGTTTGGACAAATTTCAGTGAAAAATTTTTGATACATTTTTCTTTTGATAAATTGCATTGATTGTTGTGGTCTATTATTTCATTATTTTTTTATCATTTTTATTTATAATTATATATTATATTATAATTTATGATTATATTATAATAAATAAATATAATTATCATAACCAGGAGTTATTCCTAAGAATTACAGGCACACAATAGTAAACAACAAATTTCCATGCAAAAAATTGTACCACTTTTTGCACAGAAATTCTGACATAATCAGACCGCTAGGGCGGTTAAAGGTGACTTCTAAAGGGAGCAATTACAAATCTCTAATAAAAACAATATAACACTGGGGAACGCATTTTTTGTTGGGTTAGATCTTACACTTGTTTTTTACTAATATTTGGGTGTTGAATCCAGAAATGACCCAGTTTTTGCTGTCACATCCAGTTATTGGGATACAGGGTACCCTCCATTTTTGTCAAAAAACATACAAATTTTACATACAATGAAAAAATAATGGAATAATACCTTAAATGTACTCTTTATTTAATTTTCTTTTGTTCATACAAAGGATTTATTGTTACTCTGTGACTTTTTTTTACAGTAAAACATTTGAAAATTATCGGGTAACGGTAAAAATTTACGCCTATAACTTTTCCTGGAGTGTTCAGTGTTAGCACAATCCCACCGAATGCTCCAACAATAGTCAGCCATCATATGTACATCCATATACCCTGATACCGTCCTTCATGACTTTCAAATCTTGCTGGAATCTTCACCTTGCTCATCACTGACTGCTCCAAGGTTTTCCGGGAAGTTGGAAAGATGGCAATGTAGAAAATGCACCTTGATGCCCATATTGCAACCAAGCATTTTGTAGCTCTTCAAGTGTTTCTGGACAATTTCTGTGTAATTATTTGCTCTTGTGTTTCCAAGCAAGTCCTTGACAATGGCTTTGAATGATACCCAAGCATTCTTTTCGACTTCTGACATTGTCCTGACGAAATGTTTATCTTTGATGAGCTGCCGAATCTGTGGATCATCAGACTTCGATAGTCCCAAATCACGTGCCAATCACTCAACTCATGCTGATGAAATCCCTTATGAACAGAGTCTTCTTCAATTTCAAACTCTTCAACATTGTTGTCACCTAGTTCATCACCATAATCATGTTCTTCAAGAGAGGATAGTGTAATGAAAACCGACACTGGGAATTCATCTGAATGAGCCACTGGGCGTATAGCCGATGGTAGACTAGGATACTTTATGTTACATTTATTTTTCATTTTATATCCTGAAGTTTTCGCTATATAAAAGTAACAGTCACTGAAATGATCTCCTGGCTCTCGCCAAATCATAGGTATACCAAATAACATCTTATCACACGTTCCCTTTGTCCACATCCATAAACCCTCGACACGCTGTTTGCACACCTTATGAGGGGCCCAAGTCTTATATTGATCATCAAGTTTAACTTTGAAATATGCCAAATAGGCTTGATCTACAAATGTGCTGGTGTTCGCCCTTTGACTGGGAATGGTGAAACTGCCACAGATATAACAAAATGAATCAGGGTTGTTTAGGCATTTACGACAGGAAACAGCAGAGCCAGACATGATCTAAAAGAAAGGAAATACGTGTGTAAGTAGAAAAAGAAATTTTGCCTATTCACTACATAGAGCAACGCACAACCTCTCACCACACTGTCTTGTGTGTAAATGAATAGCCTATACAAATCCATGCTATAGTAATCGCATTATTATAAGCAGTAGACAAAAAACCTGATGTGATAGAAGAAAACTAACTGCACTTTCAGAATCAGCATACCTATTTTTGTGTAAATAAGCTTAAACATTGAAGTCAACAAAAAATATGTTCATAATTGTTCCTCAGTGTAATCAAAATATGGAACATGAAACAATAAACAAACTATGGAATATGAATAAGTTATAGCAACTTTGCCATACAAGTAAATGACACATGGCAATGATGTAAAGAGAGTGGGAAGACTTAACTTTGCATTTCCTGTGCCACTAAACCGTCCTTCATTAATGAGAAATGGTTATCCAATATACACTTACAATTTTTTCATTCATGGGTGCTAATCTCCTGGGTCCCCTGCAGGGCCTATTAGTTCTTAATGCTTATATTCACATCAATAAAGGAGACATCAAAGACATTGAGGTCGGTAAGAGGAATCAGAGTGCTATGCTGGTGACTCAGGAGGCTAAGCGGGTCCGTTGAAAAAGAGATAAAATTTCTCTCTATATTACATATTTTTACTGGCTTAATACATCAATCCTGAATCTTTAAAGCTTTCCAAGACTGGGATAGATAGACTATCATTAACCTAGGTGATCCAGCAAACCTTGAATGCATGTAGGTTAGGATTGAAGACATTTGCCAACTAATAGCAAGGGATTTTTGAGAAATCTATTCTAGGTTTTCTGGATTACCAATTTTCTCCCATGATCTTTTCCAGTTTTGGAGAGCTTTAATAAATCAGGCCTATCATGTATATTTTCATTTTGGAGAAGATATTACAGTGACAATTCAAAATATGTACCTTTTAAAATTACCATTGAACAAAAAATATATCAACATGCTAAGATAAAATAAAGGTTAAAAAATTAAAAATTAAAAATGAAGGGTCTTTGTAAAAACAAAACAAAAAAAACAACAAGTTTTGTTCTCATGTATTGTATAGTTTTGTCTGTTCACACTGTAGTGTTCACAAGCCTTGGGCTGGAATTGCTTTGCACGCAAATACCTTGTCACTTTATTGTGAACACATGGCACTGAAACAGCAGTCTTTAATCAATGCATGTCCAATGTGTGATCTTGTGGCTGCATTTTTTCTGCTGATACTACACTTCATTTGATACATTATTTGGAACACTGGCGGGTCTAAGGGGAATATACCTTTCCAGCTGTGTATGAGACAATTATCTATTTCACATGTTTGCCACATGAGAAATTTTATACTTAATAGAATAACTTGCAAATACTTCCTGGCAAAAAGACTGATGTCTAGGATACAGGCTATGTGGCACCATGATAAGAAGTATTGTTTTATTTAAAGAGTGGGCTCAGTGGACTTGGCTAGCTCGTCTTCTTATATGTTGTGGATGATCTCCCTGATATTATTTAGAGCTAATAGAAAAAAAAAAAGCAGAATAAAAAAACCCTTATAATTGCCAATATAAATGTACAGACCCTCGGTTTTTGTTAGACAGATCTTTGTGCATAGGTAAACATTTTACATTGTAATGTTTATATTGTAGCATTGTAGAGCTGGCCATAGGGGGACCCCTTTGTTGTTTGCATATGGTGAGCATGTGATATATTAAAAAAAGGGGAACAAGGTTACCCGATATAAAAATATAGGGCCTGATTTATTAAACTTAGACTGGATTTCTACAAAGTCATTTGCTACAAAATTTACTAAGATTATATTCCTGATAGAAACTATTGTCTAGTGCCCAAGCAGGGCCTACATTTAATAATTGGGGTACACTCCACCCATTTTGTTGGACGTGTGAATATAAACTACTGTTTGTTGTTGTTATAATACTGAACTAGAAATACATTTGATTATTTGCCAAAAAACCCTCCCCAATGTTTTCCTTCTACAGTCAATTATTTAGTTCTGGAAATTTTTTTTCCATATGGGCATAATCACGTAGTTGCTGCAAATGTGTAAGTTGCACAGCCTTATTTTCAAAGAAGGACCAATAGATCTTATAAAAGGTAAAGGTTTATTTACATTTTGATAATTTGTACATTATATTTACAAGAAAAAAAAGGTAAAGGGTACATAGAAAGGGGAGGAGAAAGGGGTCTTGCTTTATGTCTAGCACATGGTCTTTCTCACACATACAAAACCGCACAAGCCAGGGTTTTCTCACCTTGTACCACACCCCTCTGCAAGTCCAGAGCCAATCACATGGATCTATCATTGCTGAAGTCTTGCTCAAAAGGTCCCAGGTTTATCTTTGTCCCAAGCTTGACGTTGTTATCAATTACCCCTTCCCCCTCCAGGAGGACTGAAGCAATAGTAAGCAGGTTTGGGCAGGAGGGGGTCAAACGGGACAATGTGTTGATGATCCTCAGGCATTCACCCATGAAAGATCACTTATTGTGCCTGATTTAATAAGGCTCCCCAAGCCTGAAGAAGATACACTTTCAACAGTGAAGCTGAGTGATCCAGCAAACCTGGAATGGATTTCTTAAAAGCCATTTGCAATTTGGTAGCATAAGCTTTCAAATCTGGACCAGATCCATTCCAGGATGCCCCTCTGCATACATCGATTATAAGGAGAAGTTAAGTTACTGTTGTCTTGTTATTAGCCTAAACCAATCTGGTCATTCACCTCTGACATCTGGGATCAACAAGGCATTTATGCCTACACACCTGTTTAGTGGATATTTTCTGTTTTTAAGCATTTCTCTGTAAACCCTAAAGATAGGTGTGTGTGAAAATCGCACCAAGAGCATCAGTTTCTAAAAAACTCAGATCAGTTCACCTTGCACCAAGAACCATAATATGTTAAAAGTTACCTAATTACCCTTTCTTGTCCATTGGATGCTCAGTTTAAATTGTAGTATGTCTACATGTCTAAATGCACCAAGTTACTGTCATGCAATTGGATGATTGGATATTTACACTGTAAGAAACAGTTGAATAGGTGCACCTATTAAGTGGCTGGTGAGTGTGTAAGTATAACATTTGTGCATTTTACATATTTATGCAGATGACTGCACTACATATATTTTTAAGGCTTAAGGTTGTATGAAAATATTCCATATTTTAGGGGTGTCAGTATTTTGCAGAAAAATACAAATTGTAATCTTGTAATCTTTTATATCACAGTTTTCAAATCATAAGATATTGCTAGTTATGTCTCTTTTTTACATATTTTTCATTTACCAAACTTTATTGTTTTTTTTCTTTTATCATTGTTTGTTTACACCATTTGATTTTAAAATTTCATGCCTTGTAATAAAAATTTTCATTGTATGGGTTTGCAGTCCAACATAAATTACTTTGCTTATTATATATTAATATACCCAGAGAAAAGCTGAATGCAAATAGAATTAATTTACATCCACTTGTCTGCATTTATTCATCGAAAGCCTGTTTATCTACTGTGGATCAAGCTCAGAAAACCCTGGATATGGAGTGCGGGTAAAATGGCTTAAAAGAGAAACTACAGTGCTTTTATTAACTACAGGTTTTTAAATAATTATAGCTAAGTAGATACAAACTTAGGCACATGTCTATCAAAAATAAATAAATTACAAACCTGCACCCTCAGATCTTTACATTCCACAGTTGATCAGGAGCAAATGAAAAAAATAGTCCAATTTGATCAAGTAGGGAAAATGTTTCTTTTTGATTGTACTGCATTTAGAAACTGTAGTACACCCACCCACTTGGTTTTGAACCAAGAAACCCCAAAATGCATACCTATTTAGTGCAGTCTTCTGATCCAATTGGGTGGTGTCATTCCAGCATCCCTTTCTTCCCCCGGTGGCCACAGAAAGTGAGAAATCATCCAGAGCCATAAACCAATCAGGTAATGTGAGCACCGCTTTGACTTGGTTACTGTAAGCCCTAGGGGGGTATAAAAATGAATTGTTGAGTTTACAGAAAATGGCAAAATTATAAAATGGCATTCTACCCATTTATTCAATGGGACAACACTAATTAATGTGTAAAAAAAATCTAAAAAAGTTTTTTTTAATATAGAGGGTGATGAAAACCAAGCATACATTACCAAAATAAATAAATACATTAACAAAAAAAACATGAAACACCCCTTTAAAAATTGCATGAAGGAACTAGTTCCCCAGCCTGCAAAAGCTTTGTTTCCTGCAGCGTTGTATCCATATAAAATTTAAAAAACAAAAGTATAATGTGGGTTAGGCATTTTATACAAATTTACAGACATCTGAAAATACACAAATATTATTAAATGCAGGCTTGGTGCATGCTTGGCATCCATCACCAATAAATAGTTTTTTTTTTTCTTTACAGCCTTTTTGTGCGTTTTTTTTTTTTTTTTTTGCTGTTTCTAAGTTTACAAAGGGGTAAATTGTAAAATTGTTTAAATGTTTTTTTTTTTCTTAAATTCACAACGGTGGTTATTCAAGATATAATAGTGATTTATGGAGTTTAATATTGAATCCTTCTTGCCTTGGTGGTATCCGCTGTTTTTGATTATGTAATATAAACTGAAGTTGTTCTTCCAATTTACTATTTGGTCTTTTGTACATTGATTGGTTATTTCTACTGAAATGTCATAAACATGTCAAGGAAATATATTTTCGAGACAGAAACTGTGTTCAAGAAATTGTTCATTCCCGCTTGTTTGCCTGTTGGCAATAATTAAATGCCTCTTATCTCCAAGATAAGACTTGAGTTTAATGCAATTTATTTTATGGTGTTATCTGCTCTGCCAAGACCTTGCAATAGCTGAAAATGCTTCATGAACAGCCTTCTGATTGCATTATTGATTCACACATGACCCACGTTAATCTACATCTCAGTTAAATACAGGCTATGCATCTTTCTGCACAACCTGCTTTCTACAAACAATTTAAAATGTACTTAGAAAAGACTGCCATTATGTAGGCTTTAAAAGGAAACAATCTTCCTATCCAAATAATTACCTATTTTTTATTTTTTTATGTTTAGCTTAAAGTTATTTTGGCATACGATTTTGACATATTTTGCACATGTGCTATTTAATATTACATAGGGACACTTTGAGTCTTTCTGCAGGCAAGCATCAAAATACACAATGAAATACCTAAAGGGGATATACTTAACCATGCAAAAGAATTTTTCTTCTGCCCATATAGTCCAAAGATTTGCATAGCCAACAAGGTGACCTACATTTCGCTAGGGTTGTTAAGGAACACAGGTCACCTGTTTCTTTCTAGTTTATAATTGGACAGTAAACAAGAAGCAGTAGATTGATAGAGTCATCTCATTGCGCTTTCTATCTGCATTATCGTTTGTCACCATATGTTCAATGCAGAGTACACTATTGAGATGACATAAAACTGCATTCATTAAAGGGAGGCCCGTAGCAAAGACAGGATAGACGTAGGGCCTACATGACAGGGAGTGAAGAGGGGAATGGAGGGAATGGTTAGGTGAAAGGAGAGGTCAGCTCAGGGATTGGTTGTAAGATAGGGGTGGGGTAAAGTGTTAAAAGGGGTAGGCAGGAGGTTTCCTGAAAAGTTTTTGGAGGAAACAGTTTCCTGCTCACCCATCCTTGAGGCGGAAGAGATTGGGGTGATCGGGGCAGTTGGGGTTGAGTAAGGCAAAAGTCCTGGTCGGTAATTTTGAAAGTGGGGGGAATAGTTTTAGTGTGGTGACCCTTAGGTAATTTTTGGTTAAGGCCTCTGAGGCGGTGCTGGGTGGCTGGGGGCCATCGAGGTGAACTGGCTTGGAATGGAAAATGTAGTTTTGGTATTAATGTTTGTTTGTTAGGATAATATGTTAATAAAAGTTTACAGAAATGAAATGTTATTTTGTAAATTGTTGTTAAAGAAGTTTGTTTAAATAAACAGCTGCTTGCCAGCCATTTTTAAGTCCAGAGAAAGTGTGTGTATTTTAAAAAGGTAGAGTGTAGGGGGGAAGATGGACTCATAAGCAGTTACAAGGGGTAAAGTAAAGTGGAGGTGGGGACGATGACTGAGCTACCTTGGTAATGCTAAATTAACTGCCTGGTATTCAAATTTTAAAGAGGAACTATACTCTAAACAAAAAAAACAAAAACAAAAACACACCTACCTTCAATCCCACAGGGCAGACCGATCACTCAGGGGGGGTCCAGCATCTGGTCCGGGATCGTCCTGGCAACCGTCCCGGAGCCAGCGCTCTGGGCACTGCCATCTTTGTCTTCTCTTCCAGGTTCTTCATCCTACATCACCCCACCCAGGCGCGAGATCGGGTGACGTAGGATGAAAAAAAAAATGCTGATCTCACTGCGCATGCGTGAGATCAGTAAATTTTGTTTTTTGAGCGAAAAGGCTCCTTCTGCGCATGCCCGGGATGCTAGGGCATGCGTAGAAGGAGCGCCCAAGAGCCTCCCGGGATGCCTGACGTAGGTATCCCTGGAGGCTTTGCGCTTCCATTCATTTTCAACGGCTTAGGTGGCTGAGAATGAAGGGGTGGTGCTGCACCTAAAAAAAGAAAACAGAATTTTTACACTACATAAAAGGGTTCTCTACCCTTTTATGTAGAGTTAAAATTCTGAGTATAGGTACACTTTAAGCAAATCTATTTTAAATAAATTTCACCATTGCTTCTGGCTAATGCTGGCTGCAGACTCAAAAACTATGCTCAGTACAGGTTTACTTAGCTAACCATCAGACTTAACAGTAACAGTAACTGTTAATTGTAACAGTAACAATATCCTGTTAAAATACATTTTTATTCTGAAAGTTGGTATTTGCATAGTTCTAAGCACACATTAGATCGGAACACTGAATTATACTAGGTAGGTGAAACCAGGGAACACATTTGCTGTGATAGTGAAGTTATATAGCTATATAAAAAAATAGTAGGTTTCGTTCCACCTTAAGTGACTTGTACTAAATCCAGGTTTCCTTCGAAGTATTGATGTAAGATGTTCAGAGCGGTTGCTAGACTATTAGAATTTTCATGAGAGGTCATCAGTGGCATCCGTCATCTTTAACCCATAAAAAGTTTCCTTTAAAAAGACTAAAGAATTCCTTTAAAGACCTATCATTTTGACTGAGTGTAGGATCCAGAAATGGATAAGATTGCAACACTTAAAGTGACCCTTACTATACTCCATATTCAAGTAACAGTACTGGTACTGTTGTAAGTTTTTTATTTTTCATCAACACACTCTCTAGCAATCCCTAATTAACAGGTGTGCAAAAAACAAATATACAACTGCCCGGGTACTGTTAGATAGGATTGCAGGGAATCAAAGATCACATAAGGATGATATATAGAGCTTTGTTTATGAAGACTGGAGATGGAATAGCCTTTGATAGTGCAGTAATGTTAGTTAAATGAAGTACAATGCATGTGAAGAATGTTTGCTCATGTGCATACCTGGGACTTATAGGTAATCAGTTGGCAAAGCAAACAATGAATAGCTAAATTTATATATTTGCAAGTAAAGAGGTCTATGTACAAAAAAACTGTTTTAAACAGCAACAGGGTATTGTGCCAGTGATGGGAGCAATAGCTTGGAGTTACATAACTTTATTATGTTTTTTTTTTAATATTTTGTTTTCCTAAGTAAATATAATCCAGATAAAAAAAAAATAGTAAACACACTCGTTTAGGTAAATATAGAAAATGTATACGCATCTTTATTTTCTATAAGGAGGTAACTTTTCAAACTTTAAACATGTATTGTAATATGTATTGTACAAATGTAATATGTATTGACTAACTCAGAAGAATAATGCAAGAGGCTGAAATGTACTGGATTTTTTGTTTGCTGCATTTCTATTTTTTAAACTACATATAAGTATTTCTGCACAAAACAACCAATACACTTTTTTTCTTCCTTGCATGTATGAGTATTATTAGCTTTTGCCACACTATAGTATTTACAGATAGTGATCAGAACTAGGAAGTGTTACCTGAGAACTTATGTTCCTTAATATTTTATATTTTGGAGCTTTCTGTCAAATATCTAGTGACCCTGTCATGATGGTCGCTGTACAGGTACTTTGTGTTGTAGGGTAACAACCTTTTTTTAATCCCAAAGATCCTTCCGTGTTATCATTAGGTTTATAGTCTCACATGGAAAATGGTACATAGAATAGCTGTTTGAACACACATAACAAGCATATGTTCCAATGTTTGTCACCATTAAGAGATATGTCATGCAGTGGAATGCAAACAGGATGCAGCTGCAAAGCACATGCAGGTGACTGATAGCAACAGAAGAAAAAAAAAAGCTTTTTATTAAATAAAATGGTAGTGGTTTATTATACACCGTCCCTTGGGAAATTTCTGCAGAATTAGCTAGTTCTTCAATGTATATATATAATTAGTGAAATAATAAATAATAGTGACATAATTATATTAAATTAACACATTTAAGGACTGACTGTGCTTAAAAAAAACATTTATTAAAATTAATTTTTCAGAAACACAGGGTTTTTTTAACTACTTAGATTTTTTTCATTTTTGTCTAGAGTTGCTGTTTAATAAATTCACATTTAGTATTAGTTGGTGGTAAAAAATGGGCTACTTCATAACGTGCTAGAAAGTTTGTCCTTAACATTTATTCAAACCATTAAACTCTCACTTTTCTCTGAACTGTGTTACAGATGACTCATGTTCCCATTAATAAAAGGGAGGCAGATCTCTCTTTACACTTGTAAATCCTCAGCTTTGTCTCAGAAATTTGAGTAATACTAATGAAAAATAAAAACCCCCTAAATCTGCCTTTATACCAAGCTGTGATTAACTTGGCGTCAGATTCCCTGAATAAATCTGATGGCAGTTGTGTGTCTTATGGGATTCTGTGTAGCCAAAAGACACTTAAAGTAATTTTGCACAAGGCTGCTTTTCGGCTCCTGAGATTAAATGGCATAGTGTTTTAGCACACAGCGTATGCATACCTTAATGATGTATTGCTACATCTGTAAAAGTAAAGCTTCTTGTTCTTTATAGGTACTGCATAGTCAAAACCCTTGTGCATGGTATAGTAAGAAGTTCTAGGGAGTTAAAGACTGAATTCTAAATATATGAAACTAGAAGTAGAAGGTTTCAGGTTTGGGGCTACCATGGGTTAGAATTAAACCCTGTGTATCCGAGGCTCGGGGATCAATTTAGTGAAATTAAAAGGACTGAATTCTAAAGAAATTGTAATGGCCTGTCTGACTCTTTACCTGTGATCAACAAGGTTTCAATGACCAAAAATAGGGATTTGTGTGGCAGCCCCCTCATTATAAAAGGGGCAGCCAAAATGTCAGTACACTGAAAGCTGTTACAGGGAAAGTTGTGTTTTCCACTGTACTTTACTTTGTTAAGAAGCATACAACACAAGCTATACTAAATATTTTAATGTGAGATCCGCATAAAAGTTTTTATTCCCAATATGCTCTGGAAAGAAGCTAACTACATTCAAACATCTGGAGTCACTTGCAATGCAGTCAAAAAGACAAAACATTAAAAAAAAAAAACTTTAAATTAAGTAAATAATGGTAATAAATATTCACTTTCACTCTCTTGCAATATGCACATGTTAACTGTTTTTCTTTATTTCTTCCAAATGTTACTAATACTTTTCCCATCCCAACAATAATAGATAACCTAGAAATGTTTATTATCGGGTGTGATGAAAAACTGTTAACTGTTAAATTGATCCCCGAGCCTTTCAAGCAAAAACAAACTGAGAGACAACACAAAAATGATGAAAGTTGAGAATAAAAAAAACTAGTACGACTATACATTATTGTCCTTGTTTATTATGGTAAATATTAAGGAAAATACAGGATGAACTGCAAAACAGAAGCATGATATCACAAATATATAGAATGTTGATAACATAACTATTTTCTAGTCTATTTGTATATATTACAGATCCGAAAAGGGAGCTTCAAAAAATTTCTCTATATATCTCTATAATGAATGGGGCTTGGGCCCACATATTGGGCCAGCTTTAATAAAGCTCTCCAAGGCTGGAGAGGATACACTTTCCACAGTGAAGCTGGGTTATCCAGCAAATCTGGAATTATTTTCCAGAAAAAAATGAATACAAAATTTAGGGTTGATTAGGATAAATAGGTAATTTTTTCAGGTTGATTTAAATGATATCTGAAGATCTAAGGGAGGATCTTTTATCTGCAGATAAATGAAGACAAGGTGATACAAAAATTAACTCAGTTATTTAGCATTTATCTGTTCATAAAAACTGATGTTAGTTTACTAAAGCTTTGCAGACTTGAGCCATCCAATCATGTGCAAACAAAAATCATGTTTTTTTTTTTACATTTTTTTGCAGTAAGCTAAATTAAAATTCCTCTCCAAGATGACAATCCACTTTACTAAATGAAAAGCCTTAAATGTAGTAAATAAACCACTGTGTCAGAGAGGAATTACTGGAAACTACAGATTTATAGACATGTTGATGACTTATGTCTCTTGCTACATAAATATATTGTAGGGTAAACAATAACTGGTTAATGATATCTCATGAAAAAGCCTTTTCACCCTCTTCCCAATGTAAAGTACATTTGTATATAATGTTTTAATATGGGTACAAGTGCTCCATGGCAGTACTTTGCTTCTCACACCTTTTGTTTGAGAAAAGATGTGAGAGGCCAAACAAAAGAACAAAATCAAATACCAATAAATTACCAAAACAGACCTTAAAAGGTTTCTGAGAAATATTAGATTTTTCAGATATAAAGAACATTTTTACAGACAGACGGATTCCTTGTCAGCTTCATACACAAATTGTAATAGATATATAAGCCCTAATTACAGTCATAATATAGTGTTTGAGTTTAGTTGTTATTGTAGCAAAACAAACAAAATATTATTGTATGGCATTTTCTATTCCATATACTGCATTCTGCTGAACAGTATTGCAGGAAAAATGAAATGTTAATGAACAGACAGTACAAAATCTGATTTGCAAACCCTTTGTGTGACACTTTTTTTATTAGACTCCAACATTTCTGAAGTTACTCATTGTTCATGTTCCATTCCCAGCAAGTGACTAGGTTTTAGTTGTGAATTTTCTTGGGTTGGTAAATCATCTTGAGAGTTCAGCTTTCTGTAGTAAACTAACAGTAGGGCTACCCATGCGAGTAAAGTGAATAGGGATACAACACAAAATGCTTCTCCAAGTTGGGATTTGAACATGATACCAACAAGCCCAACTTTCAAAAATGTTATTGTTACAAGGTTTAGCTAGGAGGACAAAGCTCCTTATAGACTGCAGCACAGTGGAATACCTAATTGGGTCTGGGACCTAGCCGGGTCTGAAATAACGTTAACAATTATAGTGAGTTGCATTACAGCAAATAAAAGACATTAAAGTGAAACATAAATTCATCTTTTAGTGATTCTTATGTTTTCATATTTTACATATACATCTAATACTGTGTATGTTTATGGAAACATCAGTGAAAAGACAGTCACAATTCAAGAGGAACGCATATCCTTGATTGTGCCTATACCTAAAGCTCTGCAGACATTTCGCTCTTCAGTACTGCAGTGTCTTCACATTCATTTGCCTCTTAGTAAAGTCATTTTAGGCTCAATTCCTCCAGTCTGCAGAATTCCTTAAATCAGTTCTGCTTTTGTTTGCAGTCTGCTGAAAACATTATTACCAGATAATGGTCTATTACCCCGATGACCCGCTGTGTCCAGGAGTAGAGAAGCTGCTCTCCTGAGTGTAATGGAGTAAAGAGTAGAAGGTAATGAATGAATGAAGCTGCTGGAGAGCTATGTCTACAAAGTCAAGTCAATGTCACAGAAGACCAGTGGAGAAAGCAATACTTAAATGTAACACATTTAGTGTTGAAAAAGGAAGGATACTTTAGTAGCCATAGGGTCTTAGTTTGTGAATCTCCAAACAGAAAGCATGAATTCTGTCAAAGGTAATCCGTTTATCTGTGGGCCTGTCCAATATTGTCCTTTGTGTCATCTGATCTCTCTCTCTCTCTCTCTCTCTCGCTCTCTCTCTCCGCCTTCCTAATATGTTTTAATTATGTATCAATTGATTTATTATCTCCATGTAATTTATGTTTGTCATATCTTTTTTTAATAATTATCCTCACACTTTGGGAATTAGAAAGGTAACACTCCAGGTCTTTCTGTGTTTTAGAAAAATACATCTATGAATATTTTTCATTTTTACCAGCTTGATATAATTTGGGGTCAATAATCTGAATAAAGGGCTGTGAACAATGCCAAGGAACCAACTGGGCTGAGAACTCAGAGCAGGGTTTCATCTTCCACTGTATGATAAGTGATAGGCAGGTCTAAGGATACAATTAGAAAAAGTAAAAGGTATTTCAATACTATTAGAATAGAGAAAGCTACTCAGCTTCAACGTTTGCCTTTATGACTGCAGTGAATCATAAAATGACAGTCACCAAATATCCTTCTAAAAGGATAATTCCAGTGAACACAGACACATAGATGATGGATGGAATCCAGTAAAATGAACATACCCAAGTTTAACTTAACATTTTGGTTTTAGCAGGAGATTCTTCTGGTGGTAAGCACTTTTCTATAACAATCTTTTCTAATAATTAAAAAAAAAAATAAAGTCTAATCATCATTAAATAACATGATTTAGCATTACCCGAAAGTTGGCTCAATACAATTTCAGACTGTATAGTGGAATTGAAAGAGTATATTTTGTTTAGCATAAATAAAAAGACAGCTAGTGTGAAAAAAAATATCTTTCTAAAAAAAATGACTTACTAAATAAAACCCCTTACTGCCATTATTACTGTATTAACATTTACCAGCATAAAACTTTCTGAATTATCCTCAGCATAAAACTTTATGCTACAGATATATTATTAATGTATTTCCTTTGAGAAACACCAGAACATCCTTTGCTCAGCTTGTGGCTTTCATTTCCAGCTGGTTTCAGATCATGAGAACACAGTGAGCCTGATTTATTAAATATTTCCAATTCTGGAGAAGACAGACTATCGAGGGAGAACATGGGTGATGCAGCAACCCTAGAATGAATCCTTAAAAGTAATTTGCTATTAGCTGGCAAATGTTTTTAATCCTGAGCCCGTTCTATTCTAGGTTTGCTGGATCACCCTGGTTCTTTCATGATAGTCTATCTTCTCCAGCTTTGGAGCTTTAATAAATCAGGTCTAATATGTGAAACTAGGGATTACATGCACACTGGAGTCATTATTGTCAAAGTAATCATTTTAATATAGTAACTGTTGTATACAATTACAATATTATAAGGATGAAAATACTAAATGGAACAAGATAAACTTTTTTTTATTTGAAAGCATTTGACAGCAAAAAATGATTATGGTTTTTTTTTTACAACCGTATACAGCTATTCTCAATCTCAACCTCACAATACAAACATACTCTTCTTTTCCATCTCCTGAATGCAGCCAAACTACCGATACCATCACAGTGAAAATCCACACATATGCCAACCATTAATAGGTGTCTTTTAAGGATAGAAAGGACAGCAGAGATGGGAGAACTCATCCATTCATCCAGAGATGGTATAACTAATTTTTTATATGAGCCTGTTGCCTACAGTACCGCACTACACATATAGTTCAGTACTTTTTCTCCGATCCCATTACTGGATAAACTCTAGGAGGGTAAAGTTTAGAGTACTTTGAGTATAAGGTTTTTTTCTGCATGAAAACTGTGAAAACTCTACCTGTAAACTCAAGTATAAATTTAATCCAGGGTTTATTGATGTTAATGATACATCTTTGTTAAGTACCTCTGTTATTTTTTTTTAAAGCTATTTTAAAAACTATATTTTTTCTTTAAAACTATTGTATATTTCTATACTAAAATATGTTATAAGAATCTTGTATATTTATCTGAGGTATATTATACAAGCATTACAATGCCTTTATATTTTTCTATTGTAAAATGTATATTTTTGTCTCTTCAATAAAGCTTTGTTTTTGGGAAAAAAAACAGTATAATAATACCAAATAAAATCACTATATGTTGCCTTTACGTTTCATGGTTTTGGGAAATTTAAGGGAGATTAAACAGAGTTTGAACATTCAGACTGAAGACCCCACTTTAATTGACGTTTATGGCAGTGTGTATTAGTAAATTCACACTGCTTCATTATAAGCCACATTATGTTCCTAAATAATATATAGATATATCTGTAGAGATACTACATACAGAGTACAGAACCTAAAATGTTTAGGAAGCTGGGAGGCAGTGTGAATAATATACATTTTGGAAAAGCAAGGTTTAAAACCATTCAGGGAAGCATTTACTTCAGTAGATTAAACATTTTCCAGCATTCAATCTAGCCACCTAGCAATAAGAAACCAATTGCTTCTAACATTTAAATTAAAACAGAAGCCATTGTTGAGCACGTTTACAGATATAAAAGAAGGTACACTGCCAAGATGCCTATAAAGTTTGGTCCTCTCCTCATCTTGTACAAATTACTAACTTTACAATGAAGATATTAGCTTAGTAGATACTAAAGTCAATACAACAGACTGCCAGTAAAATCAAAAAATAACATATCCAAATAAAACCAAAACAAAAACAAAATAATTCTGCTAAAATATTCCTTAAAATGAAAAGTGGAAAAGAGATAATTACATTTAACTAGTAACAGTAAAACAGTTAAGAGAAAATCAACAGAAAACTGCAAGCCATATTTTGTGTTTTATTATAACATGAACCAAGGAAAAAGCAGTTGCCTAAATGGAATATATTGGGTTTGTATATGTTTTATTTTTCTTTTATGTGCAGAACTAAAAATTAGGCGCTAAAATTTGTGTTTATCATCTTGCTAATATTTCTTTAAAAATATTGTTGTCAGCAGGTGGTGTTATAGTCTTCTTTTCAAGTGTTTTCCTCTGTCTCTTTACCAAATTTTTTTGTTTACAGAGATTAAGCTGAAGCAGGCATACTCAAGTAAATGATTTGGAACACATAGGCCTTGTTCACTTTTCAGAAGATGCATTATACATGAATGTGGCAAGCCATAGCTGTGCAGATGCGCCTTACAAACTTGCTCTTCCCCTTTTTTCCAATCTCCCACCCCGACCCTCTTAAACATCCCCACATCCAAATCCCCCACCAATGAATTACCATTCCAAGCATTGCCTAAATGGCCCGTAGGCCATTTATTAATGGAATTATAACCAAAATTAGCTTACTATCCAATAAAATATAAATAACAATATACCAATAAAACAGTATAAATAAACGCATACATAGAGTAACCAATATAACCTAATAACACCATAATTAACCTCCCAACCGTTAAGCCCGTACTTTTCCCATCTAAAAAAAGTTGCAATTATCGATAAGCCCGTACTTTTCTCACTGTATTTTCATACAGTGAGAAAAGTACGGGCTTATCGATAATTGCAAAGTTCGGGTTTAGCGATCACTTACCTGGTCCCGCTGCGATCGTCCATCGTCGTGTTCCAGCGTCGTCCTCCAGCGTCGGGTGTCCTCTCCTTAGAAGAAAAAGCCGGCCGGCTTCCTCTCCCTCCGTTCTGTCCAGCGTCGATCGCTGGACAGAAAAAAAAAAAAATACTCACCTTCTCCCTCCGCTCCTCCGGACACGTCTGTCCTCTTCTGTCTTCAGCCGGCGAGTGCAGTGACGATCACCGGGGTTTCCCGGTGACGTCGCTGCATGCGTCGGCGCGGGAGGGAGGGGGAGCGGGAAATTTAAAATTTTGTATTGAGTTCCTTTGCATTGAACTCAATACAAAAAAGCTGTATTGAGTCCAATACAAAGAAATCCTTATATAATATATATATAATTGTATTATATATATATTATATAAGCTACTGTACATTACATTATACACTATTTTTTTTTTTACTTTTTTTAGTTTTTTTTAAAGATTTTTTTTAAAGGTTTTTTTATGTTTTATAAAAAAAAAATTTATTATTAAATTTATAAAATTTTGGACATATTTCGGTGAGTTATGCGATAATTCGGTGAATTAGAGCCTACAATCCAAAATAAATTTCCATGCAAAAAATGTAACACTTTTTGCATGGAAGTTTGGAAAGAATTAGAATACCCGGCGTTCGCGTACGCGTCCCTCGGCGATTCCTGATGATGTCCGTGCGTGTGCCCGTCAATGGGGGTCGTAGCGGGAAAATCAAATATTTTGTATTGGATTCAATACAAAGTTCTGTATCCAATCCAATACAAAATAATGCAAAATATATTTATGTGGTTTTGTCTATAGGTATGTGACGTTGGACGGTTGGACACTAGGGAGGTGTTTTAGAAAAATATATTATTATACAGTATACCGAATTATCGCATTTTCAGTATTTTTCATTTATTTATGTATTATTCTTTAAGCTGATTTTTGTGTATTTTAATTTTATTAAAAGTATTTTTTTTTACATGATTGTGTGTTTCAAACATCTTTTATATTCATGATATCTACTAGAACCCTGTTCGGACATATTTCTGTAAGTTACAGGTCTACAATTTAAAAAAAAAAAATTCATTAAAACCTGTAACGCTTTTGGTACAAAAATCTAGACATCAGTGTAACGCCCAGGTGGTTAAAGAATAAGTACCAGATAAACAATAACACATCCTAACCATATTGCCTTCCCAACTTTCTTACTGGTTGCAGGTCCTCGAAAGCCACCACTTTACACCTTTTGGGGTCTGCACCTTAAAGACAGTTGCTCCCAGCTGCCCATACTCCCAGCTCGGGAACGAATATATCCTTTTCTTGTGCAGACCCACCCCAAAACACTTTACCAGACCATTAACCCAAACCAGGGATTCCATACCAAAGATGGAACCCTAACCAAAATATTGCCACCAGCACACTCCCCCCGAGGACCTCAACCCCCCGCCCCACTAGCCAAACCAGCAATCATGAAACCCAAACTGCCAATCACATAAGCACTAAAAAGGGGGTGGGGGGGTGGGAAAAACTTTTCCTGAATGCTATCTAGCTCTGAAAGTGGGGGTCCCTCCTCCTCCTACCCATTTTAACTACTCTTGTCCCTCCTTAAACCTCCTCCCCCTCCTTCCCCCCTACCTTTCCTCTCGCTCACTCTTGTCCAAAAATTTTAACCCTATGCTATCTGCCCCCTGACTGCCCAGTCATGAAAGCCTTCCCCTATGCTCCTTCTTCACCCGTTACAGGCCTCACTTTATTTACATTTTTGTACATTTTGAAACAGATCCCACTGATTAGACTGCCCAAAATAGACAAAAACGTGTGCAGCAGTTTGTTACAGCAATGTACTGCAATGCAATGTACATAAAGAGCATGTACACCATGTCTGATATTCCTACGTATCAAACACCATGGGAGGCATAATGTACCATACTGCACTGCAGAAACACGAACAAGCCCTTACTCATAACTTATCAAACTTTGAGCCTGATTTATTAAAGCGCTCCAAGACTGGAGAAGATAGACTGTTAAGGAAGAACCCGGACGATTCAGCAAACCTGGAATGGTTCTGGTCCAGGAAAAATATTTGTCAATTAATAGCAAATTGTTGTTAAGAAATCCTTTCCAGGTTTGCTGTATCACCCATATTCTCCCTTGATAGTCTATCTTCTTCAGTCTTGCAGAGCTTTATTAAATCAGGCTCTTGGAAGGTATTGGAAGGAAAAATATTTTGCAGTGAAGGAAATCCAACATGTGTAAGGCTATGTACACATGTAGGATAATTGGCATTGTAAATGATTTTTCAGGATTGTTTTCAGTGACAGATGAACTAGTGAAATACACATAGCATCCAATTTAGTGGCAGACGTAGCCAACAGAGTGCAGAATTGACTTGGGCCCCATGTGGAGATCCCTGTTGACTGAAGAGGGTCTGGGGCCCTTTTGCAGCAGCACACTTTGCACCTTCCTATGTCCACCATGGTCCAATTTGTTCTATTGAGAGGGGAGGGGGAAGGATGAGCAAGCGTCATTCCCAGTTAGTTATTCATTAATCTGCCATGGCAGATAAACAAACTACATTGAGTGACCATTGTACACAGATTCTTCACCAAAGATGACTATGTCTGATTGTCCCATGAGAGATTATTTTGATATGTGTATGCAGCCTTAATAAGCCTTAGTTCACTAAATATTATATACTATTTTTGTAAATAACAGATTGTGTACAGCACATTATATATAGCAAAACACATACAATTACATATACAGTAGACTTCAGACTATCCGGCCTAATGTGGTGGAAGTGCAGGGCGGATAACAAAAGTGGAGCCAGAGTGGGCAGCAGTGCTCATCACTTCTCCGGCTCCACTTTTTCTGTGTCGGAAGTCTGTGGGTGCGACGTGCAGAGGGCTGGCAGACGCCTGCCTGCAACGCCACCTAGAGTCCCCTAGGAGAATTTTTTTTTTTTTAACTGGGCCGGATAGTACGGGGTCCAGATAGATGCAAGTATGGGGTCCAGATAGATGTTAGCCAGACTGCTAACAAAAATCTTTCAGGTCCAAATGTAAAGAAAATAGGTTATGTGACATGATAAATGTGAACTTGTGAAGGATACAACTGCATTTATCCTTACCTAAAAATGTAGCTAAAGGATACAAGTAAGCTAAGTTCTTGTACCTGAAATGAGAATACACTTTTCATTAGAAATTGTATACATAAGATTTATTAAATGATTAGAAATAATACAATTATTTGTAAGCTCTTATCTACTTTCCATCTCTGAACACAAGATACAAACTTCAGGGGAGAGATTAATCGTTTAACACCTGTAAACACGGAGCCTAGAGGTGCATCAGGCTGCACAACTATTTCATTGTATGTTTTATTCATGTTTAAAACTAAAACATGTTTTTAGTTAGTTTTAGTTAGTTAGTTTTAGTGTTTAAACAATTTTTTTTAATAAATGAAAAAAAGAATATTTAATACTACTGTCATCAGCGACTCTAATTATTACTCTTTAACATCTGATATTTTTCAGTTGTCTTAATCTCCTTCTGCATGAAGTGGTACTATTCACCAGACAAATTGTCACTACTGTGTCTATCCATAGCTGTAGGGATATAGTGGCCTTCAGATGAAGCCAATGCATGAAACAGTGGACACATTTCAAACATGAAAAATTTGGGGAAAAAAATCTGAAATTGTATGATGCAGAAACAGAAACAAAAGAGCAAGGTTGTGGGATATCATTGCTAGATATTCATTTAGTTTTATAAATATATGTAATAAATCCTATCAATTATAATTAGTTTTAAGGTGGATGTTTCCTATCTTTTTTAGACTTGGAGAAGTATACTGAGGTTTTTAATGAAGAAGTTGAATCACAAAATGCAAATAAACACAAAGAGAACATCCAATTATTGTATTCAAAAGTATTGTGTCATGATTCAGGCCTTTCAAAAACTTTTATCAGTGTAGCTGGGTTATCCAGCAAACCTGGAATGGATCTGGTCCATGATTTATTACATTTGCTAGCAAACTTTGAAGAAATCCATTCCAGGTTTGCTGGATCACCCAACTTCACTGATGAAAATGTGTATCTTCTCCAGCCTTGGAGAGCTTTCATAAATCAACCCAATCCAGACTGCCAGGGCTTTTAATCTGGCCTGCAAGCATTGTCATGTTATCAATGCTGCCTGACCCCCTGGCTAACTGTTTATTTTCTGTACCTGTTGGCCTACAAGAAAATGGTAGAGGAGGTCAGGAAAGCTTCCTAACTTTAGAGGACAATTTTAGTGAACCGACCCCTCAACCAAAATGTTTGGGAATCCTTGCTCTAATCCCTCCCTGTTTTTCTATAACACATTAAAAGCTTTGTCTCAAATTATGCCATACCATAGAAAATAGACTTTTCTGTAACATGACATATAGATTTACAAACTGACACTTCACAGAGCAAAAGCATACAATAAAGTAATATTATACATAATTTTATTAATGTAAACATTTTTGTGCTGAAATATACAAGATCTACCTTTTATTTAATACTTTGTTACAGTAGATGATTTTTTTTTACTGTATATCTAATATATGTCTGGTATCATTTACAGGCACTTGGAACCGGTTGTAAAATAAAGTACATCTTTCCTTCAAGGCACAGAGACATTTCAGACAAATTGAATTACTTACTGTACTATTTATTGTGGAAAAGAGACCGGACAAAAACATTTTGCTTAGAGCTGCTCATGTACTAAGGGAGCATTAGGCAACTGAAACTGTTCAGCAGTCTCACTTCAAAACTGATCTGATTCTACAGCGAGGACTGCTTTGTTCTGGTGTACTTATTTCTAAAGGGTCATGCCACATAAAACCAATATTTCAGGTAGATGGTGAAGGTTGAATTCATTTATTAATTTTGTTTTAATATTGTCCCATGGAATATCAGTGGTAAGATTACTTACGGTACCATTATTAGTGCCATGGTGATTCCCTGCTAGTTCTTGAGCACATAACAAACTTTCCGCCACATCCTTGTATGCCCTGCAGCATAGACATTAATAGTCTGATGCTTGGTGCTAAGAACAGGGAAAAGCTGACTAATTTACTGACAGTAGCCACATCATTTTAGTGCTAAGTATATTGTAGTAGCAGAATCATTTACTAGAACCATAAAGTTCTTTGCTTAGGTAACTTTACCTACTGAATAAAAGAAAGCCCCCACTGACAATAAACTTATGGGAGCACTTCACCACTGACACTAATGTAAAAGAGGTACTACACCACTGATGCGCCGATCAAAGTTGAATTTTGAAGAAAAAAATTGTTTTTTTGTGCGAGTGTGCGATCCGCAGCACTAGAGGTTATTTAGGGGGCCGCATTAATTTAGAATATCCCGGGGACTAGTGGGTTATTAACCTCTAGTGCCAGAGATAACTCATCTTGTCAAAGAAAGCGGCCCGAGGCGGCCGCCTTTATTGAGAATATGCCTGGGACTAAAGGTGAATTAACCTCTGGTGCTGGGGATGACACATCTTCTCAAAGAATGCGGCCCAATGCGACCGCCTTTATTGAGAATATCTAGAGGACTAGAGGTGAATTACCCTCTAGTGTCGGGGATCCCACATCTTCCCAATGAAATTCTAGTGCCCCAGGGATCGCAAACAGGAGGATTCCCTGCAAGTTCTCTTGTTACAATTTCAAAGATCTTCAGATAGTTACGTAAAATCGGTTCGCCAAAATTTCGCGAAACCATCTGAAATTTGAGGAAATTTTTGCCAATACAAAAGGGATACACTGTACCACTGCAGTGTAATGCATTACAATCATGATGTCTATGTTATTTGGATACTGTGCTACTGGCTCCAATATAATTACAAAAAGCCATGTTTCAACAATTTACACAGCTGCATAGGAAGTGTGGCCCCTACTTGTGAACTCTGATATTGAACTCTGATCAAAACCATGCTGCTTTTAAAGACATAGGTGCAACAACCATATATAAATATAGTTCTGCCACTAGGTAATAATGTTATGTTTAATGCTGGAAAAAATGTATTCATCTTCCAAGTGGAAATACATAACTATGATGTATATTACTGCCTCTGTGTTACTGCTGAATTCCTTTAAAACAAAAAAGGTTTATTCATGTGTCCAGCACCATATTGGCTGGTAAGAATATTATCTGCAATAGCTTTCCAATTTGTTATGGGTCCTGCTGAAGCCAAAATCCTGAACACTGCAGATACAGAGTAACAAGCTATGGAAAAGTAAAAGGAAAGCATATATGATGGATACATTTTTCTGACAAACCTGAATCACCAGGCCCCAAGGTTTTTAATAAAGGTGCTGCTAATAATGAGGGAGAAAGTACATGTAACAAGAGCCCTGACCAAACCTGTCTAGAGAGAAGTGGACAGAGAAATATCAAAACTTGAAGGTATTTATGCCTGATAATACATGACGATAAAGTTGGGCAAGTATAATAAAAGTGGAGAATACTACAGGAAGTACATAATAAAGCTAATCTTAGACTCGAATGGTACCTAATTAGAAAGTTTTATTAGACCAAGCTGAAAAAAGACTTGCACATGCAAAAATATCAGATATTTAGAAACAGTATTTTAGAAATAGAGTATTTTATTATTTTAGAAATAGTAGAATGTATGTGTGTATAAAGAAATGAAAGACCTGCAAATAACAAGCAAAGCCCTAATGGCAACCACTCTAGGCAATCTATACCTAGCTTCTAGGGCAATGTGCATGTGGAAAAGGCTTTTTACACAACAACAATACTATATTTCCTAACATACGTGTACTTACCAACCATCTTGCAAAAAAAGAGGTTCTAGTTAAATACATTTTATATATGGAAGTTACACTACCTCACCAAGGCTCCTCTGTAAAGTGTGGTCCCTAATTCTAAATTTCAGAGTTCCTTCAAAGTAACATATATAGCAATGAACAGATTGGAGCAGGTATGACAAGAAGCCACTTAGACCTCTTTAAAGGTGCAGGGAAATGCCAAAAGTACAGTAGCAGTTGAAGACCCCCGGTGTGTCCGTACACCAAATACTATCAAAACCAAAATGGTAAACACTCTAAAATATCTTTAAAATGTACCTAAACTCAACATTTTACTATACATAGAAGGGTAGACAACAAGGTTAAAAATGTTGTTTTTTTGTAATGGCAACACCCTTTATCTGAAAAAGAAAAAGGGTGCAGCGTCGCCGCGGCATTTAAGACATAATGGGAGCGCAGAGCCTCCCGGGATACCGACATCATGCATGTCGGGAGACTCTGGCTGTTCCTTCAGCATATGCCTGAGATCATTTTCCTCCTAAGGAAAAGAGATGACGATCTCACGCATGCACAGTGAGATTAGCTCTCTTTTTTTTCTCCTTCATAGCCGCTACGCCACCGAATCTCGCACCAGCGCAGTGCAAGATCAGGTGACGAAGAAAGAAGACGGAAAAAGAAGAAGACAGAAGCGAAAAGCAAAGTCGGTGGCGCCCGGTGCTTTTTTCTGCACTGGAACGAAGAAAAATTAAAAAACAAATCACACTTTCAAACCTTTAATACCGCAGGTCCCTTGCTGGTCCTTCCCTCGAAAATGACGACGCGGGACTGATTGGTGGGAAGGACCAGCGAGGGACCTGCAGAATTAGTAAGGTAAGTGTGATTTTTTTTTTTGTTTTTAGTTTAGTTTTGCTTTAACAAGCTTCTAGGTCAAAGTGCACATGCACAACTTTTCAAGCAACCAACAATACATTGTTTCTTCCTAAAGATGCTACTCTCTGGTCTCCTAGACTGTGTTGAGAAACTTATGGCAGCACATGATGCTCCACCAGTTGATATGTTTACCTTGGATTCTTTTAAAAACAAGATTGTGATATAACTAAAAAAAATTAATTTACAGGCCATATGACCCATGACTACACTTTCAGTTTGCTTAAGACAAATAGAATCACAGCAGCTACAGGACAATAAGGGAAATGGTATCCAGTGACCCTGTGTCTTCTATTGCTGTTTATACTGCTCTGTCACCCTTGCTGTTTCCCTGGTTACCACCTTTGGTTTGATTCTGACTACAGTGGTTCCATAGATT
This sequence comes from Pyxicephalus adspersus, assembly GCF_032062135.1. Classification (NCBI taxonomy): domain Eukaryota; kingdom Metazoa; phylum Chordata; class Amphibia; order Anura; family Pyxicephalidae; genus Pyxicephalus; species Pyxicephalus adspersus. Next base: position 26,167,521 of record NC_092868.1, on the reverse strand, counting down.
TCTCTGACCCTTGGATTGTTCCAGACTTTGATATTGTGAAATGTTTTAGTGTCTACTTTATTGGCTGTCTGTCCTAATATGTTTGATAGCCACAACATGAGAGCTATTGGCAGCAAAGCCCATCGTTCCTTGTGAGGTGTTCTGATGAGCACTGGTGGCTTCCTAAATTCTGTGCCTGAGCCACACCTTCCCCTGGCTACAGTATCAACTATCTACTGCCTGGATGAGCCTGTATCCTGCAGATTCTCACCCCTGCATGGGACAATAACTGAAGTATATTTTTTTTTCAATAGACCAAGATTTTAAATATGTCAATGTGCCCACTTCAATCCTGTGCCAATCATGAACCATTACTACTAATTATGTAAATAAATACTTATTAAAAGTTTGCTTCTTCATTACATGCAAAGAAATCAGAAAAATGTGTGTTCATATCTCAGAAAACACGTCCCAATGATTATAAATTAGAGACATGAGTATGAGTATGAATATATCTATAAACCAAAAAAACAATGATATGTGCTTACATACTGAAGAACTTGAGTTATGCCGCTGTCAGCCGCTGAATGCATTGCACCGGAGAGAGTACATAGCAGGCATTATTATTACACAGTGTCAGCTGGCTCTTAGGCTTAATAGCCAGCACTAACATGGAGAGTTATAAATAGTCTTTCACAGACACCGCTATTGTGGGATCATATAAGAAACAGCTTTGAGGCAGATTCATTGATCTTTAAAGTCAAACTCAAGTTTTGTTGAGGAAAAAAAAATTACCACCTCTGGGTTGATCGTATGAATTGCAAGGATTCTATTTGTGCATATCCAGTTAGCTTGTGTAGATATCAATATAAACCTTAAATGTGTTTCCTTTTTTTATAGATTTTATCTAATAAAATAAGTGCAATATTTGTTTTGTTGTTATTATTCACATGATCTACTCAATGATATTATAAACAAAACTGCAACCACAGATTCTCTGTGACATGCATGTGCTTGCAGGTTTCATTGCATGCACATCTGTAAGGGGTACAATTTGCCACCTTCTTCTGGAAGCAAATCCCTGGATATCACCTTGCAATATTTCTCAGCCTTCCATCCTTAACTAATTGACAAACTAAAAGGATCGACCAATCTTTTGGGCAATTCCTTTGCGTCCTAGTGCCTGTCCATCATAACAGGATGGCTCTCTTGCCCTTCACAGAGTTTGCAACAGTAATCTTCAAAATGACAGTAAAATATCAAGACATCCCTATTCTTTGCTGTTTCATTCTCTCCTATGTGCTTTATTACTGAGAATCTGATCCTGTAGAATCTGATCCCTGTCCATGAGTTTGGACAAAGTATCCATCCCTGTAGACCACAGCTTATGCCCCTGGTGTACAAAAAAGAGAGAATTACATAAAAAAGTAAATCCCAACCTACCTATAATTATTTAACATTTTAAGAGAAAAGTGGGGAAGACAGACAAGGAAATAAATAAGAAGTGTATTAAAGGTGAGAACGACAGAAGGAGAGGGAGCAAAGGACTTAAAGAATGCTGAAGATTATAAGAAAATAAGAACAGACTCAATATAGGAGAAAAGAAAAGGAAGAGGCAATCAAATATAGTATCTTTCTATGCAGACAATGCCCTACACAGTTTGGGAGTGACAGTTCACTGAATGAACATAAGGAGAGGCTAACTGCCACACCTGCAGAACACAAAACAATTTTCAATTGAACAGATACTAGGTAAGCAATCTGATAAAGCTGAGTAAGAATAATGACAACAAAAGCAAATGTTAAACTCAAACCAAAATGCTGCATATTCCCACATAGGAGTCTCTAGTTGCTTGTTATTATTGCTATGTACCACAGTCTACCTGATTAATTGTTTATTACAAGAAATGCTGAAGTCCATTCCAGGGTTTGTTTTCAAAGCAACACACAAGCTAAAGGCCCAATTGTGGATGCTCTATGGAACTGGTATTTTGTTGGAATCTAGGCAGAGTATTCAGATCTCTGGAGATCAACATGTCCATTGAATTGGGAGTTATCAAGCTCCGGCAAGTAAAGATAAGTGGCAGACAAGCATTTGGAAAAGTCTGCAGAGTTAGAGAATCCATGATGTAGGTCATATTCCCTGATTTCAAATATGTGAAGCAGTCAGAACAGAGGTCTAATGCCTTATTGGAGGAAGGCAAAAATGTCAAATGTTGATTGTGCGACTTACTCTGGAAACAGGATGCAAGGGTGGAGAGTGGGACAACATTGTTGACTGCTTTGTCTGCTACCCAAGCCACATTCATTAAGATGTCATTGAGGTCCACAGCATACAAGGTCTCCAGCCTGGTAACCACAACCTCCAGTTCCTAGCATGTGGGCCCTCTGTATGCTATAAAATCTTTGTCCAATCATCATAGCCCACGGATCGCAGTGAGAACACAATCTGAGGGAGGCTCCCGTGACAAAGCTGACGCAAACTGTTTTTAAAGGTTGTCTTTGTCTCTCAAACAAGGATACAAACAGCAAAAAAAGCCTAAACCTTTGCCAGCCTTAGTAGCCTTTAATTGTACATAGTTATGGGGGAATGATAGACTATTCCTGCACTTGCATTCATTAGCAACATTTCCCCCCATCCTTACCATACCTCTACTGTGGGATATGAATCACCAGCAAATGTCAATATTATCTAAAAGTGTAGCAACATTGGCTGTCTATTACTATAACTGCAGTTTTTTGGAAGCTGCAGACAACTTCACTTTGTATCTACATTATACCAACATGTTTTCCTCCCAGACAGTCTTCGCTTAATATATATAACACTAACGTCTAGATTTGTAGTTTTTTGTCCAAAACCACATGGTCTTTTCATAATATAATTTTTTCTGATCACTGTGTACGTTAAAAAAAAAAAAATTTGGATATAAAAGAATAAAATGATTGAAAGAATATTAGTACATTGTGATTGGTTGATAATCTTGGTATTCCAGGTTAAACTCTGTTGCTCTGTTAAACATATAGTAGGACCTGGAGCAGGGTGAAAGGAGAAAGCTATGCGTAAGGGGGTATGACAATGTGCGAGGTGGAACATGGGGAGAAGGGGTTAAAACTGCACTAAATGGGGTTAAGGAGAAGTCAAAGGTGATTGGGCCAATCTGAATAAAGTGGAGGGATGAAGGGGTTTTAGGGAAGGGATAGGCCTGGCTAGGGACATTCAATTGGATCAGGGTAAAGTGACTGGTGATGGTGCCTGTCAACCCAGTGCAAGTATCTGAAAAAGAGCGAGGTTGAGAAGCTCCTGCTGCAGCTTCTAATCACGGCACAGGCAAAGGGAGCTAGTAAGCTGTAGGCTCAAGTGGCTGTTCTGCTGCTGGAAGTAGTGACAGATTACATACTGAGAACTGATAAGGGATATTTTTCTTGCATTTGAAGATGATTTTCCTGATGTCCTTGTCATTTGTTTGTCGGTGGACAGGTTGAACAAAGCTTGTATAAAGGGGAATAAAGAGGTTGGGCGTTGCATAGTTCAGAATAGGAGCCGGTGTTAGGGCATAGGGAGTTAGAAATTGACATGTGGCGTATCTGCAGTGAGATTGGGTGCATTGGAACGCCATTGGTAGTGAATTGTGTTTGGGTATTCAGGAAAGGAATTCAGAGAGTATTGTGGGTGTGGGGTAGCGCACAATCGTCACACGAGTCACAATTTTTCTTTGTGGCGGTTGAGGTCATCCAGGGTGGTTATGTTTGTTGGTATGGCAGTGGGTGAAGGGTCATCTCTAGTGTGGCACTCTGTGGGGGACTCCCAAGCCACACAGTAATAAAGGGTTTATTTAACATCATGGTGCTATGGAGGGGCAGTGTGAACTGGGAGGATGGTAACTGGGTTGTTAAGTTATTTAAGTATAACATTTTTGTGGTATAATAGTGGAACCACTCGGAGTGAGAAAAGGAAGGTTTTTACACTAATTATGTAATGTTCCAAAATTTATACAAATTTTTTTTTTGCATAACAGAATAGTAACACATATATGACCCTTATCCCAGCTGCATTATATTCATATATTTATACAAAGCTATACAATACTAATGCTATATATTACATACAGTATGTTGTTATTTCATATCCCATAAATACCCGACGCGTTTCACCCTACTGAGTTTCTTCAGGGGATTGAGGAACCTAAAGGTTATAATAATAGAAATAGTGTAACATTAGCTTTTGAAATAATGTCATTAAATATATTATACATGTGTACATTATACGTCTTTTTCCAACATACAATGGGATGAAATCCAATTATGCTTGTGTGCTATTGACATATTTATACATCAAGTTATTTAAACCATGACATACATTATATAAACAGATAATATACTTTTACGAAAATAGTCATTGTAACCTTTTTCCAATATGATCAATATTTAGGTAGAAAATAAAATACAACACAAATAAGTGTAAGATAATTATAACAGAAAACTTACTTGGTGTTTGTTACTTCTTAGTCACAAAAACCATAGGAGCATACATAGCTTCTGCTTATTTCAAGCGGGAATGACTTATTGAACAGGTAGACTGTTCTATATGTAAGAAAGAGACCCAATATAGGGGAAATATGTTAAGTATTATATATAAATAATTTGTTGGTCTGCCAACTTGTGATCAAGACAGTGATTCTCAGATTTGCACTTACTCTATTTGGTGGTATGTACTGTTATCCAATCATCCAATCAATTGGTTATCATGCTTGTAAAATCTGTAATAAATTGTCATAAATACCTTGCTGTTAATGCTTTTATGTTTGTTATTATAGACTAGGTTACATGACATTGGGGCAAATAAAGAGGGACATAAGTATAGGGGTAAGAATCCCAGCTTATGTTTGTCTTAGTATTTGTATATTGCGTGGTTAAAGAATGTGCACATACCTGAATTGATTAAGGTCATTTAATATATCTTGTGCTTGGTAAAGGGTAATTGCTTGTTATTGTTTCTAATCGAGCAAAGCGGCATGTATGTAAATGTCTACATGTCATAGTGATAGATTAGGGGAGGGTATGAAAGGGGAAAAGAACCTACCTCCTATGAGTGGGTAAGTGTTCACATTTGTGCCAGAACAGATTTAAATGTCTATAAAGGGTCCTCCTAGAACAAATGTATGGGAAAATACATTTGTAAATAAACCTGTTATAGCAAATATGTTTAATATTAGCTTGTTGTTTAGCTAGATCAAATATTAGGATAGGTATATTATGCAATCATAGACAGTATTGTATAGCTTTGTAGAACAAGACCCCTCCCAACTGCATGAATATAATGCAGCTGGGATAAGGGTCATATATGTGTTCTAATAAAAAGTTTGTAATTTAATTTTACTATACTGTTATGAAAAAAAATTCAATGGATTTTGGAACACTACATAATTAAGCCAAAAAAAACCTCCTTTTATTTCGCCCTTTCTTCTTTCTTTCTCACTAGTGGTACCACTAGTATACCACAAAAATGTTGTTGTTTATGTATATATGACTGGGGGGTTGGCTGCAAAATTAAAAATCTAATCACCAATCACACCATAATTATTCAAACCAATTATTTGATAAGTGATTTTGTTAAGTCATATGGCAGTCTTGTTGAGCAAAATATGATGGTTTAAGTGGTAATATGTTTGCTAAGATTAATGTTTTGATAATAAAGCGTCCGTTAAAGCCATTTAATCCATACATTGGTGTTGTGTATTCGTTGGAGTTCGAAAAAAGGGGTAGGGGAAGAGAACAGGCTAAGGTAAGGTGTAAGTATTTGAAGTTAGGAGAATTAATGCGAATATCTGAGCAACTTGGGTCATATAGTCTAATCAGTAGCTTACAGTCAATCACAACTTCTGAAAGAAAATATTATATATGGGCACATTTAGCAGAAATGTACCACAGCACTGGCACTCCCTCATGTTAATCTAATTCTTGAAGGTGATGATAACGCATAAAGTTAAACTTCTATATAAGTAAATTCATCTTTGGCTGCCTGGAGCTAATATAAATTATAAATCCCACAGTGTTGCAATTTGTAAAAAGCTGTATTACCCTACTGAAAAGTGTGCAGCATTTTGATTATGTTGGCAGACCACTGAATGACAGTGAGATAATGAAAATGTCAAAATACCTATGTGATGTTTCTACATCAAGGACCTTACAAGACCTTGTGATGCATTTTTTTAAGATCTAATATAGATATGTGCTTTGCAAAAAGACTTCTGATACAAACCTGCAGAATCCCACCTATACATTATTATCAAAGTTATAAGAAATGATGACAACCAAACAGAGTCAGACGAGACATGTGGGGCATGCCAGAGGAAGTGAGATGAAGGGCCAACCTCAGAGCTGTGCACATCACAACAAACTATTGGAATAGCATATGATGGGGATGAAATTCAGTTTGCCCTAATGTGTTGATGAGTATGGGTGATATGAATAAATAAATATGCTTGAAAAGCTGCAGCTCATTGTAAGTCTGTAAAGAACTAATACGATGAAACAATGCCATTGTGTTTCTTTTCTGTTTTTAGACTATAGACAGAGAGCTAATGCTGATTTCTGAACATACCTTTAGATATGGAACTAACTTAACAATCAGCAACTGTTGAGAAAATAAAACACTTAGTCATCGCAATGATCGTTTACAGAAACCAGCTGTTTAAAAAATACCAATGTCCTATTCAAGCCTGGTCATTCTCAAGCAAAAAAAAAATTTATTATCACTGTCAGTGGATGTAAAACAAAGTCTGTAATTGGTGTCAGTGACTAAAATAAACTTGACAACATTTAAAAAAAAATTAGGAGGTACATCATACACATCAGGTACCTTCCTCATTTGCTCTGCTATATTTTAGACAAAACTGTCCCAGGGAGAACACTAAAGAGTAAGTGGGCACAAAGTAAGCAGCACCGTTGTCTGTGTATGCAATAATAAACTCCAACATTAGTGTCACTGGCCACACTAATAGCCCCCTGCATTGCTATGAGTGACTGTAATAATAAACCTTAGCATTTCTAAGGAGGACTTACTAAAAACAATAATCATTGTTGTTGATGGACACAATAGTATACTCCAGCGTATATTACCGTATTTTTCGGCGTATAAGACGCTCCGGCCTATAAGACGCACCCAATTTTAAACGAGAAAAACCTAGAAAAAAAAGATTCTGAACAAAATACTAAAAAATCACTCTGTGTCAATGTATCGCCTTCTAATCACTCTGTGTCAATGTATCCCCTTCTAATCACTCTGACACAGAGTGATCAGAAGGGGATACATTGACACAGAGTGATTAGAAGGGGATACATTGACACAATGTATCCCCTTCTGATCACCCTGTGCCAAAAAATCATACTCACCCGATCCCGCGATCCCGCGATGCTGTGAGCTTCTTCTTCTCCTCGCTCCCCTCCTGGCTGCAGCGCGTGTCCCCTCCTCCTCTGAGCGAGGAGAAGCCGACGCGCATACCCCAGCGATCCCATAAGCAGGCTGATCCAGCCTGCTTAGGTGATCGCGTGGGCACGCGTGGCGGCTTCTCCTCGCTCAGAGGAGGAGGAGACACGCGCTGCAGCCGGGAGGAGAGCCAGGAGAAGCCGGCACCCGTGCCCCCGCGATCCCGTAAGCAGGCTGATCCAGCCTGCTTATGAGATCGCGGGGGCACGGGTGTCGGCTTCTCCTGGCTCTCCTCCCGGCTGCAGCACGTGTCTCCTCCTCTGAGAGAGGAGAAGCCGACACGCATACCCCCGCGATCCCATAAGCAGGCTGATCCAGCCTGCTTAACCGATCGCGCGGGCACGAGTGGCGGCTTCTCCTCGCTCAGAGGAGGAGGAGACACGCGCTGCAGCCGGGAGGAGAGCGAGGAGAAGAAGCACGCAGCATCGCGGGATCGGATGAGTATGATTTTTTTTTATTATATTTAACATGTATTCGGTGTATAAGACGCACCCACTTTTCCCCCCCAGTTTTGGGGAAGAAAAAGTGCGTCTTATACGCCGAAAAATACGGTAAGTATTTCTGTTACTGACCACAATAAAAGATGAATAAAATATAACTCTCAGCAATGGTGTAAGTGGTTAAACCAAAAAAACAAGCAGCATTTGCAAGGTCAACCTAGGCCAGATGACTTTAGGGGGCAAAACAAAGCTAGAAATGAGTAGCATTGAAATGCAAAGTGTTCAAGGTAGCACTCAAATGTATAACAAAAACAACTTAAAGTCCTGAAAAGTTGAAAATCTGTATTTATCCCTAGCTAAAAGAAAACTTCTGGCTTTCAGTCAGTGTGCCTGCTCTAAAACCTAATGTAGAGAGAGGCAATAAGATAGGCCTTTAGGTTACCATAATCTGTAGGTGGGCACCAATAATGTGGTGATGTTCAATTGAAGTTCAAAAAGGAGGGCAGTGGCATCCAGCTTCTAAAATGCTGTCACTGACCTTTAGATATGCTTCCACTGAATATGCACTGATAGAATGACCACAATGGATGATAGAATATACTGTTAAGTATATGCAATTTATGCATATACTATATGCAACGTATCAAAAAAAATATATATATATATGTGTGTTTAGTTGTATTTTAACTGTTGTCCAGCATTTTGCAATATAAAATCTAAGCCCAGTCAGCACAGCTTGGTATTTTTGCTTGCATACTAGTTTGCTATTCACTGAAGTACATCCCTTCAAGGATATCAGTAATATGCAGCTTGTCAAGTCACCAGTGGCTTCTGAGGTTAAAATCTACAGCTGGTGTGGATACATTTCCATCAGTGAAGCTGGGTGATCCAGCAAACCTGAAATGTATCTGGTCTTTGATTGAAAACATTTTGCTAAGAAATAGCAAATGACTTTTAAGACATCTATTCCAGGCTTACTGGATCACCCAGCTTCACTGATGAAAGTGTATCCTCTCCAGATTTGGAGAGCTTTAACAAATCAGGCTCAATATGCCAGCTATGTTATAAGACTTTATTGATAAAATAAAAATCTTCAAATGGCAGGCTGAAGTGTTGATCTAAAGGATCATTATTACAAATATATTAAAAAATACAAAACAGAAATACAAAACAGAATATGTGTAATTTTTTTTACATGTGTCAGTCTATAATAAAAAGAAGGTTTTTTTCATTAATAATAAATGCAAATGTACCAAACCAAAAAATGTTTAATTTCTCTAATCTACAAATGTTCCTAATATTGAAAAAGCTGTGGTTGACATTTTAATTATTTTTTATTAAACCATTTTAATAAAACAGGAACCTTTCTGGACAAAATTTTTTTTAATCTTTTTATTGTGATCATTTTTTATTATTGGATTTCCTTAAAACTAGAGATGGAAGTGTTGCTGTATTAACCCTGTATCCCTTCTCCCACAATATATAAAACAGGCACAGGACTCACAGTGTATAACTAATACAGCTTTATTTTTCAGGCCAAATATGCAGAGTACAACCTTACCCTTCTGTGCAGAAAAACAAATATAAATGTTTAAATTGTATAGGTGAATAGGAGATAAGCCTTCTCCTAATCCAGAAAGGGAGTCTGGGAGCACTGCCCGAGCACAATTCAATTATGTTCTTTGAATATTTTTCATACAGTTGTTTCTCAACCTTTTTGCCCTGTGTGCTATGCTTCTCATTTAGCGGCATGCTTTTGTTTTTCTATCCTGCTAGCGTTATCTAAATGTATATAACCAATTTTAGAAGACCCTTTTCTGACCAGAAATAATTGATGCTAAAATCTGACCAAATGTATTGCCAGCATGTGTCAGTTTACTTGGCAAAAACTCTAATCACAAAACATTGTGCATAATATTATTATCATCTTGTATTAATATAGCTCCAACATAATACAGTACGTTCAAGTTCATAGTCTTGTCTCTAACTGTCCCTCAGAGGGGCTTACAGTCTGATGTCCCTACCATCGTCAAATGTCATTAACAAACCAATTTCAGAGGGATAGCAATTTACCAATCCATATATATCGGTTTCCAGCCATCAGTGGGAACCAGAGTAGTCAGTGACAGTAATGGATTAAGAGCCTTCAGCCAGGCAAATTGTTGTTTGATGGCTCTTAAAGATTTTTTATTAAGGTATCCAAATTGTAGATTAATTGTAGAATAAAGTAAACCGATTCAAATAAACAGAATAAGCCTTGTGGGAGTAAATAAGCAGGGTGAAGTAAAGCCATAATCAGCATTCTAAGATATCTAATTTTAAGGTTTGATGTCAAAATTTACACAATGGCATGTCTGAGCACCGCAGTGAGATACTTGCCGCATTAACAAAATCTCTCACTGGCAGAAATTTCAAGATGGATAGATGGTTCCAGATGTTCTGCCAAGCTCTCCTGAAGCATGAAGTAAACAAACCAGAGACAAGATAAGGCATGTTGGTTCCACAAATGAACCGTGGTTGGTTCTTCTATATTAGGGTTGCTCAAATTTTCTTTAGTTCCGCTTGTGGACTGAATTATGGCAAAAATTGTTACACACTTGCAACTAGAAAGTATTGGGGCTGTAAGCCATTGTCAAGGAAACCATCAGACATCATTCCCATTGGCTGGCCCTTTTAGGAAGCAGGACAAAGCTTGTGACTTTGATAAATAAGTAACTTTGGTAAGTAAGTATGGTGCTATAAGCTTGGCAGAATGCCATTGTTGTTATATATATATTGGGAGCAGTGATTTGCCTAAAATCCTTGCATAGTACTGTGTATGTTTATATTTGTAATAAAATTATGTTACAGACTTTTATAGTGAACTGGACACAAAGCCACCCTACAGCCATACAGAGGCCAAAAAAAGTTTAATGTCTTAAAAGGAAAAGATATATAAGGCACCATGGTACATACATTTTGGCCCATCAGTTTTCATTGGTGGGTTTTATATACTTGGATGCTCAGATTTACAATATACCCAAATATCCTTACCATTTTATGCCTCATTTAGACCACTATATGTGAAGGGAAGCATCACTGGTTAACTGGATGGAAACTATTAGGGCAGAGCTTAATTTACCAAACTCTTTGTGAACCATAAAACAAATAGTACAGAGGCACACCCCTGTAGACATCTAGTATAGCTAGTTAAAACATTTTTTTATTTCCCCTTTCAGTAATATTTTTATTTATCCTAAATATACACATCAATCCCAACATTATTACAACTGCTTAAGGAATACCAAATGGATATTAATTCAATCCTAGCAGAATTTTCTCCAATTATACAATAAATATCAACTCAACATGTTTCGTAATAAACATCTTCAGGAGGTGCCAACAGTGGTCTCCAAAAAGTCACCAATATCTAAATGTCACCAAATATCAATATTACAATAACTCAAATCAATAATGTTACATAAATGTGTACAGAAATATTTACATGACATTATAATGTAATAACTGCAACCTAATCGAAAATTCCCCAGATGAAGAAATACTGAATATTCCGAAAATTGAGATTAAAATGGACAATATTTGAATACTGTTTCCAGTACTCTAATCTTAGGTGCAATGCAGAATCAATTGGTCCGCGGTATGCTCAGTAACAGCAGGTGCAGACTGTAGCTGAGAACAGTTACAAACTTTAGGACCAGTCTTGTCAAACACTGAAAGTAGACCTAAACTAAAATAGTAAAAAAAAAGTTGAAGTTGAAGCCCCTCCCCCTCTGTTTTTATTGCCACGGCAATAAAGACATAATGGGAGCACAGAGCCTCCTAAAATACTCACGTCATGCATCCTAGGAGGCTTCTGGCTGCTCCTTCTGCACATGCCTGATATTAGGCATGCGCATAAGGAGCTTTTTCTTCAATAGGGGGAAAACTGCATTTATATGAGATCTACACTCTTTTTTTCTCCATTTACAGCAGGCTACTTCACCCGATTGAGCCTGTATGGTGCAAGATTGGGTGATGTGGGCAGAAGCAGAAAAAAGAAAAAATATAGAAGCGCGTGGCGCCAGGATGAAGATCAAAGATGGATAACAGGATGGTACCAGATCCAATGCAGGAAAGCTCCCGAGGGATCGAGGGATCTAGGTAAGTAAAGGTGGGTTTTTTTTAAAATTTAGTTTCACTTTAAATGATAAAGTATAGTCTGTCAGGTAATAACAAATAATTTCCAAAATAGCGATAGAGGCAAGTAGCAGGAGGAAAGATAGGCTTTTGAAGTGGCACAATAAATTAAAAAATACTAAGGTATTATAGTCCACAATATTTATAACATTTCATTTGAATACATATTTATCACATACAAAAAACGATATATTTAAAATGTATTGCTGCATCTATACCATATATGCTCAGTGTATTAAAAAAAAATATTTGGTCTAATAGTTATGAATCTCCTTTCCTGACACGTTTTGCCATTAGGGCTTCCTCAGAGGACTTGGAGAGTATAGTAGCAGACATGTAGACTCAAGTTCCTGCAGGATACACTTCCTGCAGCATATACTTTCTTATAAGCAAACGTGATCCATTTGTTCAAAATCCCATCATGAGTGGCTGTTAAACTGACATTGATCTATTCAGGCTTCCCAGAGGGGTTATAATGAGAATAACCAAAAAAGTATGAAAACGATTAAAGATGCTTTAACATACTGCTGGAAATACTCATGCTGAGATGGTCAAAAAGGACAGCCTGAATGCAACAGACGGGAACAAAGTCTTTGTTCCCATCTATTGCATCCAGGCTGTTTAACAGCCACTCATGGTGGGATTTTGAACAGTATATGGGATCAGAAAATATTGGAATGGAAAAATTGGGCAATAATGAGTTTTTATCAATATGTTGTCTATATTGCAATTCCTGGTGGAACATAATATTGCAATATTTTTTGCATTATCTGTATATATACCTGGTTGAGTGAAAACAATGCCCATTCTTCTCTAAGTCATGGGAGCATATGGGCACACTAAACACTAATTAACTGCAATCCCCTGGTTGCAAAACTGGCTTTCAATTGATGATTAAAAGAGTCTTTACTTAGTATACATGTAAAAGTGAAACAGATGGAGACAGAAATGAGAAGCACAGAGAGAAATCAAGGATACACAGAATAACATTTTATTTTAACATAGACTTTAAGTTTCCTAGTGTTAATGAGACAAAGTATGTTAAATTGAATGCTGATGTTAGCTGGTTTATTAGTGCCTTAAGGAGTGCTATACTCAGTCGCTAATTTAAAACCACTGTATTGTAACAGGACTGAAGGGATTAATAAAAAGAGCAATACAATGAAAAATACCTATTCTTCCTAGAGATGAAGAATGTTTTGATGCACACTCAGCAAAATAATGGCTAGGATTGCTTACTTCTTCAGTTTCCAACTTCCTAATTAATAAGTCTGATAGAAATTCATTATAACATATGCACTTGGGATTCTGTGAGAGTTTCACAACCTAATTTCTACAATTTGACTGACTAATTTACATAGTAATCTACTGTAAACATTGGAACATGGCTTATATAGGTTGATGGTTTGGGCTTTCAAGAAAGGTATTCATTGTGCACCTGTCTTAAATTAGAGGGCATACCAGCTCCCATTGATATAGCAGTGGATTTCTATGCTTGTTGTTCTCAGGTTGCAGGGTTACTAGCCCTTACTGAGTGCTAGTTTATTCACTCTAAATGTGAAACATGTTTTTTAAGCTAAAGTAAAACAAATGAGACAAAAAGTATACCCAATAGATGGGCTAGTGTAAATAACTGGATTGTATGGCAAATATTTATTGGCTAGACTTTTAGATTTAACCCTAGTGAATTGAGGTGCTTATTTCCATCAGTGAACTCTTGGGAAACCTTGTACATACTTTATCATATGTTAACAATGTTATATACTGACATTATCCTAATAATATTTTAAGGGCACCTTTTATATTACCCCATGTACATTATGTAAAAGGCTTTAGTCACCATTTATTGCATTAATGTTTTCCCACATGTGCTAAAATCATGATAAGTTGAGCAACACGTCAAATTAAAATTTTTAGTAAAATTTTACACCAGAGCAAAAAAAGTGCCACAAAGAAAATTTGCGCTGAAATTCTGCAGCAACATGGGGTAGACCCAAACCTTTTTCAAAAAGTCATCACTTTTGACGAAACCTGGATCTCCTGTTATGATCTCGAAACAAAATGACAGTCAGTGCACTGGAAAATACTTTAATCACCAAGAATCAAAAAAGTGCGTCAAGTCCAAATTTAAAGCCTTTTATGGAGCTATTTTAACATGAAGGGCGTAATTTTGGCAGAATGTGTTCCAGAAGGCACAACAGTCAACCAAGATAAGGAAGTTCTAACAAAGCTGGGAGAAAGAGTCAGAAAAAAACAGCCAGAAATGTGGGAAATTTTTATTATTATGTGTTAATTGACAAACACATTATTACACTGGAACATACTTCATATTCACCAGGTTTGGCACCTTGTGACTTTTTTTCTTTTTCATAAATTGAAATTGGTGCTTAAAAGAACACCAATGGATGCAGTAAAGAAAAAAAACATCAGATATCTTGAAATGGCAGACAGAAACCAATCTGCTCCAGGCTTTCGACCAGTGGAAAACAAGACTGCATTGGTCCTTAATTGCGAATAGAGGAATTTTGAATGGAACAAGCATTAGAATTGTCATATAAATAAATAAAAGTTAATATATCAGTCTCATTATTTATTAGACAGATCTCATATGCCATGGTTTCCATTTCCATTGGACCTAAAAACCGAAAGCTAAAGGCAAGTTAAATAAATGGCTCTGTAGTTTATGCTGTATCTAGGCTATATCATCAGGCAAAACATCAGTTTATTGTGCAGAGTTGGCCTCAGGGGTATAAAGTAATGATTTGAAAGAAACACTCATAGGCTCTATATATAACACAGAGAATCAGACATTTCCTCGTGGGAATCTTCCAAGTCAATGTTTTTTAATGGCAGTAACTGATTTCCACCAGGTTTGAGGAAATATCAGATTCCCAGTTTTATAAATAAAGCCCATACTATTCTACAGTGGCTAAATCTATTATTAATAAATATATTTAAAAAACTGTATTAAGTCCTTGTTATTGAATTTGTTTAGCCTGACAAAACTGTTTAATTTATCATTATTATTATTACACAGTGTTTATATAGCGCCATCATATTACGCAGCGCTGTACAAAGTCCATAGTCTTAATTTAACTGAGTTTAAGTTCACATTTTTGTAAGCCCTAGTATACAAAACTTAACTTTATGCTTCAAACATATAATTATTATTTGGGACTTCCATCTACTTGAACTAAGTGCTTTTGGAAACAAAACATATAGCTCACAAAAAAATCCATACACCTTTTGTTTGCCCTTTTCAAGCTTTTTGTTATGATAATGACTTTTCCCTTTACCTATTGATGATACATTAAATTAGGAAATCACAGCAGGGTTATGTAAACATTGGTATCTCAGATGAGCTGGAAAATGAGTCAGAAAGGGAGCGAATGGGAATTCAGGGGAGGCATCAGGAAGCAAGTTAGCTTTGGAATTACCAGGGAGTGTCAACGTTACCTTATCAGAATGTCCAAGAATTCAGGTGGTGTCAGGGGATAAAAATCTTCCGCAGGTATGGACAGGTGTGTGCATTTTATTGTTGAGTTGATTTTTTTGTCATTTTACATTGAAAAAGAAACAGGTTCAATGTGCACTAAGCACAGCCAGAAGCAGGCAGGGCTGGGTGAATCTTAGAAGGTACACAGGTCTAGTCATAAAAGCTAACTACATAGCTAAATAATGTCAGTGAGGCTAGAGATTCCCCTTAAATAAGGGATGCTCTGCTGTCACAAGGTATTTTCGCGCAATATAACGGTAAAAATAGTCTTTGCCTTGCAACATTAGCCTGAAGGTATCTTTCTCTGTTTGCTCAAAGTCCCTGTGCTTACTTAACTGTAATTGAATGGGTGACATGAAGTCATAATTTGGTGCCTGCAGTCATATGCCATCTTGCCTGTCACTTTTCTCCTGTCATAAACATACACAGCTTTAGCTCTATTTCTGACAGTAAATAGAATGATCTGTTAGTGATTGCCCCTCTGGGTCTGTTACAGAAAGTACTACAGACAAACTTACCAAGTTGTTGCTTTTTTTTTCTTTTTAGTTTTTTGAAAGCAAATAACTATATATATATATATATATATATATATACTTAATTTCAAGGAAAAAAGTTATTAGGTACAACTTAGAGCCTGTTAGTTTTTTAATAGAGAAATGGAGCGCTGTTGGAATTCTTGTATGCACTCCCAACTGCCAAAAATAAGGCTATGTAGACAATCACACTGTCTTAATCACTTTTTAGCACTACTGCAAATTGTTGAGCAATTATTAACTAAGTAAGGTTCTTTGGAAGTTGACTAGATGTTTATGAGTTTTCCAGATAACTTTTGATAAGTTCCTCACCATTCCTTGAGGAGGTATCTCTTTATCCGGAAGAAAACCCAAGGGTCGAGATAAAAGTTCTTAATTATAAATCAGAGAAATTGGAATATCTAGTATATATTGACCTGAATAGTGTATGACAACTAATTATCTGGAAAACTCATAAACATAAACATCACTACAACCCAAGTCTAAGGCTCAGGGAGATAGTAGCCAGCAACACTTCAATCCTTACCCCAAGAGAGTTGATCTTCACCTTCTTTTACCCTCTGGTTACATCACATCACCATATTAATGCAACGTCTCTACATCCCCTGATGAAGCCTATGTGCAAAACACCTCGGGAACGAGACACTGTTGATGTTTATAATTAATATTATGTAATCTCTGTGATGTAACAGGGGCATGATGTCCTAATATAGAAAGTCCAACACATATGTTAATAACCTTTATTTTGACATTTTATGTAATTCAATTTTGTCTTATTTAAGTTTGCACAACATGCCTGCTTTTCTTCTTCTCTCAATTATATGATTCCGCTATATGAAGTTTACCAGTACCATATGCTACAAAACTCCAAAGAGTTCAATTTTGGTCTCATCTGACCAGACTATATTCTGCCAATGTTTTACTGGGTTGTTCAAATGTTGTACAGCAAACTTAAAACCTGCTTTAACATGCTTTTTCTTCAGCAGAGGCCATGTCAGTTGAGTGCATCAGCTATGGTTTTCTTTGAAACAACTGTACCTGCTAACTCCAGATCTTTCTGAAGCTCTCCACAAGTGGCCCTTGGCTCTTGGTCAACTCTTCTGAATATTCTTTGAACTCCTCTGTCAGACATCTTAAGGTGCACCTGGTCGTGGGGAGAACCTGGTCATGGTCATGTTAAAGGGTGAAATTATGCTCCATCCACTTCTGGATTATGGCAGCAACAGTGCTCATTGGAACATTCAGAAAGTCATCTGTAACCAATGCTATCAGTATCAGAGCTTTCTGCTTTTACCCATCATGAAATACAATGTGATATACCTTGGTAATGAGAAACCATTTTATAGGCCATCAATTAGGACTAAACCAACTGATATTATTTGCACTAATAGGTGGCAAGATTGCTTTCTAAACAGGTTTCTTGATTTTCTTTCCTTTTTTCATACATGTGTTTATACCTACATTTGGTATAAATTTCATGTCAATAGCTTCATTAGAAATATATTTACTGTTGACGTGTTAAATACTTTTATCCTCCACTGTGTATATATATATTTATATAAATGTGTATGTGTTATATTTATTTTTAATAATTTTTATTCATAATTATTTTGTTTAAACTGATCAACAGAAAGAAACAAATGTCTGCAAAGTAATTTTTAAATGACTACCATGAAAAAACAAACAAAACCATAACAATTGCATAAGTAAATAACCTCTTTAAAGGTCAACTGAACTTCCTGCTAAATTGCATTAATACATTCTTAATTATCGTGCAAATGTGGTAAATGATGAAAATCTCTAGTTTGGTAGCTCAAAAAAGTAGATTAACCTTATAAGATTTCAACAGCAGAACTGAGAAATCACATATAGCTCTAGCCTTATATTCTTATTTTTGTTAGGAGATAAAACATTCCATGCCAATCCTTTTATTTGTATGCTCAAAAGATGACAATGCATATGATCCTTGGAAGGGCAGAATAATTACTATACAGAATCATTACATGGGTTTCAGAATATGTAGTTTACTATATTTGTTGCTTTTGAGGTCTACTTTATATTAGGGAGATCACACATCATGATATAGTTGATTATTTTGTGTCACTGGGAAATACAGGCACTACCATAGAGGGTGCATAGATGCTCAGGAGATGCATGACAGGGGAAAGATACCTTTGTGAAAAGAAGTTATGCGGTTTAGTAGTTTAGGGACCTTGAACAAGAAATATGATCTTATTCTCTTGTGGTTTGATTAAGTTGCAATACTTGGGATTTTCCAACATTTTCTATGAAATTTTTATATTTGTAAATGTCAAATGCAAAAAATAATCATTATATAATGTTTTCTATACTTTTGTGTTACTCTAAATTGTGAATTTTTATGGCCTTGGTAGATAGCCCTGAATCAAGGGTTTTGTGTCTGCTGGAGTATGAACCATTGCTCCACAACTTCCCATACAGTTGGAGGGATTGTTTGCCAGATTTTAGACTAGAAGTGTTTTGTAAGATTTTCAGTTCCCCTTCAAGTTTAATAATGCCATTGGGAGTGGGCTAAATCTCCCCTAAATCCCTGAGTGGATGGACAAAACATGCAGTTCGCCATTGAATCCACTCTTTGCAGCAGTTCTAACTATCTAGTTTGAATACATTGGCTTGTGATGTGGCACTTCTTTAGTTGTTGGGTTTTTGAGCTCTACATGTGTTGAATACTTTGTGTTGCATGAGCTTTAGAAACAGTTCGTCCAGGCTCAAAAAGTTTGTACAAAAAACATAGCAGTTTGTAAGAACTTAAAAGATGTACACTCCACCTTGTGAGTGTATACATGCTGTACTGCACTATTCTATTGGCCCTCATGGCAAGTTATAGGTAAAACGCATCAAACACACCTATATGCAAGACCTTTATACCTTTCCAAACTTACCAACACAGAAGTTTTTCTTTTAAACTGTTGAACTGAAGTTCATATGTTTATTAACGGACAACTACAATGAGCTACAATGCTGAACTTGAGAAGTATAGCAACTCTGGTGTAGAGTTCTGGTGTACAGTACCAATTAGCTATGATTTACAGAAAAACTGCAATTTTTTTTAATTTGTTTAATTGAATAACTTTAAATAACTGTCATTACTCCATATTTAACATTTTTTTATTACTTTTTATATTTTTACACTGTTTGGTATGGCTTTACAGTCAACGACTGCTCAGAAATGAACATTTTCTCACACACTATAAACAGACAAATGTAATTTTCCAACAAAATACACACGTGCATTTGGTTTAAATTTTTTGAATGGTTTTCATGTTGTATGAGCCAAATTTTTATTTCATCTTCTTTTTCTTCATTCTTAGATAAAATCGGATATGATGGGCCTCCAAAAGAGTAGTCATGTTCCTCTTTTAAAAATTGCTTGCACATGCTATGAAGTCCATGCAGTCCTTGGTGAATCCAATTCAAAAAAAAGTAGAGGAAAAGCACCAACACCAAATGCGGGGCCAGCACCCAAGAGTTTAGGTCAAGCTCTTGTCCATCAGCAGTGACCAAACCTGAATGTACATAATCAAGAACTTCTGCTCATACAAAGAGAATCTCATTATGAAATTCAAAGTTTCATATCTGTTCATATCAAGATGATATGAAATGTACACAAAACTCTCCATGCTTCTCCAACAGCTCTAAAAAAGAAAATGGCTGTCGGCCATTAAAGTGAAATGGTGGATGGAAGTCACTCCAGATGCAAACATCTGGAAGTGGTCAACAACTGATAATGAATACATCAAGATGACTTTAAATCGACACATGAATGCTGTACAACTTCCTTTAAGCAATGTTGATGTAAATACATTGGTAAGAAACATTTGGTCTAATGGAAGATGTGTTTACACAAGAAGAAAATCAGGTGCCAAATCACTATACACTGGTCACCTAAGCTCACATTTGTGAATCTTCTCTGTTCAAATGTGTATTCCTTACTTTCACAATTATAGTGTTGTCACAACAACTGGTTTCTACCAAGAATAAAATGTCAGCTCCTGCTCATGAACTATTAAAGCCGTTAGGCACAATGTTTACAGAAGATACAGTGGCACTGAAATGGAGTTTTGCTCTTTTTACATTAACAAAATGACTCTTTGTTAAAATATATTGACCAATGTACCAAAACAGCTTTTTTTAAAAGTGAATTTATACACTGGAAGGATATCATAACCCCTTTATTTTATGTCTGGACTGGAAGACAAACCTTTCAGAAAGTTGTCATGACCATTTCTACAAACATAGAACAATTATTCATATTTAGAAATCTCGCTCACCATAACAACATTGGCAAAATTACCCTTTTTTAAGAAAGGTTAAAGCCACCAGTGACCACTCAATTGGACATTATTTGGTCGAGCTCACACATACATAATGTATATTATTACATGAAGCATTAGAAAGACAGTCAACAGAAAAGTGCTTTCATTTTACAGCAAGAGTTGCAAGAGTGCTCCTGCTTTTCTATTGACTAGTGGTTTCCACCTGTTTGAAGCAACAGCTCTTTACCAAAGCCATTGCTTTCACCACAACACTGGTAAAAGAAATGTGTGTGGTGCACCACATCCTACATGAATTCAAAGTTCCCATCCTTATGTTTATGGTGTCTGCATGAGGAACACTCAAGAAATGAGGCAAGCGTTGTAACCAAGCCAATAACTGTTAAACCAGGAAACAAGCCAAAAGACCACAGCGGCATTGCTTTGGAAGTCAAGCACTGTATCCCCCATCCCAGGAGGCAAAATGAGGCTGAGAAGAGAGGCTTTTCCGTTACATGCAATTCACTCTGACTTAATGTTCCTAAATGGTTGCTTCATCTAAATGAATTATCAACGTTCCACATCTCTTCCTTTCTTTAATCACCCATGCTATATTTAGTGCATTGCTGGAGTTGGAAATGGTGAGTGACTATTAAGCCTGTGTCCTTTCATTGTGTCTTCCTGACCCTGAGGTCAGAAAGGCCTTATTGAAGTTCACCATGGCTCAGTGTAGTTTCAACCAAAATGTACATGTTTACTCTATGGCTTCATAGAAATCTACATTTTTTTCTGGTTTAGTTGATTTTTACAGCCTTGTCTTCATTTGTCCTTCTTGGGAGTCTTGTGCCCTCCTCATTAAAAAAGGTGGGATGAAGAGGAAACAGACAGAGCACAGCCTGTGGCTCAGATACCTGTGGAGGAAGAACAACATTGTATCAGTAAATTAGATGTATTGATGCGATAAGCTATATTTTAGCATGATAGATGACTCCAAAGAATACATAGTTAAATTACAAATCTTAATAGATAATAGATTAGCAATTAGGTGGAAGATCAAATAGTTGGTAGGTGTTGTGATTACAGTTATGTCACATATGCAATATATAATATATACACAAAATCGATGGACCTTACACAAAAACATGCCCTATATAAACATAGGAATACAAAGCTCTCATACATTTCTGCCTCTGAACAATTATATGTCCTTACAATTAAAGATTAACAGAAGCAATGTTTCAAGGCTTTGGGATTCAATCAGAGTTTCACAATAAATAGAGTTGCAGCAAAAACTGTGAAAATTTAGCAGTTTTCTGCATTGTAGCTGTCAACTAGAAAAGAAGTTCAAGTTCATAGCGATTATTGGTGTTCACTAAGGTTCCAGACCCAAAGTGGCAAAAGTGAACATGGTTGCTATGGTAACAACCAGTTGTTTCATGCGCCAAACACTTTGTGAATGATGGTTTCCTTGATTGGTACTGCTCCTAATAACTGACAGCAAATAGGAATATTTATATATATACCCGGGTGGTGCCCGGGTATTTATTTATTGCAATCTTTGTAATCTTGTATATTATACAGGAAAACGATCAAATAAAGCTATAGTAATTTTCTTGTCTACGGTGTTGTTTCTTTTTTTTTTCCTTTGATTGCACTCGGCCAATTGCCTTACGTTTTCTCAAAGGCATTATTACAGGCCAGAAATTTGTAAAAGAGTCCAAAAAAAAGTATGTAAAATTATAACCAAAAGGCACACTGTCACTGAGCAATACATATACACATACACACATACATGCAAATATACCTCTGACATATACCACAGCGCTGTACAAAGATCAGTGGTGCACTCACGTCATATGTCATATGTCTAGAAAGTTTGGTTTAAATGTGTCGATTAGTTTCCGAGTGATGGTGGAACATAGCAAGTTTGGGTAAAATGTCTCCATGCGTTTCCTAGTGATGACATACACACATACATACATACATACATACATCCAAAAATAGCTCTGACATATAGCACAGCGCTGTACAAAGATGACTGGCGCACTCATATGAGTCTCAGTCATATGTATAGCAAATTTGGTTAAAATGTCTTCATGTGTTTTTGCGTGATGGTGGAACATACATACACACATACACATACACACACATCCAATTTTATATATATAGGTTTCTATAGTTCTAACATATACCATAGTGCTTTACAATGAAACACTGAGCTAGACCCATCAGTCTATGTACAGAGGAGCTGACACTCTAATGTGCCCCCACAGTCACACACTGTTATCATATGTTTATATACCTCTGACATATACCACAGCACTGTACAAAGATCAGCGGTGTCATATGTCTAGCAAGTTTGGTTTAAATGTCTTGATGTGTTTCCGAGTGATGGTGGAACATAGCAAGTTTGGTCTCCTTGCGTTTCCTAGTGATCACCAAATTTAGCTCTGACATATAGCACAGCGCTGCACAAAGATCAGCAGTGCACTCACATGAGTCTCAGTCATATGTCTAGCATGTTTGGTTGAAATGTCTCCATGCATTTCCTAGTGATGACATACACACTGTACATACATCCACAGAGATGACTGGTGCACATGAGTCTCAGTCACATGTATGGCAAATTTGTCTGAAATGTCTCGAGTTTTCGAGTGATGGTGGAATATACATACACACACACACATCTGATTTTATATAATATATATTACAAACCTAGCATCTTTACAGTAACGATGGGCAGTGTTCCAATTGACTGGTGCATGTCAGGGGTGGTGGTTCCCTCTAACAATCACCAGCCAACTGAGATACTTTCACTGTTGGCCTGAGCTCCCAACAAAGCTCATTCTAAGGTTTGCAGTAAAAAAGGCCCCACGTAAGACAAAGATGTTGGCTGAGCCTGTAGTGTACTGCACTCAGTCAAGTTTGTTCATCAATACTACCAGCTAGGGATGAGCAGAATTACTAAAATCACCTGTGGAAACCTTTTAATAAAATTTTTATGGCCAATAAAGAAACATATGTAAAAAAAAGTAGGCACAGTGGAGCCAGACACTGTCATAGGGAACAACACAATAGCAAAAAAAGTATTTCATAAAAATATAAAGGTTCAGACTGTTTTTTTCAGGTGGCTTTGTGCAATGATATGCATTATTATACATGCTTACATTTAATATAAAATGCATTGCAACAGTATTAAAAATCTGCAGCATGCATTCATTCCCATAGATTATAATAGAGAATGTATCATTTTCTAGGTGTGACTCTATTTGGACACAGTTCTGCGGATCTGGCCATTTGACGTCATTTAAGTAGACATTCCACCACAGTCCATATGTAATGACAAAGTATATTGATATCATCTTGGATCCAGACCAGCCGCAAAATACATCCCCTAACTCTAAACCCCAAAGATATTTCTGAGACCACTTTCACTCATATAATCTGGTTCATTAAAAATCTCAATTCACAAAATACTCTCTCAGGTCAACTGAACAACATGCCTTTATAAACATTTTGATGACTTCATTGTGCAGTCATCTTCATTTGCAAATGCCTTTCAATCAGTCATGAAGGATTCATCTAGAACATATAACAGTAATGTAAGGTATTCAGCTGAAATGACAGATATGAATGTCAGTCTTTGGTGATTTCTGCTTGTGCAGCACCAAAATAATAAAAGCACCAAAATCTGCATATCGATTTATGTACATCATCACAAATATTCTAGCTGCACAGCCATGTACTTCTTCATAATTCACATAGCTGCTTTACATTATCTGCAGAGACTTATTATGTTATGGTTACCATAACAACTGATACAATTTCATCATCAACAAGATAATGGCAAAGTATTTACCATTTCTGAAACGTATGTAAATTACATTTCTTACTTCTTTTATAACGTTTCTTTTCTTTTAAAAACAAATGGATTTTTTTATACAATACCTCAAGATGAATTAGAATGCCTACACAGTGTTATTAAGCAGCGTTTGGTTTTGAAATTCTCTGTGAATATTTGCCCTGTCTCTTTTAACAAGTGACCCCTATTGTTTACATATGCATTTTCCCCGTACATTTACAATTTACAGCACAATGTGTATTTCACACAGTGATACAGCTAAAATGACATAATAATATAAAAGAAGAACCAAGTGGCAAGGTTGTTCCTAAAGCAGTTTTGTCTTTATCAACAGTGTTACTTTATGGCTAAACTAGCCATAAAAAAGAAAGTGTGATGCCGTCAATGAGTTTTGTCATGGCCACCCCAGTAGAATACATTTTACAAATCTCACTACTGGCCACATTGTAATGTCTTTTTATTTATTTCTTCTAATCTTATTCTAAATTTACATGTAAATATGTGCTACTTAAGTAAAGGAATTACAGTCACTGTTTTACCCCAGATAACCAAAGCACAGGTTATTCTTGAATGGCATCTGAAAATGTAGTGAAAGAGTATTCAGATGATACCTGAATAAAGGAGCCTTCACACAAGAAAGTTCATCCCTCTCATTTTCTAGATGTGCCTGAATAGAGAAAAGGTCGATACGGCTTTCCCACAGTACCTAATACCTCTGTATTCCTGTTCCAGATTCTCAAACATACACATTTGTCAAATGCCAACATACATGTTTTCCAATGCCAATGTGCATTTCCAACAATGGTGGATGCTAGTGATCCATTCAGTGTCTGCAAGTCCCTAAAACAATAGGTACCTCTTTGTTACACTGACTTTGTTCAGCTAAAGTTTTCTAACTGCACACACTCATCCTGGATTAAACATGAAATACTAGCCAAGTGGCACATGGCATTTTCTAATTCTGGTGAGCTGGGTATGTTCTGGTAGCCAAAGCACTGCTAATAATTTACCAAATATTGGGAATAAAGGGTTCCAAAGGGTTATCAGTAAGTTGATATAAAATGGACCTAATACAAAACCACACCTTCAACTGAGATGGGACCACAGGCACTAAGACATGGTTACTGTAGTTTTTACTTGAGGTTGAGCCCAAGTTAAACTCCTAAATCTCCCACTAAATTACTGATATTGGAACAATTTAACTTGCCAAATAATTTGTGACCAAACAATTCTTAAAAATGTACACAGCTTTGCTAGATAGCATTCCCTGACTTGACTTTGCTCCTGACTGCAGTCATGCAAAGCAGAGTGGTTATCTCCCTACCCCCAACCTGTGAATGGATAAAGAAGAAGGAGAAGGTGGTTATTGAGGCATTCTCTTCCCTCTTTCCCTCTATTGGTATGTTCTTGATTAGCATGTAAAGCTGCCTCAGCCTCTAGTAGTTTGATGCTGTTGTGTAAAGAGGGAAGGAAGGTTGATGCTAAGTCAGTTTGAGCGACTTATGCTATTTGCATTTAAAAAACACATTTTAAAGTTTCATATGAAGACATTTGTTGGTGTAATAGCAAGCAGAGTCTGGAGGGGCTAGAAATAATTTTTGAGTCTCACTATTAATTAGGCCCCGCTTGAGGAATGGATAAACTGCTAAGGCTATTTTTCATTATTCCTGTTATTCCTAACAGCAGAGAAATAGAAATGTCAGCCTAAAAAACTTAAGTAGGGCTTAAGTGGCCATACGTTTTATTTTTCCTCTTTAGGCATTCTCTAGCTTCAATTGCCCATGCAGGACCTAGGTTTTTAAAAACTTTTTTCATGTTTGTGACAGACCTAAATCTAGCAGTAACTGTAATGTGATGTGCAGTAGTGTTCAGACTAGAATATACATAAAATAAAATGAAACCCAATAATCCACCTTAACCCCAAAGGAGATCTCAAAGAACAAGAAATCTGTTTACTCAGGCCCCTCCACTCCCACACATACAAGCTAATCAATCACTATCTGATCAACTTGATGACTTTTGATTATTGGCTAAAAAATCAATACTTACATAAAAGACTCATAATGAAATTGTAGATTTTTCCATAATACCCTTTGTGAGACCTTAAATTAAATCTACTTTTGGTTCCTAGGTCTTAGGTCTTATTACAATGTCAGTCCTTACAAGTGTCATTCATGTTGTTCAATGATAAAAAGGGTTTTTGCAATGGAGTGCAATTATCTCTGCTCCAACAACTGTGTGCAAATACTAAAGGTTCATTTGCATTCCCGATAATTTGGTTTGGACATACAGAGTAATTTTCTAGAAAGCTGATCCCGTAATGAACATGTAACGAGATTAAAAATACCAGAGTTAAAAAGCTTCTTTTATTTGCTTCTTGTTTGAACTCTTTGCTGAAACCATTACTGCTCTTTAAAACCCTTTCACTTCCTAAAAAAAAAAGAAACTAGCATTGTGTATATATAAATGTACCAATAATAGAAAAAACAAAACCTATCAGGGCAAATGTAGTCAGGTTTGAACCTGAGACACATAGATCCAGGTACAGCGTTCTATAGCACATTGTAATAAAGGCAATAAGAATTTCCTAATAAATTCCTCCAAAATTCAGGAGGATCCCTTAAGGATTCTGTAAAATTCCTGCACATCATTTAATTTTTTTTATATCAATGGAAGCCGAACTATTTTAAAAAAACTCCATGTACCTGCAATTAGGACATTTTTATTTATGCATGATCGTATCAAATTTACAGAGGGGGCCAACTTACACTAAAAAAGTGCCTGACATGCAGGGACCTGGAGAGCTTACAGGGCTTGATTGGGCAAGTATAATACACTTTATGTTTAAAGTTAAGCAATATTTTAAAAAAATGTAATTATAGATCAATGGTATATAACTCCCCCACCCGATTTAAATTTTGAGGAAGATAATTTTTTCCCAGAGAAAGAAATTGTTGGGAGGTCCACAGTTGTGATAGGTGAAAGTAAGTAAGCATTTCTATTGTGATGCAAGGATATTGGGAAATGCAGTCTAACAATTATTGTTCTTTCTACTTTGGGAATCACTCCGTCACCCAGGTAAGAAAGAATAATTTGTCAGAACCCTTGATTTAGGGTTGAAAATCTATAAAGGACCCTAAAAGAGCAAATATGGAGGGTTTATGGTCATTTTTGAGATTTTTGTGT
Source organism: Pyxicephalus adspersus (assembly GCF_032062135.1). Classification (NCBI taxonomy): domain Eukaryota; kingdom Metazoa; phylum Chordata; class Amphibia; order Anura; family Pyxicephalidae; genus Pyxicephalus; species Pyxicephalus adspersus. The sequence continues at coordinate 26,140,071 of NC_092868.1, read as the reverse complement.
AAATAGAGCACAATACCAGTAAACCAAACCGTCAGTGGCATCATGGATATCAAGAATGAGACAACACTACTGAACTGCAATGGCTCCGTCTATGACTTCAATAGACAAGTTGCTTCCCATAACCTATATATTTATACAAATTCACCATAGGATTAAATGTTAGGTTTTACTCTATACAGGTACGTGAGAGAGATAACAACAGTAAATGCTGTGTCAGCTAGAGAGGAGTTTACAAATCATGTTGTAAATGTAGCTGTGTTTATTCATACTCAAGAATTAATCAAGGCTTCTGCAACAGCAAAATTTGTAATTAGCAGTGCTCATCAGAGCCAACAGACAGGGCCATTAATAAAGCATTGAACAGATTTCTGAAAGCAGCAGTATGTTGCAGAAGATGAAAAAAAAGCAATGCACATTACACAGTTTAAGCAGTGTCACTAAATATTAGATAAATAGCCTTAGCTTGTTTGTCACACTAGATAAATGGCCTTAGCTTATTTGTCACATTAAACATGCTTTAGTTAAATTGTTTATCTGGTTATTTAGAAACCCCTATCCATTTTACATTTTCTATTTATATTTTAGCTTTGTTTTCCACTCCTTTTTACCTATCACCGTTAAACATAGCTGCAGGTAATGTTTAAATATTTTTGAAAGTCCTTTCATGCTTGTGGTTGACTGTAGCAATCTGTCCCAACTGTTCTTGATCACCTTAGAACCTGTGGTGGATCACAGCGTGGATCCTGAAAGTCACCTCTGGCTGTGTAATTACTCTTTTCTCCTCTGAAGCAAGAACCACACCACAACCCTATGCAAATGTGTTGACCTGTGGTGCAGTTTGCTGCTCCACAGGTTAACACAGTGCAAAGTTTGGAATTGGTTATTGGAAAAACACTTAAAATGGTACATTGATACCATATGTTATAACAAATCTAAGATCTATGCGCCCATAATTATCTATCTACATGAGTAATGTCTGGTCACCACTGTAAATGCCTTCACTGTGATTCACATCTTCCATCGGACCTAAATAATTTGTCTCTAAATGTTTTGTAACAGGCAGCTGCCACAGTCCGATCCAAGTTTACAGCACATTCAATCATGACAATAGATTGGGGGCTGTATATTCAAGGTGAAAAAAGACAAATGGACATTTCAGTTCTCTAACACAAAGGGCCCCTAGACAGTAATTCCTGGACATTGAATAGATATATATGATACTTAATGCAGTACAGATCTCATGATAGGCAAATATGGGTCATATGTTTTCCTAATTGCTTCTCTCTTTACAAAAGCTTCTATTTATTAACCTTTACTTAGTGGGAAACCTGTCTGTTCTGCAGGCCAAAAACTGCTTAAAACCTGTTTTTAGAAAAACAAAATCTTACTTTGCTTATGTACTTTTACCAATGTTATGAAGTTCGGTGTAAAAATACAAAAAGTGGCAGGCCCTTATGGGTATGTTTAAATTTTTTCAGTGCTTGTACATATATTTCAATGACCATCTTTAAACTTGAAGTCTTTATCTTGCCAACATAGGTATAGGTATGTAGATTTTTTTTTATCTGTGGTCTAATTGAGAAAAGTCCCCTCACATTCTATTCTCTTGGAGCAATTGGAAAAAATAGGAGATGGGGGAGCTGTGGTGGCAGTAAGCCCCTGACAAACCTGTAAAAACAACTTTCTTTCTATTTCTTCCTCTCCAAACTCGTTAGCACTAAAAACGTTACTCAAGGTAAATCTATTGGATCCGACCACCTGATAGAGTGGGAAGGGGGCTACCTCTACTGGAAGACTCCCCTTAAGGACCATGGCTCTCATTATGGACAAGGATCAGCTCTGTGGGCAATTATCAGGACCTACAACCCAGAAGCCTATATACAACCTGCATGGTTGACCTGATGGCAGACTGTTTATTGACGTTTCTTACGCACCACCTTGAAAAATGATTGTTTAATATGCTGGGTTGCAATTTTTTCTCTTGTAAAACTTTAACAAAAACTTATTGAAATAAAAAAAATTCTAAAATTCTGTTGAACATTTTTTTTTAACTTGTCCTATTTGGAGGACATTCTTTTTGATTCTTATCTTCAAAGTGAGGTAATTCTCCTCAACAGGACTCGAATAATGAAAACAGAAACTTGGCAGAATCTTGAACCCTTCCCTGCAATATTGAAAAGTTTTGTATGAATCTCAGTTTTAAGTTTATAGTTGGTCAGGCATTAGCTGGGCCAAAACAGTGTGTGTACTGCGTGCTGATTAAATACGAATCCCTAGTTGTTTTACTTTTTTATGTTGGACTATTTTATTTAAAAAAGATAAATATTTTATATGTGTATTATTTTAACACATAATGTAAAAAGAATGAGGAGGGTAAAAGCCATATCAGTAAAATATTAAAACAAATGCATAAAATACCAACATTGGTTTGGTATAAAGTTCATGTTGTTGTAGTATAAACCACAATAAATCATGATCCAACAAAATGTGATGACCAGATGACTACTCGAGAAACAGAAAACCAGTACATTCATAGAAAGCTATAACATTGTATGAATGTTAAAGCAATACATTTTGAACTCCTCCTTTGCATGTTTCATATAGTATTTTATTTCACAATTGTAATGTAAATATGTATAATCTTTTTTTAAAAATAAACATGTAATACATGGAAAAGGGTTCCCAAAGCACTACGGGTTATTTCTGTGAATGTTCTTAAAGGGTAACATGGTTTACCTGGTAGTAGTCAGTCACATTCAGCTATACTTGTTCTTGTCTTCTTGTTGAAGACATTTTGTAATTTGTCCAAATCACTTGCTCCATTTTGGTTTTAGGAACATGTCCTTGCTTTTATATCCACACAAGTAACAAAGATACTTTTTATCCAATAAAGCAGATGGTAATTTTCAAGTACAGGATAAGAAATTTCTGGGACCACTGTTTGCAAAATCCCATCCTTGGGGATAAGAGGTCCATAGGTATTATTCTTTGTATTTATATAGCTGAAGGTCTTAAATTGTTGTCAGAATCACTGTATGTGATGTTAAAACAGTCCTAATTGTGGAATACAGCCTCTGTTGAAGGCCTCTACCCCTGTTTAGAAATGGTTGTTTAAGAACAAGTCCACTTGAAATTGACTGCTTGTTTTGCTGCTCTCTTTGAAATACAGCATCATGATAAATGATAACGCCACTGCTGGCATTGCCATGAGGTTATACCCTTGGAAACTAGGCTAGGCCGGTAGACGCTAATTACGGTACTTTGGTTGCTAGCAGTGGTGAACATGTAAAAGCTGTCAATCCAGATAAACTGAATCTGAAATGAAAGGAACCCTAGTGATATAAAACAGACCAGGGTTTTAATTATTACTTGTTGTATGTTTTGAAAAACATGCAATGTACTTTAAATGTTTTTACTTCATCCTGTTTAAAGGAAAGCACTGACAACAGGTACCTATTCTACTGATACGCAAGTGTTTCAGACACAGGGACTTGCAGCCTTAAAATAATGGATTTATATCCTCCATTTCCACAGCAACTGCTCTCGGCCACCACAAGAGGGAGCATTAAGAAGGAAATGGGAGAGATTACCAATTCATCACAATACGAGGTTTGTCTTCCTTCTAGCTTTCTCTAATGGTAGATGGCAACAGATGCTAAAAAAGATGTAAATAGCTTTCTAGCTGGAGGTCAGCAATAAAAGTTACTTTTTGCACCTATCACAATACTTGAACAAAAATGAAGAATTAGTGCTGAAAGCACACGTCATCTGAAAAAAATTAAACAAACTGCCAAATATTAATCAAAATACTAGCCAAATAATAACTTTCAATGATTACACTCTCAGTAGACTTAAGGTTTTGAACACTTTTATGAAAATAGTTGAGAAATATAAGTGCTTATTTGAATTGTAGATCTTAGATACTTACAGCTCTCCTGATCTGTTTCTCTCCTCCTGTGTAGTGGAAATGACTAGTCAGACTGTGTATTGTCCACTATGATACTCGGCTTCTCCCGTGGTGGGGAAGATTTTGTCACAAAGCTGGTCAGAGCCTTCTCCTGCAATGATGAAAAATCACTAATATGTAATAAGTAAATAACAATCATCAAATTTACCAGTAGGGAGTCATGCATGATGGCATAGTGACCATTTTGGAGGTTTAAGGGAAGGATAAAGATTAATTAACAGAATACAAAGGAGTTTTAATTTAGTGTTTAATGGATTTCCATGCCAGTTGTTACTAATTTCAGACTCAACAGTTACCACACTAGTTTTGCAGTTTGTAATGCCTTTATTTGCCTATATTTATATAGTTTATAATGCCTATATTTATATTTACATTTTGTTTGTTTTGACAGACCAAAAATTAGCAAAGGTATATATATTACCAATTTCAGACTCAACAGTTACCACACCAGTTTTGCAACACTGACAAGAAAATAAAAGGAAAAATAATATGCATATATATATATATATATATATATGCATATTATTTGCAAAAAAACTTTTTTCTTTTTCCTTTTATTTTCTTGTCAGTGTTATTTATTTCAATAAGCCAAGAGCCCTGACCTCTGAGACATTAGCTGTTTAATGACAGGTGCGCCAGACAGTACGCAAGCAAGTAAAAAGAAGAAGGGTCTGAAATAAGGTGGTCCGTGAGTACCAAATGGTCAAAACTTAGTTTACTGCTGAAGTTGCTACCCGTATTGGGTCATTCAAAGGCCGTACTCACGACAAAGGTCTATAGAAGTAGTGACAGTGGATCTTGACTATGATGATTTGTTTTGTGTTTTAATTTCCCCTGTAGGTATTTACCTCAACCAGCTGATGCCAGTGTTCAATTGGCTTTCTAGGGTTTGCCAGCATCTCATTCCAGTGTTCTCTGCCCGGCATGTCTGCGTCACTGCCCACACGGCACATCCCAATTACTTCATTATGACCTATACTGTGAAAACAAATACATAAAAGTTACACTTCTTCCTATTAGTGAGGGAAATTATGACATTCAGAACCTTCTCAAAAACTCAAATGCTTTCTGATTTTGTTTTTCAATAGATACTGAAAAGCATTTAAATCCAAACTTCAGCTTTACATTCAGTATTGACTCTTTGTGTGTACTGCAATCTCTTTGTGTGAACTGTATCATTACACATTATAAGCTTCTTCCAAGGAGTATTTCGGTGTTTTTTTGAGTGAAGAACGTCCATCATTATCTAGATTTTTTATCTCAGGCCAATTGTTCCTGACCCACCTCATTCATTCACAGATTTTTTGTTCTCAAAAACATGATGGCTCATTATCACATGTGAACATTACCTAGGGCAGTACAAACTGTACATACAACCTTGATCTCAGTTAACTATACCTCCCGACCTCTCTCCACCTTATTACTATAATTACCTCCTTGTCATTTCCATATCTCTAGGACATTTGCAAAGTATACACCAGACAACAAACCTACAACTAGTCATTGCTATGCAATCAGTCAACATTGCTTAGAAAAACTTGGTTTAAAGAAATTGTACAAAATCAAATACAGGTAGTCCCCAGATTACATACAAGATAGGGCCTGTTGTTCTTAAGTTGAATTTGTATGTAAGTCAGAACAGGTACTTTATTTTAATAAATGCAATGAGGACAGATGTTTGTCTCAACATATTATTAGGCAGTAAGGTGTCAGTTACTGTATAAAATCCTCACTGTGAGTTAATCACGAACAAAGCAAAAAAAAATCTTTATGGAGCCTAGACATTCATTACCTTCTAGAGCAAGCTGTGCTTTGATTAGCAAAAAGAAACAACTGCAGAGTTTGTCTTGGTCATTGGAGAGTTACAAGAGGCTGCAGAAAGACCTCAGTCTCAGCTGTGTTTAAGAAAAGATTTCTTCTGCAAGTCATGCAAAACGCCCCCTCCCCCCTTCAAGCCTCCATCCTGCACACAAACGAGCAGGGAAGCACCGTACGTATCTAGGAGGTGTCTGTATGTCAGATGTCCTTAACCCGGCGACTACCTGTACTTTTAAATGGGAATCATCCTTTTACTTGCTATGGTATAAAAGCAGTTGTTTACCATCAATGTTCTGTGGTAATGTTGCAAATACAAGCAACTTATATGGTATATTTTAGAAAAGGTATGCTTTTCAAAAACTTTGAGTTATAGGGCATAGACTTTCAGGACTCTAGGATCAATCTGTTCTTATTGAACTGAATACCAAGAATTTCTTTTGTGGATTACTTCTGTGTATGTCCGCTGCTGATCTCTATACTCAGACAGCATTGTCTGGTTTTATTATCTTGGGATACAGCTCAGCTCTGGTGATCTCTCCCCATAGGATTCTGCCTGCTCTAGAAAACTGACTTAGGTTGCATCCCCAGGTAATAAAATAAATACCACTGCTTGTATACATATAGTATATAAAAAAAATACTATATGTAAGCAGTAAAGAAATTTGCGTTTATTGAAACATTCAGGCAAAATTACATATTAAAGGATAATAGTAAAATAGTTTAGTAAAAGATTTAGAAAAAAAAATACATGAACAGATTGATCTGTCTGGGGGACTCAAATTATTCAGATAAAAAGTTAGAGCTATAAATCACAACAATGATTTCAAGTACTTCAATACATAATCAGGTCCCACACCAGAATAATATAGTGAAGGGCCCTCCATATGGAAGCAATGATCCCTCTGCACAGGCAGAGTTCAATATTCAGAGTTATGGTTTTCCTATCAGCAAAAAGGCATGAGTTTTCCTGAAAACAAAACTATAGGACTAAATCAGCAGGGGGAATGTTTGACCTTCGAAAAAAGACCACTTAGTGGGGACTAGTACGACTGTGGGTGCTTTCAGGAACAACTGTAATACTATGTACACCTTTTGTTTTCATGCACCTAAAATTTATTTAAACTGAAAGTTCAATTGGGTCTTAAATGTAATTTATAGGAAAACTGTCAAAGATTGAAATAAGTGGGTTGCCACTGCCAGTGTCTTGCTAAAATTAAAAGACGCCTGTCATTTCTGATTGTACAATTTACTTTTCTGACCAGGATATTCTGCCTTCAACTACTTCATACTAACCTGTCAAATGAAAAGGTATTGATGTAAAATGACAACCAGGTATTTAGCATTTTCAGAAAGAAGGGTTGATATTGACAGCATATATAATTCTCATGTTCCTCTATGTTTTTATCTGAAGTTTTAAGCTGTCTGGTACGCCTCCCATGTCTTACATAGAGGACTGTCACTAAAGCAGTTGTACTTCCTAGTGGTCTCTCCAGAGGAATAAATAGAAAATTCAGTAACTTGGCTGAAAAATTAAATCAGCACTAAACAAATGTGATTGTAAGTTTAAAGAATGTTCCCAAGTCCTGGACAGAAACTGGTTACCCAAAGGGCAAAACAGGGGACCCAGTATTGAGTGGACTTTAGCTTTGTGAAAAGGTCACCTACAATGCAATCATACTTGTATTTAACTTCAAAAACAAATGCTAATACCTACCAATCATAATCCATTACAGCAATGGTGAGGCTCACGTGGTCCATATTTTCATTAGGAATGTCGAACACTAGTGCCTCATTATAAGTTGGGTTCAGAGTGTTCTTCTTTATAGATGTCTTCCTCTTTTTTAGTCTTCGGCCCTCACAGATAAGAGAGGCTTTCACGTATGGATCTTATGAGAAAGGAAATATGTATATTTGTACATTTATATTTGTTATGCTTATTTTTTTTTTTATAAATATTATCAATGTATTTTCCACTTTTCTACAGGATTAATTTCAGACTCCACTTCTCTAATAAAAACCCTTTACAAAGCCATTTAAGCATATATAAAAGGTCAGTAATTCTTTTGATTCATACAGCAAATTGCAATCTGACCTTTTTTTTCAGCAGGTAAATGATTAACTATAGGGTTACTATGAAAATATCCATCATATATTGGTTGTGGCATGTGACTGTATTAATCCATTGGTAAGCTATTATCCAATTTATTTTTTTATGTATACAGTGCTTTATGCACAGCATTAGCACTAGTCAGAACTGACTTCACTAGCTATACAATTGTTCCAATTAAGCAACTAATTATAAACCTTTAGATCATTTAAAGGGGATCTACAGTACCTTCAATGTTTTTTAGTCCAACATATGGGAAAAAAAGCTAAATGAATAATTTATCAGTGTGCCTTAATTTTAAATCCTTTAATTTATAATAAGATACTGTATGTACATGTTACATGTAAATACATCAACATGTTCTTGAAATACATTTATAGTATTTGTTGTTTAACTCTCATATCATTTTTAAGTGATAGATTTCATAAACAAAATTTTATCAGTGTCAGCTAATATTAAATATTACCCCTGTAGGTCTTCAATGTAAACAGTTGTTAAGCAGAGACAGACATCCATACAGCTTTATCTTGTAACAGGTGGCTTCCTATTGAAATGTCACTTTTTATTATATCATGTAACCCCCTCTTGTAATAATGTAGCTGTATAACATAGCATGGCACATTATCCTTGTAGCAAGGCATCAGTTAAAATAAACATGCCACACGCCTTTAAATCACAGCAACATTAGAATTGCCTTTACCTTGTGGTTACATATAGAGCTCAGAAGTTGGAAATTGAGCTTTGGTTAGCTATGGGTCCACAGATATGCAGGTCATTTCTCTGGTAGAGAGTTAAAGATAAGCCTATAAATCTTTCCTCTGTGGATTTTAAAGTAAAATCATAGGATCACACCCTCTTGGTAGAACTTAATAAAGTTAAAACTTTTATACAAATGATAAAAAAATAAATATATTAAACTTACCTGAGAACCCAGTCAGATCCATGGCCTTTAAGTTAGTGGCTTTAATGATGGTGACAGTAAGGCGTCCAGCAGTTGGTAGGTAACACAATGAGAAGTTTATTTCACCCAGGTCTGCTTTTTCCTTAAAATACAAATTATTAAAGTTAATAATTGAACAGTTAACAGTTGAAAAATGGAATATATACATTATTTAATCACAATCTAGTTCAAGCGCAGCCAAATCTTAAAGCAGAGTTATTAATAATGGCTGTGTACTAAAGCTTGAATTAAAACAAACCGACATTAACATGAAAAAAAATAAAATAAAATTAACGCTTAGCTTTTTGCAACGTGAATGGATTTTTAAAAAGAAAAGATGTGAGTGATGCAGTCTTAGACAGTCATCACTTGAATGTGTTTTGCCATTTGAAGATTTCCTTTACCTTGTGTTCAAATGACAACTGTAAAATTTAAATTATTTTATATCTTAGTGACAATGGTCACCAAGACAAACAGAAAGCCACAAGATATTCTAAAAATTCCATACTGGATTGGCTAAACGTACATTTTAAACTGCAGCAAAAACCTTTGTTTATTGGGAACAACAAGGTAGCTTTAAAGCTCTCTAATTATTCCTTTTGTACTATTTTCACTACAGATATGTTACTGGTAAAAAGCATAGGAAAGGTATTTACACATCAAAGAAAAAATAGAACAAAAAAATGTTTATGTGCATTTCTGAAGAAAAGAGTGAATAAAGTTGAAGAGGGATAGAAAAGGTATTTAAGTGTTATAAAACTTTACTGGAAATGTATAAAGGAATAAATAGAAATAGAATATCTTAAACATTGGTAAAGGAAGTATACAGAAAGAACACCCATAACCTAAAATGTACCTGAACTCTGCTGCTAAAAGCTATGGGTGAGTAATGCTTACAGAGACAATTGGTCACATTTGTTTCCCCCATCTCAAACTGTTTTCAGAAGACAATGGCCAACTTGCATGACTCTTAGTTTTTGAAGGAATAATTCTGCCATTTCGGGGTTTGTATAAAATAGACATAAAAAGGCATAAAAAAGGTCTGTTTTATTAAGGCTTGCCTGTGCTATGCACTGATTCAATTACAGAGTTACTTAATCCCTTCAATCCCTCTTTGGCATAACAATTACAAGACAGTGCGCAGCAGAACTACATTTCCAGGTAGCAGTGGAGTTTATGTCATATAAGGGGCACAGAATTATATCCTTTTTTGGAATTTCCACAGTTTTGGGAACAGCTGTAGCATGATCTGAGGGAATGATTATACGTCCCTAGTCCATCACTGTAGAGGTTTGAAGAATGTGCCTACAAAGGCATTACAGGTTTATAGGTGACTAAAACAGATTTGTGCTTTTGAAGGATCAAAAAATTTTATTTCCAATCCTGCAACACAGGACCACAAATACACTTCTCAACTAATAAAAACATTCTTATCATTACCCCAAGAAAATAGTCAGTCTATGTTTTTTACCTGTTCCACATACATAGGACTCTTTGCCAACTCTGTCTGAAAGCAAGGAGAGGAATTCATAAAAATCATGTACTCATGAGGTGTTTTAACCTAAATCTAACCAGCATGCTGCAACAGAGGGGGTAGTTGCATACATGATCTCAATGGTATTACATATTGGAATGCAAACCAAGTGCTAGGAATGCCAGTTTATTTTTTTCAATAGCTCCTCAAAAAGTACTTTTCCTCTTGCTAATAATAAAATTGGACACCTTCCTAAGTTGGCTGTCTGTAATGTTATGTGGCTATGGTTGTCACATTCAATTGTAAGCACAGTAATTGTTCCAGAGTACAGTGCAATATTTTGGTGTAATATTAATATGGCAAACAACAAAATGTAGTTCCATAACATTTCAGCTACTCATTCCTTGGCATGTGTTTTAGGAGAACATATATCAGATTTTTTTGTTTTCCCTGTCTGTTTTCTGTATCTGTAGCCAGTGTTTTTGTCTGCATTCAGCCATGTCCCAATTCCAACCTGATAAATATGTATGGCTTGTCAGAGCCAGCGATCTGTGGCGCTACAAATTCATTTGTGATGAGAAACAAAAGCCATGGAGCTGCCTTGTCTCACTAGACACATGCTTGCAAAAAAAAAAAAAAAACAGATAAAAAGAAAAACACAAACCTACAAAAAAGTAAAAAAAACTAGACTATATGTGGACAGTAAATGCACATGCCCACATGCTCCAGGGAGACAATTTTCCTGCCCAATTTTCTTCTAATGAAAAAGCTTATCAATTCTACTTTATAACTCCGGGAGGAGAAGGCTGAAATAGAGAACGGAAAACACAAATTGAAAGGGGTTAAGGTCAAAAGATATAATTGTACAGCAGCCAAGGAAACCAAACAATTAGCTAATTTACTGCTGTGGGGAGCACGGTATATATAACACTGTCAATTCCTTGAGCAAAGGATAGTTAATGTATAGACAGAAATGTGAAAAGACAGCCTTTGGTAGGTCAATTTCTTTGTGCAACAGATGAACAATACAATAAACAGTAATGTTCTGGGGATTTTTACCTCTTTCTTCATCACATCCTAGACCTTGTTGTATGTTAGCCCCTTCCTGTTTTTTCTATTTTTACAACATTTTCATGTTATTAAATAAATCTTCTATAAATTTTTTGTGGTTGGGTGTAGATCTACTTTATTGACCTTATTAGGTCAGGCTTTGTATAATCATGAGAAGATCCCAACGAGTCAGAGCACCGGGGGTGCCAGTGGCGTTTCTCATCCTTTGAAGTAGTTGCATAGTTTGACAAAACTGGTCAGGCATTGTAGAGCAAAAAAATTTAAATAAATCGTAATTTGCAATGGTACAGGACTCTAAAGAAATATGGACTGTATTTGGCTATATTTCCAGCCCAAATGCTTTTCTTAGTTTTGAATTGATTTAGAAAATGTAGAACCCCGTTAAGCATTTCACTGCTATGCTTGGTTCCAAACTTTTAAAATAAACGGACCATCTGTTGTCCAGGAAACATACTGATTATTCTGTCACAGGGTATACTAGTATTCTTTTTCATCATATGCAAAAAAATTACCAGAGTTCCCAAGCATTTAGTAGTGGCCCCAGGTGGTTCTTTGTTTCTCTCTGCTTTATTACAGGTACTCACTTGTCTGTGTTTGCAGCATTTAACAGCATCAGGCTTCTAATTGTATCCAGTAACTGACAGATTTTACCCTTCCTGTTCTCTGCTCAGACTATTCTAAGAGACCAGTTCATGCTAACCCCCATTCAACCTTACTTTCTTCTGTCTTTTAATATTTGTTGTAACTTTATTTAGTATTGGTTAGGTATCCAGTGTAATTCTAGATGCGCATGTGATATGATGAATTTTAAATGGTTATAGTTTGGTCTATGCTTTTAAGGCTAGTTCATTATATTTTTTTACATCAGTTCATTCAATGTTTATCTTTAGGTTTGGGTCACCCCTTTATTGGAAACTGGCAATTGGGGACCATGAAAACTATGTGTTTGTGTGACAATTTATTTTGTTGTTCATTTTTTTTGTTTGTTATTCTGTTTCACTATCCCATATGTAATTAAGGATTGTGTATTCTGCAACATGTGAAGATCATCCTTAGATAAAGGATGAAGCTAAGGAACATCTGCTGATAGGATTGTTATTGCCTGATGTAATGGCAAACTTTGAATTACAATACTGAAGTAATTAAAGGCCTGTCGCTACAAGCTATCCCTCAATCAGCTCCTGTATCAACCAGGTGCTGGCCATGCTCCCTATGCACATAGGAAACATGGTCGGCATCTCACTTATAATCTCAGCTCTGAAAAAACAATTTTTCCTACCAAAGAGCCCAAATGGGTCCCCATTTTGGATTTCCTTACCCTTCTAACTGGATCCTGGTGTGCTTTTTGAAATCACTGATGCGTAACTGTCCTAGCATAGGGCAAAAAGTACTGTTTAGTATTCGACATACATGTTATTGTAAAAATATTTAAAAGTATGTCAATGATAAGTCATGTGGAGCCCTGCCTATCTTATATGATTTGGTGTTCCCTGTAAAAATATCAGCATAATAAAGCATTTCCTAAAACTCTAAAAAAAAAATTTTATAATTATACAATTTTAGACCAAATGATTACTGTCACAATACATTCATTAATACAAATCATGCGCTCCCATGGTATCAGTGACACTGCTCTCTCTTGCTTTGCTTCCTATCTGTCTGACCGATCCTTTCAAGTTTCCTTCAATGGTAACTCCTCCTCGCCCACTCTCCTCCCTGTTGGTGTTCCCCAAGGGTCAGTCCTTGGACCGGTTCTCTTTTCTCTGTACACCTCCTCTCTCGGTAGTCTCATATCCTCCTTTGGCTTACAGTACCATCTGTATGCTGATGACACTCAAATCTATCTGTCCACCCCTGACCTGTGTCCCTCAGTCCTGGATAAGGTCTGATGCTGCCTGTCAGCCATTTCATCATGGATGTCTGACCGATTCCTGAAACTCAACCGTTAACACTGTTATTCGGCCCTCCCCTCAGGAACGTTGTCTTAGTGTCACCTTTGATTCTGCCCTCTCATTTACATTTCCAGGTCCTGTCACTTTCACCTACGCAACATCTCCAAAATCCACCCCTACCTGTCCCCTGAGACCACCAAACTCCTTGTACATGCTCTTATCATCTCCCGTCTGGACTACTGTAACATTCTTCTTGCTGGTATTCCACTAATCGGACTCTCTCCTCTACAATCTATTATGAATGCTGCAGCCAGACTCATCCATCCTTCCCACCACTCCTCCTCCGCTGCATCTCTTTGTAGATCTACAAAGATCTTCTATTTCACCTTAGAATCAAATTCAAGCTCCTGTGCTTTGCCTTCAAATCCCTACACAGTTATTGCGCCACTTACATTTCTGACCTGGTAAAAAAATACTCCCCCAGCCGCTCTCTCCGCTCCTCCAATGACGCACTACTGACTTTCTCACTCATAACCTCATCACACGCACGGATACAAGACTTCTCTAGAGCTGCCCCAACTCTCTGGAATGGTCTTCCTCATCCTATTTAGCTTGCTCCTACTTACTGCTCATTTAAAAGAGCCCTCAAAACCTATTTTTTCAAACTTGCCTACCCTTCTTCTGCCTTTTGAAACCATCACTACTTCCCACTATTACATATCTCCCACCCTATTGTGTGTAAATTCCCCTACCTACTAGATTGTAAGCTCTTCAGGGCAGAATCCTCTCCTCCTGTATCACTGTCTGTATTAGTCTATCATTTGCAACCCCTATTTAATGTACAGCGCTGCGTAATATGTTGGCGCTATATAAATCCTGTTTTTTAATAATAATATTAATAATACTAATAATAATAAAGAATAATATAATTCAATTGCTGTGCATATTCACAGATTGTAATTCTGATCTTTTTGGAAAAAAAATGCTATGCTTGCTTTACAGTTTTATCCTTTAGCTTTCTGGGCCACCATTGGTATTCATCCTATTGTAAAATCTAAGATATTACATACAGGGCAAGTACTAAAATATTAAATGCTTTCTTAATAAAACAGGTCTGCAATGCGACACAGTAAAAGCAATCTTTTCTCATGAAGACAAAAAATGTTTCTTTACAAATGTAAGATATGTTTATTTAGTATTGAGCTTTTGTCTTCATGCTCATGTTTGGAGCATGAAGTAATTTCCCTGAGCACCTAATGTAGGCCAGTACCAATAATTAGGCTCCCTCAGCATTGCTTGAAGATAAAAGTTTTGATTCTTTGAGAAAATCTTAGCATACCAATTAGTTATGTGGTATCTGAGCTGTCTGCTTCTACTTCCTACTTGAATAAATGTTCCCGTAGAACTGGTAGGTTAGGAAAAACACTGTTTTAAAGCAAATCTTGATAAAACACTATCTTGCATTGGATAAAATTGGGTATCTGCAGACTTAAATGTACTCAAAAGATAACCTGAGTTAAAGCTGTACTCCAGACAGATGTAAACACTATTTATTTTAGTTATGCATTTTTTAAAGCTTATATAAATATATATATATATATACACACACACATACATACATATATATATAAACCCACACACACACACACACATAAAGCGAGAGAGAGAACAAATACTACTCTCATTGCAGTACTTACCTCCTGCCTAGGTTCTCCTGGTGGCAGCTCTAAAGAAAATGAATGGAGCTGTCAGCTGTATAATGTGCAGACATTGGTTCTTTAAAAACCAGCACTGCAGTGCAAGCGACTGAGCGAATGGCAAGATGCCAACAATGCCAGCTGTGTGTAAGTTTGCTTGATCTCCAAGCAGGTCTGAACCAACCCTAACACATCATGGACCACCCTCCCATGCTGCCAAAAACCAGAGAAGCTCACTAGTTAATAGTTAATAGTTCAAGAGGATGAAATGCCTTCCCATATTGTGATTTCAATTGACTGGCCTAAAGTCTACAGGGAAGATATAAATACATTTAAACAGTGAAGGAATGAGGAAAGACATTTGAGAAGGGTTACAAAAAAGTGAAGTTAAGGATAATCACTCCCTTCCTGATTACTTTCTGGTTATACCCTATACCAGGGGTCAGCAACCTTTACTATCAAAAGAGCCATTTTGCCTCCTCTTCCACTAAAGAAAAATAGTCTGGAGCCGCAAAACATAACACCCTCCGCAGTGTCTTGGGAGGAAGGGGATCCCCCATCAGAGATCTCCCCGCGGCAGCCGAAGGGAGCCACAACAAGGAGGCTGAAGAGCCGCATGCGGCTCCGGAGCCGCAGGTTGCAGACCCCTGCCCTATACCAAGGAAATATTCATGCTTTAAGATTTTTAAAGTGTTGCTTAATTTTTTTATTTAACATACACATCTTTGTTTTACAAGTTCATAAATGAAAAAAGAAAGCTGAACCCTAAATAGTCAAATTTTCCATATTCCAAAAGAAAGAGACAGTTGTCTTTCCTTTTCACTAAGGATCTCAGTACCACAAATCTAAAAGGGCTGTCCAAAAGAAGAAAAATGTGCCACGCTTACTAAGATGTTTTCCTATTCTTATTTGTTACATAAAATGTCACAAAAACAGCAATGTTTTGAGGGCTCATCAGTACCCCTTCAACAGGGCTTATGTTGGCATGGAGTGGGGTGCATTATTACATGAGGAATCAATAAAATTTAGGGATCTGAGGGCCAGAAGCCATGTACAGTCTTCAGTGGGCAGAATTTCAAAGTAATCAAGAAGGTTTGCTGTGTTTGTCAAATTTCCTTTTTTTTTGTAAACTGTAATAGTATAACTGTCAGTATCATTTGCATTACTAAAAAATACTACATTAACAATCATAGAAATGTTCAATACAGTCACAGACAGGAACAAAAATACATTACTAATCCACGTTACAAACAACTAAAGTGTACCAACCCAGCTCACTGTATTTTGCCAGAACTAGTAATATTGGAACCTTTTTTACATGTTTGTTATAAAGTCATTTTTTGTTTTTATACACCAAAAGCCTGTTGTATTTTATTATGACCAGACAACATTAGGAGTTTACTGATTGCTCTCATCCGTCAAATTGTATTGTTTATTTAAAGATAAAATCAAATGTACATTTTTTAAAAATTTATATTTCCACTGAATTGTCATTAATATTTGTAAATCCATAAGTTGTTTTTTTTTCCTCCAGGATGAAAAAGAATTCATCATCAAATAAATTACTAGATGAAGAGGTTTTTATTTTCTACAATCCAATTTTCAAACACTAGGGAAAATTTGATTGAGGCTGTAAAAAAATCCTAATATATTTAACGTTTCCTGACTCGTTGGATGAGTTTCAGAAGTGATGAGTTGAAAATACTCCAAGTGCAAACAAATTAATTTGCACATCAATTATGTCCCTTAATTTATGTGCAACCTGAAATCATTCCGTGGTAGATTGCTTGCGGAAAGCTTGTGCATTTGCTGTGTCATTTTAATGTAGGTGATGAGGAGAATGTGGTGACAAGAAAAATAAACAAAATCCTAAACCTCTATCCAGAAGAAATAATGTTTTGGTTAAGGGCATTTGAGTTTATTTGAATATCATTTGCATCGTAATATTATATATATACTCTGTTTTCTAACAAACAAAGACAACAGTCCGAGTCAGTAAAGTAATGCACAACAATCTACTGCTACCAATCAGGTGTGACATCTGTGAAGGGGGAATTCTGATTGGTTGATCCGTGTTCTATACTTTTCATATTGCTTTTTTACCTTGTATAACTAACTAAACTAATGGCGTTGGTTAAAAAAAAGTCTTCTCCCTCCACACTATAGCTAAAACTAAAACCTGCTAGTCTGGACAAAGTCTATCCAGTGTTCCTTTAAGGTATGCAACATAAAGGTAACCCATTGATTTAAAATAGACTGGCAGCACATCTGACGAGCAGGTCTGTTTTAATACTAAACCACCAACTTCTAGCTTGTATAATTATACAATTTTTGACCAAATGATTACTGTCACAATACATTCATTAATACAAATCATGCGCTCCCATGGTATCAGTGACACTGCTCTCTCTTGCTTTGCTTCCTATCTGTCTGACCGCTACTTTCAAGTTTCCTTCAATGGTAACTCCTCCTCGCCCACTCTCCTCCCTGTTGGTGTTCCCCAAGGGTCAGTCCTTGGACCTGTCACTTTCACCTACGCAACATCTCCAAAATCCACCCCTACCTGTCCCCTGAGACCACCAAACTCCTTGTACATGCTAATATCATCTCCCGTCTGGACTACTGTAACATCCTCCTCTCTATTATTCCACTAATCGGACTCTCTACTCTACAATCTATTATGAATGCTGCAGCCAGACTCATCCATCCTTCCCACCACTCCTCTTCCGCTGCATCTCTTTGTAGTATTGTCCCACTTACATTTCTGACCTGGTAAAAAAATACTCCCCCAGCCGCTCTCTCCGCTCCTCCAATGACGCACTACTGACTTCCTCACTCATAACCTCATCACACGCACGGATACAAGACTTCTCTAGAGCTGCCCCACGAGCAGGTGTGTTTTAATGCTAAACCACCAACTTCTAGCTTCAATTTTAACAAATAGTTACTGTACCCCCCCCCCCCACTGCTTTCAATAAATTTGGGAATTCCCTAAAAGACATGCTTCACTAGTACGTTAATTTCAGAAGTAAGGTGTACTGCCAAAACAATTTAGGATGAATGGGCTCCTATTACACAGTACGCTTTAAGTCATGCGAATGCAAAGCATTATATGATGGGGTTTCGGTAAAAAAATAGTTTACAGAAAAAACATTTCTTATGTTTAAAGTCAAGATGTAGTCATTTGAACAGCCCCATAAAGGTCAAGTAATTCCCAAGACAAATGGAAAACATTACAGATATACACTGATGAATAGATCTCTTTGAAGGAAATCTGCATTTTTCAAATTTTTCTACATTTCATTAACTATTTCCAGGATTTTTACTGAACGTGCCCACATGCATATTTTAGTATTTTTTTTACACCTCCCTTAAAGCTAATGACAAGTTCAACTGAAAAGCCATTACCTATTACTCACCAAAAATGTCAACCAATATTGAGATGTAGAAGATGGGAGGTGGTCGGCGAAAGCTCTATTTACATATTTTTTGCAGGTTTTTGAGGATCTGTTTATATTTAATACCCCAGAGGGGATACAGTAAGGAGAAAGCAAAGTAACAGTAAGATTACTTAATTACCATTGTGCTTTACCTATTCATCCACAAACTGGGGAGATACAGGTTAACCAGGATTTAGAGGGTGGTATTTGAATATTGTTGATCATTATTACTAAACCGTATTTATATAGCCCAACATATTATGCAGGGCTGTACAATAAATAAGGGTTGTCAATGACAGAATGATAGAAACAATGGCTTTGATTTATTAACGTTCTCCAAGGCTGGAGAGAATACATTTTTATCAGTGAAGCTGTGTGATCCAGCAAACCTGGAATGGATCTGGTCCAGGATTGAAAACATTTGCTAACGAAAAGCTAATGACTTTCAAAATATCTATTACAGGTTTGCTGGATTACCCACAGATGAAAGTGTATTCTCTCCAGCACTGGAGAACTTTAATATGTCATGCCAATGACTCTGGAGGAGAAGAGGACCCTACCCAAAAGAGCTCACAATCTAAAAAGTTGGGGGAAAGTAGTAAACCTTAGAAGCATAAGGAAATCTAGCGGCGGAAAAAAGAGAGAAATTTCTGGACAGAAGGTAAATTTTGCAGCATAAACTGGATTTATTTTGATGTTTTAATAGGCTTAATAACATGGAAGATTCCCATTAGTAAATATTTAAGGGAATGTCTTATTTCTGGATAAAACAAATGTACAGGAGTACATTGTGTGAAATCAATAGCCTCCGTGTAAAGATTTTTGCATTGAGTCAATGGAATTTATTAATGACCAACTCATTTACAGAAAGGTCAGATGTCAGAAAATGCCAGCTTGCATAGTGACCTATTTATTGACTGAACATGGTGTCTTTTATAATCTTAGTGTTTAATGTACATACTAATCTATGCATCATGTAGATAAATTCTACATGGATCAAACTAATTTAATTAGGTAATGTCTCAGATTAAACCATTATGATTTAAAGTCACTTTAGTTAAAACAAAAACATAACGTTTTTATCAGCAGTTTTATATTCGTGGTTTGCTGTTTGAACAAAACATTTATTTTTCAAGGACATATTTGATACCAGAATTACAAATGAAACTGGAACTAGAGAAAATGATGACTTCTTTAAAGATAGAATATACAGAATATGTTTGTCAACAGACTGCCACTATATGATTGAAACTTAAGCTGAAGACATCTGGACAGAACAGAGGAGAAAAGTATATAGGCAGAGTGAGCGAGGATAAGTTACTTGTCTGAAATATTCAAAATGTGTAAATTTAATTGTGATTTGTGAGCTATGTTAGCAAAATGCCTTTATTTATTTATTTAACAAAGCATGTATAGAAAAAGGGGCAGTAAAATTAAAAAGTTTGTCTGTGGTTGAAAATGAGAATACAAAATATCTATTCATAAATGTTTATGTACTCTATTAAAGACAAACATATTTTAAAATATTCTCAATGTGGCCTGGATTGGATTGGCCTGCTGTGGGCAATCCACCCTCCCATGGCCACCCTTTTAAGATCTGAGACCAATGAATCCTGGCAATATTATCTTGGTATATGTCTATGTTACCAAGAATGACAAAAATTTATTGATGGTAAAATACTTATCAGTCAGTTTATTTAGGTAGGGAGCAGACATGATTTTTTGGGCATAAAGGCTTGGGGACTTTCTTTTTTCTTTTGGTTAGACAGTGTGTGTGTGTATATGTGTGTGTGTGTGTATATATATATATACAGCGTGTGTGTGTATATATATATATATATATATATATACACACACACACACGTATACACTGTATATATATATATATATATATATATATATATATATATATATACACACAGCTATGGAAATCAATGAGAGACCACTGCAAAAATGAGTTTCCCAGGTGTTATCATTATTAGGTGCAAGTATTGGACTGAACAGCTCTGCCTTAGTTCCTTAGGCAAAGTAGACAGACTGTGGAAAAATGGTATCAAGTACTAAAAACTGGGAGATGGTTGTAAATCAAAAAATTGATGGAAAGTCGTCACTAATGAATGATCATATAAGTGAAAAACCACAATTGGTGAAAATGTATACTAAGTATCAAGTGGCAAACCAATATATACTTAGGGAATTAGCTTGAATCAAAATAAAACATCCAAAAGGTAATATTTGAGAGAATATTAGAAGGTTCTGTACCTGAAGGCACGCGGACAGGTTGCCCTTTTGTCCTGGTCCTTCTAATATTCTCTCAAATATTAGCTTTTGGATGTTTCATTTTGATTCAAGCTAATTCCCCAAGTCATTTTACTATTTAGTGTTTCTTATATTGGTTTCTTACCTGATACTTAGTATCGGGTCGGGTTGAGTCACAGTTTACCATCCCTTTTAAAGATCTATACAAAGAATTGGGACTACTTGGATTTGTATAACTCCTCAAATTAGGAACACATTTTGTTCAAATATTGTTTGTGTGTCATATTTTTTTATACTTTGATCAATTAAATAAAATGTATTTTTAAACAAATTTAATATGTAGGTGATATATAAGTAGCCTTCCTTCCTTCTTTTCTCCTTATTAATTTCAAAATAAAAATATTGTTCTTTAGAGAATAATTTTAAAGGAAATGATTATACATCACAATAAGAGAAATGATACAGTGTTTGCAGAACTTGAATAATTGAAAGAAAACAAGTCCCCTTTGCTCCTAAACAAAATGGCAATAAGGTTTTGGCTAAATAACGTTCAGAAATTAGTATTTGGTGGAAAAACCCTGATTTGCAATCACAGCTTCATGCGTTTGGCATTTCTTTCTATTAGTTTTTCACATTGCTGTTGGTTAACTTTATACCACTCTACAAAAAAATCAAACAGCTCATCTTTGCCTAATGGTTTGTGACTATCCATCTTCCTTTTGATGTAATACAAGAGGTTTTCGAAATTGGTTATATCTGAAGATTGGGCTGGCCAAGACAGACTCTTGATTTGGTGATCCTCCATCCAGACCTTGATTCCCCTGGCTGTGTGGCATAAAGCATTGTCCTGCTGGAAATACCAATCCTCTGAGTTGGGGAACATGGACTTAGCAAAAGAAAGCAAATGTTTTTCTATGATATCCTTGTATGTGACTTGATTCATGCACCACAAAGTCACTTCTTCCTCAATTCAGCCTTGCTGAAACACCCCCAGATCATTACTGACCCTCCTCCATATTTTACAGTAGATGCGAGACACTGTGGTTTGTAGGCTTCGCCATGTCTCCGTATAACCACAAGAAGACCAGCTGTTAGACAAGGCTGAAAATTGGACTCATCAGAGAAGATGACCTTACTCCAATCCTCTACAGTCCAATTCCTGTGCTTCCTCAGTGTATCTCAGCGTGACCCTTACCTGCTTCTCACTGATGAAGGGCTTTTTTCTAGCTTTGCATGCCCTTCAGCCCTACCCGAAGAAGCCTGTTTTGAACTGTTCTTGCTATGGATTTCACACCAGTCCCAGTTTGCCACTATGCTTGAAAGTCACTTGATGTCAGCCGATGGTTCTTGAGTGACATTCAAATGAGTTTATGGTTATGCTTCTTAGTGCTGATTCAATTGTGAATTGTAGCTTTGTTGTCCCCAGTACCTGTTGCTTGACTTTGTTCTTGTGTACTGCTGTCTTTGAAATTTTAAGGATAGAAGCAATCTGACGTTCACGGTATCCTTGTACCAACAGAGCCAGGATTGCGCCTATATTTTTCTCCTTCAAAACCTTTTTTTCACCTGTTTTGGCATGGTAGTAGGTATTTTTTAATTCCCAATTATCTTTCACATCCTTCTAGCAGTGTTTTACCAGCCAACTGGTCACATTGCATGAGAAGAGTGATGATTACAGCAATGGCTTTTATACTTTCCTTCATTAAATAGGATTTGATTCAAGAAATCACCTATTCAGTAACTCATAAAGCAGAATGATGTGTGCTTGTGTTGGAATTATAAAGACTCTGGCATACAATGGTTGTCATACTTACAGAGATCCAAGAAAAAGAAAAAGTAGAAAGGATGTTGAAGAGCAAAGATGGGTTTTTATGGGCAACCATATACTATATATTTAGGTGTGAGTTCTGTATAGTACATAGTTTCAAAAAAAACCAAAATGTTGTTCTATGGGTGAGACTGTAATATATATGTATTATTACATGTAATAATTAAATGTATTATTATTGTTATTATATTTCACTTTAAGTCTGTCAAAAAATTTGCAATTAAATATATGATTGCTTTAGAAAACCCTCTTTGCTCTTCAAAATCCGTTCTACTTTAATACCTTTAAAGATGCTGATTTAAAATAAATTGCAGTAGTCTCTTTTTTCCTAAGCTATATATTTATGTATATATATATAAATATATATATATATATACACACATATACACATACATACATACATACACACACACGTTTTCTCAGGGAATGGCATGCTATTGTGTTGTCTCTACTGTATCATTGCTGTGGGATTTGTACATTCCATGAAGAGTGGGGTTGGGACAAATCTCCTTTTCTGGTAAATCGTTAAATAGATTGTGGAGACTGGCTTGGGAAAAACTGGCCACCACTTCAGACTTTGATTTTAACTGAACTGGAAGGCCGGTGACCCTTAAAATTGATCTTTGTGTCCCCTTATTTGGCTTATCCCACTGCCCCCTCCTGACAGCACACCCTATACTTAATATTTTAAAACAAAAACAAAAAACTGTTTACACATCTATTTCCCACAGGTCCACAGAGGAAAGCCAAATGCTGATTTTTTTTCCAGACACATGCAATAAACTGGGACTTTTTGGCAGACTTTGTTTGGAAACTGGATGAGCTCTGGTCAGGCATTTGCAGCTGACTAAAGGGGAGCCAGCTAGCTAGTGTATGACTAGCAAAACAAACTATAACCATAAAGAGATAAGGAAATCAGAATATCATTTGCTACATGATACATGGTGCTACATTGCCACATTCATATCAGTGAATCAGACATTCTAATAAATGATATATCTTACTTTAAATTTCTGATTACACAGCTTTGTAAAATCAAGGGCCAAATGTCCTCTAATGTAAGATTTTTGAAATACACTGCCTATTAGTGCTACATAACTGCATCAAAGTATTTGCACACAGAAATAGTTATAGTGTTTCCACATTTTTTCTTGTTTTTTTTTTTTTTAGAGTATTCATAGGAATAAACATCCTAAAAAGAAAGGATGAAAGATAATTTTATAGTGTCTGTTGTCAATATTTGAACAATTATGTTTTTTCTTTCTTTTTCATTGCAAATTCACTACTGTGTATTTACCATTCAACTTTAAGGAACTGTAAAAAAAAATGTAATTAGTTGCAAGTCTACGGTGTAGATCCAACTTTTCACAATGTATGGCCTTGCTAAGCATTGTAATGATCTTATTGCCTAGACTTGCACTTGCCCTAAAACACACAAAGTATAGTGTGATTGCTGTAATTTTGCAACACCAACCTATGCCATTTCATGAGTAACATTGCTGGAATCTAGATTCCTGTGTTCTCATTTTCTGTCTTCTGTCACATATTTTTTTTACAGGTCCAATATATGGCCTCTATTGACTAATGTATTTTATAATTGTAAAAAAAAGGTGTTTGTATAGTCAGGCCCGGATGTGATAGGGAAAGGACAGCATGACTGTAGAGGACAGGTAGGTGGTTAATAGGAGCTGGGGGGGGGGGGGGGGGGGGGGGGATTGAGATGATGTAAGAAATGGGAGGGGTTAAAGTAATAAAAGTGGGGTAACAGGAAAGGCAGGTACAATTTTTTTGGTGGAAACTGGAAAGTTACCCACCCACCTGCCCGTGTGTTGAGGGGGATGGATCTGGTGGAGAGGTCCTCAAGGGAAGGTGTTTTACCTAAAATGATTAAACTGACTTCATTTTTTCTCCATATCAGCAGGCTCCTTGTCATCACAAGAACTGGCTTTTTATTCTTCCTCTGACACTCCAGATCTGTATTACAGAGACTGCAAGAGGCTGACAGCAGGCCAAATTCATGAAAATTCATCCAATGTATCAATATTTGGCAGAGCTGCATCAGTGTCTTTTATATCTGCCTAAAGTATAGCTAGAAGTTTTCTAAACCTAATATACATAACAAGTTCAGGGATTTGGTGTTTTGTGGTTTAGAATAAAAGCTAGCATGAATATCCCAAAATATGCTTCATCAACAACTTTTCTATCAACAACTCCTATAAAAATACACAAATATCTTAACACTTACATTAAAGACATTTCCAGTAATACTCATTTTCTTACATCTCAGCCTACTGTAGATTGAAAGGGGCAGCAAAGGATAATAGCAGGCCATGCTATTTGCACAGCTAAAGAAATTACAATAATGCAGTGACAATGACAGATTACACAGTTTTATGTAGTTTTAAGTTAGGATTTTATACAATGAAATAAGATATGAAAACACAGACCAGATATAGATGTGCTTAGGTTTCTAAAATAGCCTCCTGTCCCTGTAATGGCACTCACATTACTGTACAGTATATGTTCAGTAAACAGTAATTGTAAGATATCATTGTAGTATTTACCTTAACGCAGAAGGTTTCTATTAAAATAAAAAATAAATAGCCTAGTAAAATGTAATTAAAAAAGCAGATTTCTAGCTTGAATGTGCATCATCATGCAATGCACTTCCTATGAGACCAGACTATCTGAATCAATATGCTGGCTTGGGCATTGAGCACTATTGCATTGAATGGCATTTAAAAGTCATGATGTATGCATCATTCACTGCAGAAGTATGAACACCATTGTCCACACAGGGACAAAATGCAAGATGAATCTTAAAACGTAAGTTCATCTTAACTGTAATTTTTTATAATTTACACTCTTGCGCTAATTGCTATTTGTAAGTTAGCCACTAGATGGTGAAATCAATTAGTTTTTAATAATTCTTCCCCCCTTTGATAACAAATGCTGAGATAAACGGTCACCCACACAGGCAGTACATTGTTTTCAACATGTCAGCCCATATATAGATTTGAATTGTGAGAAGGTGCAGCAAATCACAATCATTTTGTGTGGGCCTGCATGTGTAATGATCTAAATATACAAATTAGATTTTTAAAGCATTATCATAAAGATCAGTTTTCAGGTTGCCACTTCTTTACGCCCCCATATATTCCCTTTAATAGTGTATGTACAGAGTGGATCTTAAGGTGCCCACACACACACAAAATTGATCATGAGATTTTTCACTATTTTTTACCCAATCATTCAATGATTGTACTGTGTTTAGTAGTGCTTTTGAAGAGATGTGAATGCAATTTCTAATCACTTTAAATAGAAAATCAAGAAGAGAAAAAAAACAAAGCTGGGGTGGTTTTCAGTTGGCACTCATAATTTACTGGTAGGGTAGGTTATGCAATCATTGTTAAAATAATAAAACAAGCTAGGGGATGCCTGCTCGTTATTTAAAAAAATACTAATTGTACAATATTGTATTGTCTAATTTTATAATGATATAATAGTAATTAATAATAAGAATATTAGTTTATTTTTATATTAATTTTGTTGAAAACAAACTGATCAGAATTCCTACAGAATAAAACAATTAGTAATTTATTAAAGTGATGCAGTGATAAAAACAAAAATCCCTCTGGGGCTGAAATGGTTAAAAAGGATCCCTTATTTTAACCTGGTTTCTGTTACTCTGTTACTACAAGTGCACAATTAGAAAGCAGAATAAAATCACAAATGAGCAGCAGCATGGGGTGATATGAAAATATTCTCTGATAGAACATCATTAAATCCTCCATAACAAAATTATTCCTGCTGGGTTACCCGCTGTTAATTGACACATTACCAACGGAATAAAGAAATTCAATAGCATCTTGATTGATGCAGCATCCCCCTACTCTCTTGGGGTTTTAAACATAAACAATTTGTAAGGGGGAAAAAAGCATCTGCATGGAGGAGGAGTGGGCAGCCGTCATAGAGGAAATAGAAGAAAGTGTTTGTCAGGGCGACTTTATATACTGGATGATGGGGTACAGAGGAAGAAGAAAATCATTCTAATTTTTTTTCTTTAACAAGAACTTGCTTAAAAATTGATATCACAATCTTTTAATAAAAATACATTTTACCTGTAGGACAGGGAGTAGCTAGAAATCATTGTGCCCCTTAAAACAATTTGGATGCATCCTTCTTATCCACCCAAAAAACAAAACAAAAAAAAAACACATTCTATAATTCCCATTGCTCAACCCAGAAATTTTTTTATGCCGGGTGGGCAAAAATTGTAGCCGGGTGACAGCCCCTAAATTGTGACCCAACTCATCAGTAATCACCCAAAAACAGCTAGTGGTTGCTAAAAAGTGCAGGGTGGTGCGCCCAGCTAAAAAGGGATGGGGAGAACACTGAATTCCCATTGAGGGAATATTGAAATAATGTCCCGAATACAGTGGCCCTGATTTATATATACTTTGATCAGTGAAGCTGGGTGATCCAGCAAACCTGAAACAGATCTGGTCCAGGATTGAAAATGTTTGCTAATAAATAGCAAATGACTTTTAGGAAATCTGTTCCAGGTTTGCTGGATCACTCAGCTTCACTTATGAAAGTGTATCCTCTCCAGCCTTGGGGAGTTTAAATAAATCAGGCTCACTGTTCCCAACCTCATCAACGTAGGAGGAATAATGTATTGTTGTCAGCGGGTAGGTCAGACAGCTTTGTTGGTTCTCAAAGGAGTGTAAATCTTAGCCCCGGGGAATATACACCCAGTTCCTGGATTCACAACCATGGTACCACAATGCACCCTGCCACCAGCCTGCAAGTTGTTTACTTACAATAAACGGGAGAGGCCCAAAGGTAATCATATAGGTTAATAAAATTATTATGGTCTCAGGTCTTTACAGGCCTTTTGGCACCAAGCCCCATTTCAACTGCCATGGGTTCCATGGTGATCTTTATGGCACAGCTGAAGGACTGTGTAGTCTTATTAAAAGCACATGCACCCACTCACTTAGTCTTTCGGAAGTATTACTAATCAAACCCACCCATCCAAAGACTATTTTTTGAGTAGGTAAATTGTGATCTACCTGATATCCACAGGGTGAAATCACATGCACAGGCCACTGCCTATGCCTACACAGTGAACACTCATGGTTGCTGAAAAGAGAGACAGTGCTATGCAAGTCTATGATTGCTCTTTGTGCAGGTTTGATGGATGTGCAGGTGTGGCCCAGTCTGCTACTGGTTCAGTCAAAACTTGTTCATCTCTTCTACTCAAGTGCAACAACCCTTACAAAAATCTGGCAACACTTTAAACCTATGGCCGTAACTTAAAATCAGGACCAGTAGATTAGATGGTTAGCACTCATGCTTTGAAGTCCCAGTCCTATGTTCATATATTAAATCACACTGGGGCATTATATAATGTTTGTAGCTTTTCTGTGGTCATGTTCTTTGGTTTCTTCACACAACTTGGTCCTAGTTTGTATAATTGTAATAGAAGCATTATATCGTAAACCCCTCTGGGGTTCATAGGAAACAGTAGCTAGTGGGAAAAATTTGCCCATTGCCATTTGCTTTTCCAGCAGCAAACCAGTGGCTGTAAACACCAGCTCACTCAGCTTCCCTGTCTAATGAAAGAGAGACACCTACCCAAATTATGACCCTCAGCTTTACCCAATAACAACACTGGCACAGAATGATGGGCCTCACGCTCTATTTTTCTGCAGGGCAAGCTTTGTGTTCCCACTGTAAGCCTATCATTATATATATAACTGCACAAAGGGTGGCTCTGCAGCAGCTGCGCGTGATCTCTCGGCGAGCCTGTCCACTAGCCAGTATGACAGATTGCTCTGGTTTCTAATAAAGGTTATTTTGATTAAAGAATTGATTAGACTGCGGCCACTCAAGGAGATGAAGTTGATAGAGGGGAAAAAAAGGCAAGCCTGTACAATGGGTGGGCTTGGATGCCAGAAAGGCTCATTTGTGCATTGCTTTGGAAGTAAATAGATCATTTGCTTAGAAAAGGACTCGCAGGAGAGAAGCCACAAATTCCAGGAGATGTACTGCAGATATAAAGAGAATTTACACAGCACACTAAATGTATAAATAAATATGCAAATGTGTGTGTGTATTACTGTAATATATATATGTTTAAAAAGAAATGTAATAATTTTTTTTTTATAGGTCTGTTAGGGCAGTATAAATGGATTGGCCTTCCTTATCCTCCCAGTCAGTAGTTATACATCATATGATCCTAAAACATGCCAATGTTTTTGTGTATTAACGGGTAGATATAGATCTTTTACCACCAACAATTATTTCATTAAGTTATGCTTCATATTACTTTTGACTTGACTCCCATGGTGATTACTTGGTACACTTTAAAAAATAACTGTATTATTATTATATTATTATTATTATTAAACAGGATTTATATAGCGCCAACATATTACGCAGCGCTGTAAATTAAATAGGGACTATATTTTAAAACATTGGCGTTTTTACTGGATGAAGAAATAGCAAAATCCTTTTAAGCTTTAAACACATTTAGTTTGTTAGTTGTTTACACTGTAATCTGCAGAGCAAAATGGAAAGCAACATGAAAGACATTTCCCCCTCTAGCTATTATTCCTTATGTCTAAGCTGCTGTGCCCTCATGCAATCACTGGAGATCAAAAAGTGCTCAATGATGGTAGTTCCACACATAAAAACCTTTACACTGATTACAGACAGTAAATTGCTGAACGTAAAATGAACATGGAAGAATGCCTAATGTTTTTTTTTTTTTAATACCCGTTTGGAGTATACTTTTTTTTATATTTGTATCAACCATCAACCTCTACTATTCTAGCAGTTTATAAATTCCATGGACTGCATGAGTGCAGTGCAGCCTAGAAATAATTATTAACGTTTCCTGTCACTGAACACATTAAAAATTTGCCTTCCTAATTCACAGCCCTTGTGTGAAGTTACAGTACTGACAACAATGATAACACAAGGTTGTACTTGTAACAGCTCTTATAGCATGTACAATTAAATGTCAAGGTTATTTTCATAAAGCTACTGGCATTCCTGTATATTTTCAAAAACTAAGGTATAAGAACAGTTATCAAGTAAGTGACTTTTATTCAATAAGAACTTAATTTAAAAGAAATGGGCTAAGCAGGTGGTTCAGAATTGCAAGCACAAATGTGGACCAAATGAAGGATTAGTAGTCAAGCCTTCATTTGGAACATGTCAAGCTTTTTTTCCTCCTAATCGGTGATATAATATTTAACTATGTCCAATGATTTTTTTAATCCCAATATAGTGTACATGAGCACATCTTTGATGAGAATTGCAACGTCTTGGCACACAATCACAAGAAACTGCTGCAAAGGAAAAAATCAACAAGTATACAGGTACTTTGTATAGGTTTTTATCCTCCTACATGCTCTTTATTTTTTTCTCAAAACTACACACTCAAGTAGTATACTGTGTTTCAGATTCACAGTGAATGTCAGATAGAAATAAACCTCTAGAACTCACTTGTAATTCAATTTTGTCAATTATTTACAACAGCACCAAGTATTAAACTTAAAACAATCAGGATAGGGGAAATGGCAAAAGTAAGACCCTGCAAAAAATTCCACAAGTTTACAGACAAAAAGGGTATCCATATTCTAGACCATATTTTATGCAACAAATGGAAAAACATGCTACACTAATATATACCTATAAAACACTTACAGAGCTGGCTTCTAGGATGTCTCTCCAAATGGGAACTTCTTCTGCTGGATTTGAGAATTCCAACAAATTGTCTATTACCACCTGACCAATAAGGTCATGTCGGGAGAAGCGGTCAAAGTCATAGATGCTGAAGTGCAATTTGCGGTTCTGAAGCTCATTAAAGGGCACATTAAAATGGAATGTTTCATTAAATATTGGGTTAAGAGTCTTGCGGTGAACTTTAGTCTGGAACTTTTTCTTGCGGTCGGGAAGCAGGTACATCTTCACATAAGGATCTGAGAATCCATTGGCATCCTTTGCCGGTAGGTCTAGAGCTTTAAGTATCTTTACTACCAGCTGTTCTGTACCGTAGGCATATCGTAGGATAAAGCTGATACGCCCACAGCTTGTGGCTTCCTGTTTCTTCATCTCTGCATCTGCTGAACGCTGTTTATATAACTCTGGCTTTATCTGTCCAATACTGGTGGCCTGCTCTGGTTTCTCATCCACGTGGCCTGAAAAATCTGGGCTTGACAACTGCTGTGTCATAGGTCTGGGTAACGTGCTGTATCTGCAAACCAGAAGAACAAAATTAATTTAATTTTGTCAACATTAACATGTTTTCTTCTACCTAACATGGACCTGTAATGGTTGAGAACAGATAGAGTAAACAGAATGAGTACAACATTCTTTTATTTCTCTAAGAACTCTCAGAGCCACAAAGATTCTGGAAGATCCGGCACCAAAAGCTAAAATGTTACAGTTAGTGGACCATACATAAAATACATTTATCATTTAAAGGTATTAACCATCCAAACTCACATTTAAAACCTTGACTTTATTAGAGGGCAACCTATTCATGCAGGCATCTGTTTTAGTGCAGCCATTTATGTAGTAAACCGCAACTTTATGTTGAACATCATTTATTTGCTGGTATTTTAGGAACACCATTTGTTCTGGTATTTTTGACCCATACAAAGCTAGAGTCTTCATGTGGTTTGGAGGCCATAAGGGTAAGCTTAATCTTACTTTTTATTCCTGCCTTTTAGGGTAAGTTTACACTATTGTTTAGTTGTAACACAACAAGTATAACATGAAAACCACTGAAATACAGAAGGTTAAAAATATAATGGTAATGTAGGCAATTTTTTTATATGTTTTTCCTATTTTGTTTAGGTTTTTACATTTTTAAACCTATGTTTTTTTTCACTTTTCCTTCACAATTTGCATAAAACATGAAACAATAGCAACATGAAACGGAGCAATATGAGTACTACAGTATCTTTTCTCTAAGAAGGTATAGGGCTGATTTACAAAAACAGTTTAGAATTTTCATTTAAAAAATTGTGTGTACATTCACATTATTATTTTGTCATGTAATAATTATCTACAGATGTCTGGGTATTCAAAATAAAAGGAATGTGCTGTTGACATGACTAAATATCAAAAGTGATTATTCAAATGATTTGTGATTAAAGATTTTTGACTCCATAGGTAAATGAGCATATATATACATCTGGTAATAAAAGTTTGTATGGAGTCATTTAGAGAAGGGACCTGTGGGTGGCTGTGACCACTGGTAACTTAGCTTTGCCTGTAATTTGAGTATCAGTTGATCTATAAACAGGCCTTTTTCAGCAAAATAGCAAATTAGAGGGTAGTTTGGATAATTATGTACTTGTGTGAATAATATATATGTGTGTATGTGTCAGTGTGTGTGTGTGTGAAGGGGGGGTCTTAAAGTTTCCTGAATATTTTTTGTCTTTTCTGCATCAGCTCATGGAAACCATGAAAAGAGCTACCAGCATCCAGAATTTATCTACTATTTACAGCTGACCAAATCATAGTAGGTTAGGTTGAAAAAAGACATAAGTCCATCAAGTTCAACTACTAGGAAAATAAACATATCCCAGATATAAAACCCTATAGTTGGTGCAGAGGAAGGCAAAAACACACTGGTACGATTTGCTTCAACAGGGGAAAAATTCCTTCCTGATTCCATGATGCAATCAGATGTTCCCTGGATAAACAGTCTGTTATCTTTTCTTTAAACCCCTAATACCCAGTTATATTCTGTGCTTCATGCCTGCAAGTTTCTTTTCAGCATTTGACAGACTCATTGAAACAATTACAGCAAGTATGTAGATCAGGACCTTGTAGTCACCTGGGTCATTGACTCGCAAAGCATCCCCAGTTTAAACTTTCAATTATCCAGCATTAATAAATTAAAATCTGACTGCTAATCATGGGTGACCATTTTCAGATCAACGTTCACCTATCAATTATTCATTTTAAGGTCATTGCAAAGAACAAGGGGTAACGCTTCACATCTGAAAGAAAAGGTTTTATCTCCACACATGGAAGGAAATCTTCCCAGGAAAGGTTAAGAAAATGAGGAAAAGACTCCATCAGGAGTCAAGATCAATAGAGTACTTTAGGACAAACCTGGATGCATTACTAAATGCACAGAATACAACAGAGTACTACAGTACATATTTTAAGGAATGACACCAGAGACAAGGTAATAATGTTGATTCGGGGAATATCCAATTGCCTTAGGAGCAAATTGGACCATGCTTTAGAGTTTATATTTATATAGTGTATATTTTTTTCCAGCTGTCAGCATAGGTTTCTGAATAGAATGCTCTCGCTCTCTATTTATCAATTTATTGTTTTTTGGTTGAACTTGCTGAACCTGGGTCTTTTTTTCCCCCCAACTTATCTCAATAAATATGTAACTATGTTATATGTTATAATATCTTTATATAATTATTAATGGGGAATTAGTCTACCCAAGACTAATTTAAAGCTGTAGTGGAAGCTCACTTTAATTAGACCACTATGTGCCATTTGTATATTTGTAATATAGGAAATCAACTGTACTAAATACTGATAAAATATATTAGAATATCACATAAAATATACTATTAGATTAGGTTCTTTATACCCAGTGATTCCTAAGATAGGCTTCCCCAAGGTACAATAAAAGTATGAATCATCATACAAAAAAAAATTGAATTGTTTTTTTTTTCTATGTAACACATTTCTAATCCACCCCATTATGTAGAAATCTTTACGAATTTAGCAACACTTTTTGGCAAGTAAAAAAAAGTTAATAGAAAGCAGTGTTCTTTTCAGCCGTGGGAATCTTGTGCTGCATGCATTACCTGCCTCAATCCAATTTTAATGTTAGATGGCTGGAGCGAGCTGCCTGGCCGATAAGCTCAGGTGACAGCTGGGATCTACAGTAATCTTTCCTGACAGCATCTCCCCTCACACTGACAGATAAGTGGGAAAATCTCACAGGCTCAATAAGACACTGACAGACCTAGCATCAGTTTGCTGCCTTTCTACACTAAAGGAGGAGTAACAGGTTTGCTAAAAAATTATAGACAGTCTGTATTAAAAAAAAATGCTGGCTGATTCTTCATCTATTACATCTATTGGGCAGAAAAGTTATGTTCATAATGCCTTTCCTTACATATGCAAACAAATAATGTGCCAAAACCTTTATGTTGTTTCTCTCGAACCAGCATTCTTGATATCCAGCATGTCAGGCACTAAATCTGAGTAACTGTAACTGATTAAGTCCTGCAACAGTGGCACAACAGTAAAAGAGGGTCAATTCTGCCACTTTTAGTGCAACACAACTTATAATGTCAGTGACATCACCACCTCTTCATCTCTTATGTTACCTGTAGATGGTCTTAGTTGTGGGTTCACTGACGGTAAAGTTAATCAGACATGAATATGTGGGTTTACCTCAGTAGTCTGTTTGTTTTTATCTTTATTGAATGGTAGAATCAGGGAATCAGGGTTCCTCTTCTTTGAGGCTTCAGAATTCATAACCCGAAGCTTAGTTCAATCACTTTCTGCAGGCTGGCATTATTAAACTTTGAGTGGTGTTGCATACCTTGTCGAGTAAGTAGAAGGTTAGAAAAGTCTAGGTGAATCACAAGTTCCTATGTGAATGCCTGTTCCAGGTCAGTATTGAAGAAAAAGAATCAGCATGAAAGCCAAGTGACTAGCATTATCAGCAAAATACTAATGACTTCCTCACTCATAACCTCATCACACGCATGGATACAAGACTTCTCTAGAGCTGCCCCAACTCTCTGGAATAGTCTTTCTCGCCCTATTCTGCTTGCTCCTACTTTCTGCTCATTTAAAAGAGCACTCAAAACCCATTTTTTTAAACTTGCCTACCCGTCTTCTTCTGTCTTTTGAAAACATCACTACTTCCCACCACTACATATCTCCTATCCTATTGTGTGTAAATTCCCCCACCTACTAGATTGTAAGCTCTTTGGGACAGGGTCCTCTCCTCCTGTATCACTGTCTGTATTACTCTGTCATTTGCAACCTCTATTTAATGTACAGCACTGCATAATATGTTGGCACTAAACAAATCCTATTTAAAATCAATATTAATATTAATAATAATAAATACAGATTAAATCTGCATTAGCAGCTTTTATGTTTCATTGCAGGTCAATGTAAATGTAAAATAAATCTGAAGTAAGGACATCAGTTTAATACAAGGTGATTTGTCTCCTGAAAATATGTAAATGTGTCATTTCCAATGAGAATCATTTCATTTACAATTACCTAGACTTTTAATTACTTATTTCCCTTGACATCAGATAAACTCGATTCCATATATTCCCTATAATCAAAAAAGTTTCCAATCCATAGATATTCCAATAGGAAAAAACGAGGATGTTGCGTTGACCTAGACTTGAAAAACCTTACAGGTACCCTTACATCAGAAGGTACAGCATTTTTCAAGTGATTAGCACTAACTTTTATTTGCAAAAACCTTGAAATGGAACCTACTGTACATCCTAATATTGTCTTTAATTTGAAATAAATTCAATGGTTCAATCTGAAATGGTTCAAAAGCAACTAATGTAGAGGATGTTTGTCTCACATGCTACAGTGAAATTCGTAGAATGGGTCACAGCTGGGTTAAAGTCTCACAGTTTTTAATGGCTTCTATACTACATATAGTAGAAAAATCTGAATTTCACTAAAAACAAACTATTGTGTGTCACACATGGCACACATTCTTTTATACAAACTTTTTCCTTTGTGAGCTATTATTAGTTTTCATTCCTCATTGTTTTTTTACAAATCTTTTACAAAATTTTTGAGACTGTTAAAAAGGGCTTCATCACTTAATTTCACCCTCCTAAAGATAGCAGCTTTGTAAATATAAAATAAAACATTTCCAGAAATGTTTGAGTAAACAAATACAAGCAAAGCAAAGATGCAAATTAAGTCAGCACAGTCATGTTTTGGGTTACAGAACTCAGACTAGTAAAACAGTGGTGGACTGGTTTATGGAGCTTAGGACATTTTGTTGTTTTGTTACTATGTTAATTTTTTCTCAGTTCATGGTCTATTGCTGTGTGTTGAAAACCAGCATCCCAACCTAATTACAATATGTCAATAGGTAAATCTTTAGAACAACCACCCCCTCCCCCCTCCAAGCCCCCTTCCTGCAGAAGAGAGGCAGGAAAGCCCTGTTCGTATGTAAGAGTCGTCCATATGTCGGATGTCCTTAACTTGAGGACTACCTGTATTTGTAAAAAGTGGGATCTGAAATTCAGATCACCACTTTTTAATCCTAAAAGTCACTTTTATAATGATAGATTTAAAAGTTGGAATATGTTTTGTACACTAGTAAGAATTTAAAATTAGTGAATGGTCATATGATATTTACACTAAAATGTTGACTAGATGCTCCATTTGTAACAATGCAGTAGTTTATAAAATGTATGTCCAAATTAGAATTAAATTATTCACTTCCACCTGATCAGAACTGATTGACATCTCATTTGGTAGGGTAAGGTCTGTT
This sequence comes from Pyxicephalus adspersus, assembly GCF_032062135.1. NCBI lineage: Eukaryota > Metazoa > Chordata > Amphibia > Anura > Pyxicephalidae > Pyxicephalus > Pyxicephalus adspersus. Next base: position 26,104,020 of record NC_092868.1, on the reverse strand, counting down.
TTAGTATAAAGTATGTTTTAGTGTCAAAAAATCTTCCCTGAGTTGACCAGGAAAGGAAATACTCCCTGGTGGAATACAAAGAGTAGCAGTGCGTGCTGTAAACTCTGAAGCAGATGGCATGTGTTTTATTTTATATCAGGATTACATGGCCATTCCAGCAACTACATATACTCCTATTTTTTGATTTTAGAAACATCAAAAACATACTTTACCTCTTCTAAACAGTACCTGATACACCTACTAAATTCCATTCCTATCTGTTTACCATTTAATAATAGAAAATCATGCAATGAGTTGCAGATCCTATATCTAACAAACCCGTCATATTGACGATTTTCCTAAATTATTCCATTGGAAAGACTCCAATGGATTTACTTAGGAAAATGGTCAATATGGTGGGTTTGTTAGACCCTTGTCAAGCCAGTGAACGTGTCTAGGTCCTGGTCAGATCATCTGATTGGATGAAGAAACAAAGAACTTTCAAACTTGTGATTGCAAACTTTCAAACTTGAACACAACCTGCTTACAGAATGACACTGGGCCATCAAAACTGGGACATATTGCCATTGTTTTTCTTCCATTAATAAAAAAATGATACTGAAAATAATTAGCTAACTCTCCAAATGCACAGTAGTAACAAAGTGCAAACTTGACCTAAAGAGTAAAGAGAGGCCTGTAACGATGTGATGAAGGGAGGTCAGCGAAAGGCCAGCATGAATTGGGTCTCGGAGAAGCAAGGAATGCTAGGAGTTAGGAGCTAGGAAGACAGGTGAGACAGAGTTCTGAGGAAGTTCAAAAGAATGGTGGAGAAAATAAGCTGGGGGGGGGGGGGGGGGGGGTTAAAGAGAAAGGTCCACGCTTAGGTATAACGCACCATGGACTAAAGTAATGTCCTGCTGGAGAGCCTGAGAGAAGGGTCCCAGTAAGAGGTACTGCCTGGCTCCAGGTCAAGGGAATCTGATGCTACAATAGCCTAGGAGGGTTTACCCTACAGCGCACCTGAGCCCGGATCCCTCCCCAAAGGCTTGGGGCATTATCGAGAGCCCCTCCATCCTCCCCCACCGGGCGCTTATGTGATGTGGCTGGGTCAAAGCCTTGGAGGAATCCCAGCCATTGGCAGAGCCCTAAGTGCGTGGTGAGTGGGTGCTTCAGTCCGTCTCCAGTCATAGAATAGCAGTGGAACCACAAAAACTCCCCCCCCATGGTGAGTGGGATTAGTACCAGAACCCAGTTTCTGCAGATGCTGGCCTGGTGCCAGGTACGGCCGGCCATCTGGATAGTGGCCGGGTAACAGAGTGTGGAGGATCCTCTACTGGCAGGGATAACAATGGACAGCACAGCAAGCTGGCAGGCATGTGCCCATGCACTTGCTCGATTGAGCATTGACAGGAGCCTAAAACCTTAGGTTTGATCTGGGGATCGGGTATTGGTGGTACATGGCGGGGTTACGAAGCAGTGTGGATGCAGTGCAAGGAAAAGGGTCAACCGGGGGTTGAGGTGGAGTGTTTGGATTTGGTACATCATATGTTGTTGATTAATGGAGGGGATCTCAGCCTCAGGCATTTGGCAGGTTTGGTCTTCTGGTTTAAAATGGGGGGTTGCATTTTTTTACTAAATCTTTTTTGTGAAAACAGTGAAACAAGCAGTTATGGGGTATCAGGGGGGAGAAGTGGCACGAGTAGATCGGTGGCAGCCGGTGACTTTTTCATTGCTAAAGGTTATGCTGGCAGCGCTGGAGCAGGTTTGTTCTTTGGCACAGGAGGTGGTTTTGTTTTGAACCACTTTCGCGCTGGCCATTTCGGGGCAGTAAGGATAGGGGATTTGGTGAGTCAGGTTCAGGATTGGCCGGAGGAGTCAATCCCATATGAAGATTCGGAGGGGGGCACAGTGGTACTTTTGATTCAGAAACCCATGACGGATCAGCTCAGTAGGTGTTTTCAGGTTGAGCTGGGTAAGATGGAACGATCGGGGGCGTGCCCAGTGGGTGCCTTGGCTGAGTTCACAGCAAATCGCCCGACGGGTGTAGACCCATTGTTGGTTCATCATGGGTGTTAAATATAGTGGTACCAACTTGTAGAAGTGTTTCGGAAGTGTTTCGAGGTGGTAGAAGTGGAACCGTGTAATTATTGCTCCAGTTCATTTCAATTAGAAGTCGTGTGTTAAGGGTTGAGGGACTATGCTATTAAAAGAATCGGGAGGTGGGAGTCTAATCTGTTCCGGTTGTATGTGAGACCAGAACCAGTAGAGGGTTAATAACATTCTTGGTACAGGGTTGTATGGGGGGGGGGGTGGAGTGCAATTAATCTGGCTCTGGGTTGGGGTGTTTAATATGTTTGTTTTATATTTAAGGTGATGCACCGTGTCTTGTTTGGATTTTAGGGCACTTTTATACGAGGAAGCGAGGAGTGCCAATGTGAGGCCTAATGGTAGACAGCTGGGTGTCCCTCAGAGGGATTAGTCAACTGGATCGATGTGCCAGGGATGATGTAGTACCAAGTGGTTCCTGAGATCCATAGGTTTGCCGAACTGAATAGGCTTCCGGACAATGTGGTGCTAATTCGAGACATGGGATTTTTAAGTGGGATTTTTTTGTACTTGTGCACAACTTTTCAGGGCCTGTTTGTGGTTTGGTCTGATATGGTGGCTAGGAAGAATTGACAGGCAGCTCAGTCAGTGGAGAGGTTGAATAAAGCATGCATTTAAACAGGGGATTGGCAGTGCGTCATAGGGAATTGGAACAGAGACATTTGGCAGTATTTGAGAATGGATGGGGTGCATTTAAATGAAGTAGGCATGGATATGTGGTTTGGGCACTGAGGAGGGGATTAAGAGGGCTTTGAGCGTGTGGAGTGGCTTATGTGCATAAGCAAGCATGGTGGTTAAGGTCCTTGGAGGGCATCTTTTAGAAGGTGTGTGTGAGGGAGAACCACCTTAGATGTAAGGATCTCCCAAAAAGTTAAAATTGAGCAACCCTAAAGTGGTGGTTAGGAAAGGGGGCTGCGAGTGGTGTTCTCGTTCTTGAGTCAGTGGCCTGTTTTGCAGCTGGGAACATAGATTAGGTGGGGAGCAACCTCCCAGAGTTATAGTGTGGTGAGCGGTACCTCTGAGGGGTTGTAGCCTGGAAGTTACCCAGTGACCCCCCTCCATACCAGCTTTCATTTTGTATGGTAGCCAGCAGTCCCATTAGTTACTGGATAATATGCACTAATGACTATCTATCATATAGGTTCAATGCTTCTCATGCAAACAGTTTCTGTAAAAACATCTGACCTCCTCATTCAAGTTTTATAATTATTAAGAAGCTCAAATGAGTAAAAAATAGTTATCCCTCAATTTTCTTTCTTAGACTTCTTGAAAAAAGAAAATCCCCAACTGGCACAACAAAAAACAAAACTGACAGGGGTTTCAACCCTTCCCTACATGCACTTTAAAATGACAAATACTCTAACGGGAAAAAAGAAAATCACATAAAAAAATTTCACAGTGGATGTAGTGGTTTGAATACAGTTAAAGATCTTACATTTGGTTCTCCACTGCAAAAAAAAAAAAAAAAAAAAAGACGTTTTATTGGCAGCGGTTGCTGTCTAGTCTTCTGTGACAGTAAAAAGAAAGAACATTAGAACAACCATTATACTGTCTGTATGGGCATAAGGTCCTTGCTAGCAGTGAACCCTATCAGGCACAGAGAAATAGATAAGTTTTGCAGATCGTGTTGCACTGTTCGGTAGGTGTTTAGGTGTGGGTGGTTTTCTGCCACTCACAAAAATATTTATAGCATGCAGTCGCTGCGCTAATTGAACTGAATGTTATTTTAACTGCTTTAACCTGAGGTTTTTCTCCCTTGGCAGTTAAATCGTGTGAGTTTTATGGAGCCTGTTTTTATCTTCCCTGGTTTGACAGATCATAGATTTGTCCCAAAATGACTATTAATGCTGCCATTCATTATGTTGTCTGCAGCTAGCAGGGACAGGTGAATTTGTTTTCCATCGGATAATGCAATAAAATCTTTGAGTATCATTTCTTTACTTAATGTAGTGCAAGGATAAAAAGTGGAAAAAAGACAAATCAATTTAAAACACATAAAAAAATCAGTAAATTGATAATCACCACCAAGGACAAAATGTAACTGTGTAAACGTAAACCAAAACATTACCTGAGTTCTATAAAAATGCCTTGCAAAAAACATTGGAAAACTTCTGATTGGGCACTGGGTGTTTTACACCCTGATTAGTTACATGATTTGGAGTTTTGCAACCTCCCTCATGCCTCAATGTGTATGAATGAGGTTGCAGTGAACTCAGAGGGTGGTTCTTACCCTCTGGCAGGTGAGTGGAGAGTGCCTGTGTAACATGGGTTATAAGTGAGACTTGTAGTTTCCATCAAATTCCCGTTTAAAAAGGTGATAACACAAGAGCAGAATTGGGAAATAGGAATAAGAGTGTTTTCAGCCCATATCAGACAGTACCAGAATAAGAACCATCATAAAAGGATCACCAATTTGTTTTAATAAAAACAGATTTAGAAGTATTTTAAATAATTTAGTAATTATGTTAACAAGCATTTCTGAGTTTTTAGTGATTTTGGTAACATGCATATTTTAAATAAAATGCTACTTAAAAAATGCTGACCCCAAAATTCTGTACAAGGTTCTATCATTAACTTCTAATTGCTTGCCAACAATTTTTAAGTAGTAATTTCCACGCACCTGGAACTCATCAACTCTGCCTGGCCAACCAAAATAACAAAGGCTCTGAACCTAAAAGAAGACCCGGAGAATATGGAAAAACCAGTGACTGATAGGAGGGTAGACATTGCAGCACTGGAAGGAGACACTGCCAGATAAGTCCGCAATAATGTGCAAATATGTGGCGCATACCTGAATATTACAGCACAAACCTCCTCTAAAATTGAATTGTTGCTGTTTAATTTTATTTAAAACAACCGTCCACTATTTGCATCTAAAATGACAATATAAACCATTCTTCACATGCAGAAAAACTACAATCTCTAAAAAAAATACACAAAAATGTTTATTTATTTGTAATTCTTTATTGTCTTTATGGCTACATGCGGAGATATTTTTATTGTTGTTCCTGTATATCCTTATTATTAGAATGTTATTGTTATATATCTATAAAAACACAGTAGCAAAAAAGAGTCAAAGACAAGGCACATTGTTTCCAAGGTTGGTTGGGGTTCCTATTTAAAATGGCAACAGTTTATACATGCAAGGTCTTTTTTTTTTAAAAGAAAAATAGGTCAGCAACTGTACTGAAAATTGGCAAAGTATTGGCTCTGTTTATTTTATCAGTTCCTCATTTCAGAATTATATCCTGCTTTTTAATTAGACTGGCTTTTTTCCTTGCATCCTGTAATGACATATTGAAGGAAGTAGCTAATCCTTGTAATGGCCATGCTTTTAAATGAAACAGTTTGTTGCTCTTACTGTAGTTTCCAAAAATCCTGACTATAAACTGGCATGTCACATTTCTATTTTGTTCATCCAAAGACCAATGTAGGATTATAAAATGGTTACCATGAAATAAAAGAAGAAAGAAAAAAAGGGGAAAGGCCTCTTTTAATTCTGAATTGGAAAGTAAGTGGTTCCAGTTGCAGCAGTGTCACCATTCAAAGTTAAAAAAAGCAAAAAAAACATAAACGTAATCAGCTGGGAACAATAGAAAGGAAGCTTACACTAATAAAAGTAATGTAACTATTTGGGTATATAATGATATATGCAGGGAAAGTGGGGTATCAAATAGGCAAGTAGGGAAGAGAAACAGGCTTAGAGATATAACTCCCCAAGCCCAATAGGAGGCAACAGGTGGCTTGTTCATATGTAAAGCAAAGTCAGCCTACACGTATTGTTATGGTCTAAACCCAGATTATGTAGGTCACCATAGAAGCCTTGATTTAAAAAAAGTGAGAAATTGTTTTGAAGTCTGGCCACAAGGATTTTAGCAAAGCAGTAGGCTGCTCTGGAGATAAAGTTGGGTTCATGCTAAAGGTGTTCCACCCTTAGTGGAAAAGATTGCATACAGCATAGAAAGTCTTTGTGGTGACACCAATTGATGTTGTAGTAGGTGTAGGTGCTGTCCATTAAATAGATGCAATGGGTCTGATTTATTAAAGCTTTCCAAGACTGGAGAGGATACACTTTCATCAGTGAAGCTGGGTGATCCAGCAAACCTAGAATGGATTTCCTAAAAGTAATTTGCTATTTTGCAGAAATTATTTTCAATTCTGGACCAGATCCAATCCAGGTTTGCTGGATCACCCAGCTTCACTGAAGAAAGCATATCCTCTCCAGCCTTGGAGAACTTAAAAAAATTAGGCCCAATGGGTGGGTAAACTTCCACTTTTTGGCTGGTTACCTAGATAAACTGAAGGATCCTGCAATCTCTAGCCAATAGCCTACAGCTACATTACACCTTAGTAACTATTTATACTCAATGCCTTTTGCTGGCCCATCTAACAAACACAGCAGCCCTTTACTTTCTGTTTGTCCCTTGCTGAATATACTGAACACTTCTTATTAAAATTAATTACTAATCAAATTGTTTACACAGAGACCCCTAAATGTTGAGATTTGCATATAAATTCAGCAGGCTTTAGCTTTGGATCTGCAGGTCATTTTGTCTTGTATTTACACTGAAGATAATCACATTTCATCATCCTCTTCCTAGTTTGAATTGCTTAGGCTTGTGACAGGTTAAAGCTTCCTTAGCACTGCTATTAATCCTGAATACAACACAATTACACAATCACTGCATTAAACAAAACCAAAATAAACTAAATTAAAACATAGGTGAATGTGTTAGTTGTTAATCTCGCTTAAGCAGCAATGGCTTTTATTGTCTGTCAGCAAATTAATGCACTTGTAATTTGATGCCACACATATCTAAGTAAGTACACTTATGTGTATAATTATTTAATATATACTGTTGCTGAGAAGAGTTTAATATTTTATGAAAACACACTGTGCAACAAAAGTTAACATTATTTTCAGCAGACAGATAATGCTAATGAAAATTAATAGGATGTATTCCATGGATGGATAATTAGCCAGTCATGGAATTACATCCAATTGTTTTATGCAAGAGGAGTCAAACAAACTCTTCAAATTAGGAGAGACTTTTAGAAGTCTCCCAAAGGTATAGTCATTGGAGTGTTGTATATTTAATTTTAGATGTGTACAGTACACTTTAAACAGTGCCAAGTGAATGGAGCAGCCAAAAGGCTAAGTAACTCAAAGAACAAACAAGCATTACAGTAGAGTTTTTTCTAATGTGAATGAAAGCATGGCTATTTCTAGAAAAACAAAAAAAAAGTATAGATTAATTCTAAGCAAAAGGCTATTTGTGCTGCTGCAATACATATATGTATACAACCTGACATTCTATTCAATCAGTCTTGTAATCCAGCCACAACCCAATCCATTACCCGGAAGACAACACAGTCTAATTAGTAAGATATTCTCCAGTGAAGTTAGATAGTAAAGTTTGACCAAATAACCACACAATGACTGGTTTTCCTGTCTTTTTAGAATGTCCACAAGTAAGACTAAACCCTGATTGGTTTAGAGTGTGGTCCACCCCTCATACCATCCAGTCTCTGCTGTGCCAATATATAGAGCTGTCTATATTCAGTTCTTGCGGCCCACAAGCCACAGGCCAGTTATGTAAATAATTTTCTGAACTCTAACTTACAACATTTATTGCTTTAAAGAAATTTTAAACATTTGTAAGAATCCCAGTCCCCAAGGACTGGAATTTGACAGCCCTGGTATGTGCATATATAGTGAGGGAAAGAAATATTTGATCCCCTGCTGATTTTGTACGTTTGCCCTCTGACAAAGGCAATGACCAGTCAATAATTGTAATGGTAGGATTATTGTAGGTGTAAGAAACAGAATAACAACAAAAGAACCCTCAAAATCCCAGTGCTCAAAAAGTCAGAGCTTGATGTGCATTGTAAGGAGTGAAATAAGTATTTGATCCCCTATCAACCAGCAAGATTTCAGGCTCCCAGGTGTCTTCACTGTATGCAGGTAACAAGCTGAGACTAGGAGAACCCTCTGTAAGGGAGTGCTCCTAATCCAAGCTTGTTACAGTACCTGTATAAAAGACACCTGTCCACAGAAGCAATCAATCGGATTCCAAACTGGCCACTATGGCCAAAACCAAAAGAGCTGTCTAAGGATGTCAGGGACAAGATGTTAGACCTACACAAAGCTATGCTCTGTAACAACGTTTAGTTGTATTTTTTTTTAAATGTCTATTGAATATGTAACTGTATGAAGTGCCATTGTTTTAGCCGCTCAGGGATCAACACTAAAGTATAACTCTAGGCTTATGAGAAATGACTGACAAGTGTTAGTTATTCCAATGCACTTGGTAAAGTAAATTCACTTTGCACAGTAAATTCTCTAAACAAGCAATGTTTCTATAAATTTAACCCACTTGCCTAGCTCATTAATAGTTGGTTCTTCAGCAAAACATTTAAACTGCCTCCAAAATACATGGTGTCTGCTGTGTCAGGGCATAGGGGTTCTCTAACATGTAACAGTGGCACTAGCTGCTAGCTCAATTTGGTGCATTTTAGTAGGTCACATGCTTCCCCATGCACAAACCAAATCATACCAAAAAAAGGGAATAGGTTTGATTGGTTTTTCCTCATGAACAAGATTATCTATCTTGACCCCTTATTTATTTTGTTACCTTCATTTGTGCTCTTCCTAGTTTTTGAATACAATAAACACAAACAGTCTTTGTTAGGGAAATATTAATAAGCACAATGCAGCTTACCTGGTAGTAGGAGCAATATTTGCAACTTGCTGGTGTGACTGTGCATAAGGCATCTGGGATTCCTTGGCCACACCCTGGCTATCTACTGGTATGTCTGGGGATGTCTGACTGATTTTAATGTTGGCTTCTGGGTAAGAGTCCATATCTAAATAAGAGCGTTCAGGCATCTCCACTCCAAGCTCGACTCTATCCACCAACAAGTCCCCATAGTGGGAGTGGTGAAGGTGCCCATGGTGTCCATGATCTTTGCGTTGAGTCTGGGAGGAACCCTTGTCCCTCCATGGAATCCAACATAATTTCCAGGAGACAAAGAGCAAGACTCCAAGGAGAACAATTCCACAGAAGGTGACAATAACGGATAGCAGGCTAACCGAGACGTCTGAAAGAAAAAGAAATAATGGTATACATCAAAGAATTAGTTATTTCTAAAACTGTGTATTTTTCATAAGAAGGTAACCATTTTTAGGAAGATTATCTGTACTAAGAGAAATGCAGGCCCTGACAATTCTGTCCCCTATCTATGATAGCTCTAATACAGATTATGTGACTTCAATACTGACTGATCTACTGACATGAGCAAGTTTCTGTGTGGCTCAAGAATGTTGCAAGAGTTCTGTCATTTGTTTCTTCATGCTCATTTTGGGTTATTGAATTAGATGGCTTTAAATCAGAAATAGCCAGTCATCTTGCATATCCACAAGATAGAGAAATGTATATTTTTCCTTTCCCTTATATTTATCAAGCATAGCACAATCATTTGAACTATATCTTCCCCACCAGGTACAGATGCCTATCAGTTCTCCAAAACTATTATTTATTATTTTTAGGTGGGTTAGTGGAGGAATAGTGGTTCTTTTATGGGCAAGATTACCATCAACAAAGAAGACCTTTGATTGGATGACCCAATATACTATATATACTCAAGTATAAACCAATATTTTTTTTTTACTTGAAAATGCCAAACGGAATTTTGGTTTCTACTGTGATACCTAGTAGTATATTCTGAAACTGCATAGGTCTCTGGTATGACAAAACAGATCTGTCAAAGAGAAGCTGTTTGTAACCCTCTAAATAAAAACAAAGCACTTCTACTGGTGGGCAAAAATAATGCACAAAAGATCATGAGCAAGCGACCCATTATAACCAACCTAAAAGTATACAATACATTAACCTGTAAAAAAAAAGTTAAAAAAAACAGCCTGAGACATGTGAATTTACTTTTTCCACTTTTAAATAAATGTTTACAAATCAAAACAACATAGACATATGTATTCACATTGGATATATTTTGGCATTTTCCTTGATTTCATGTTTTGAATGTTAGCAATGACAAACACCTTTTATGTTGTAGATTTATATTTCAGTCAAAGTAGTTTTCCTGTTTTTTTCAGATCAGTTTATATTTGAGTACATATGGTAAGTATACATCACACGATCTGTACTTTAAAATTCAGTATAACTGCTTAAAGTAATTGAAGCCAATAAAATATTGTGGTGATTAGCTGGGAGAGTAAACATACACAGACTGCTCATACCCCTGTGCATGTACATGATGTGGGATAATACCCTTTTAGATAGTGTTGTGGCCAAACAAAAAAAAACTCAATAGATAGACTTGTGGAACCAACAAAGCTAATTTGATGTATCAAGACTATACCACCTTTAAACCAGCTTTATGTTTGAAAGATGTGGTAGCAATGTAAAAACCTATTCCACCAGTACAGCTTTCATGTTTGCAGATACGCTAGTGCAGGGGTGTCAAACTCAAATACACAGGGCCATAATTAAAAACTTAGACAAAGTCGCAGGCCAACCCTAAAATTTAATAAAAAAATTGAGTAAATTTTTCCTTCTCATTAGATTTAAACCCTTTTCATATGGAAACAATTAGGTTTTGCTTCACATTCAATCTGGAACCTGCTTATAATGGAGAAAGAGGCGTAAAACATTTTTTTTATATTAAAGTTAAATTTCAATGGTAACCTTTTTGCACAGGCTAACAATAATAATAACAATATTAATAATAACAATATTCTTCTATGAAAACCAAACCATTCAAGTCCATGCTTTGGAGTTGCAAGGAACAGTACAGCTGAGGTGGAGTACTGTAAATGCCAGATGCGGCCAATGCGGAGCTAAATGTTATGAGTGGTCCCCCGCTGAAACTCCCTCTTCATTGATATAGCATCGCTACAAAACATTTCCAGCATTATTTGCGTCTATAAAACAGTCCAATGCAGGGCTATGCATAGGCAGAGAGCCTGCTGATCTAGAGTTGCGAGTGATGCCGGGAATTGTAGTAGTGGTGCTAGTTCAATGCAGTGGCGGGTCAGCTGCAGTTCATATTTAGGATTCTTTTGGGGGCCAAAAAAAAGGATGTTGGGAGCCAGATTTGGCCCCTGGGCCAGAGTTTGACACCCCTGCCCTAGTGTAACAATGTTAGATTTTAGTTTTTTTAAACTAAAAGGAGAAAAAACACAAGTACATCAAGTTGATTTAAAAGTTATTATTAATATATTAGTCTCTACTAGGCCAAAAGAGGGTACAGTATTACTTGTATCATGGACATCATGGAATGGAATCTGCTGCACTGGCTTTGTTTTTTTGTTGATAATATATGACTTTCTTGGATACACCAAGCTTGCATTACAACGGGGTGAGCGTGATCTGGGTTATACTCTGACTTTCTATAATAATTTTTTTAAATAGGACGTGTATCATTCCAATGTCTTTGCACAGCAGGCTCATGGAAATTAACGATGGTATATATCTCGGTGTGTTTTCAGAGCATCTGCATTATGGAAAATCTCTATTCTAAATGTTTCACTCTTGCCCTGCATAATACATGAATACAATATTTGCTTTTAAAATGAACCAATATATATATATTGTAAAGTAAAAGTGGTAAATGTACAAATACATATCCAGTAACATTTTAGGTATAATATATATGTGCAAAAGGGTTCTAAATGATACATACAAACCGTAGATATCACAACATAAAAAACACATTTAAAACCTAAAGTTAAAACATTGCTCATACCTCAAGACTATTCTGGTGTTGGAAACAGTTAGTAAACAAAAAACCTTTTATTTTTGTGACTATTGCATCAGCTTTAGCTTTCAAAACCCCATGTAAATAGGAAAAAAAATAAATGTAATAAGGTGAAATGTAAATGTTTAATAAAAAAAACCTTGTGAGCATTAATTATTCAGCTCACAAAATCTATCACTACATTTTTTTCATGTTTCATTTCAAGGTAGCTTTTTAGCCCAAGAAGAGCAGTCGTAAGCTGGAAGCTTTTGTTCTCCTGTGAATGGAATAATAAACCCTGTCTTGCTACTGAGGGCTCATGACTTTCTAATGCAGTGAAGCTGCCTAGAACAGAAATATATTGCATATGATTAAAAACATGCACACAATAACTAATGTTCCAACAGTATATGCAGGTATGCTTCTGAAAAAATGAAAAGATGAGACGCATGTGTAAAAAAAACAGAAGTAAGAGAGCCATTAGTATTAAATATGAATGCAATTTAAAGATGATGGTGACTTTTTTTTTCTTTTTTTTTAAAGAAAAGGTGGATTGTACCAGTATGTCTACTGACTAAAAGTTGCAAGCTAAGTTGCAGTGGCCCAATCATGGATATCACCTTCCAGGTACATAGAAAACTGCTGCTGTGTGCCCAGGGACAGCAAAATACAGCTTAACATGTTTGCACATGATGTGACTGTGTTCAAGAGAAGGAAAAGGAAACACGCAACCAACCTTTGATCCCATTTACTTGAAAGAGACCAGTTAGGAGTGATGTGTAATCTGAGCCAGAACAGGCTGAAATGGTCCTAATTGGCACTCACAGTATTTGAACGTGCTCAGTTGTGATTCCTCTTTGAGGGTTTCAGAATGTTGGGGTTATATCAATAAGCTAGAAACCAACATGCATACTTCCGTTGGCAGAGGACACCGTGTTAGTGTTTAAATGCTGAAAACCATGCAGGTATGATTTTTCAACCACTGTGGTGCATTGCGCAACCTATTCAAATGAACAGGCTGCTCTAACACAATGCACATGTGTGAATTAGCCTCAAACTAAATAATAAACTTACAAATCTGTTCATATGCATCAGTTGCCGACATATTATTAGATATTAATATAAAATACATTTTTGGGCAGTTTAGAAAACACATTGCAGAAACACAGTGAACACCAGAGTTTTCCTTTAAGAATTCTTTTGCTTGGATGTTGATAAAAACATCATATATTCACGCTATGAATAAAGCCTGAAACATGGCAGCCACAAAATACAAGAACATACCATAAAAATTTACAAGTTGGACTTTTAAACTAATATTCCTTTTCAGGGCCTATTTATACCATTTAATGTACTATTTTTGGGAAATAAGGGAGGTTGTAGACAAACATGCTGTCAATGCTCTTCCAAGCACAAGCTAGCACACCTAATTATTTCTTGGAATGCAGAACAAGGCAAGCGTTATAAAATATATATTTATTGTTGTTGTTTTAGTGCAGATACATTTTGTTCTTTTTGTTGGTTTGCCATTTAGTATGAAAGAAAATGCATATATTCTGCCATTCCAGTAACATGCTTATAATTATTGGTTTTATCTTGCAAAACTTGCAATACTGCAAAGCATAAATGTGCATTCAGAAAGTTGAGGCGGTGTAGCTTACATGCCGGTGACCTCACTGCTTCTTAACAAGAGTGGCTTTTATCTGAAGCTTCTGATATAGATGTTGTCCTTGTCGCAGATTTCTTTAAGCCTTTTTGTTACAATGTATTGCAAGTTATGGAACCATATGTGAGTCGTGCCTCTGGGAGGATCACAGTAAGAGTTTGCTATGAGTGATAACCTATTGATTAGCAGCAGATTGCAAAGACAACATGCTGCATGGGTAACAAAGCACGCTGAGCACAGCCCAGGGGACGCTCCTAAGTGGCCATCTGGAAGTAAGAGTATTATCACTGCTTAACGCGCTGAAGAAATACAATTTGGTGGAAAATTATGAATTTTTAAGTCTACTGGGAATTTACAAGTGAGAGCTAAAACAATTACCTAAAGTACTTTCCATGCTATTTGAAAACATTTTGCATTTTGATAGGACTGTCACAGTTTTACTACACACTTATCTATATTTTAATTTTTAAACTTCATTTTTTTTTTTAAAGTAACTTAAAAGGATATTTCACAATTTTTAATTTACAAGAAAACCACAGCTTTAAATCTTTAATCAGAGAAATATAACAATATGGTATGTTTAGCAAATGAAAAGGGAACAAGTATGATATTTAAATGAATTAAAAAAAAAACTAAGTTAACATGAAAAAAAAAAACACCTAAATACATCTTTATTAGGGTCTGTGGATTGGTTGCTACAGCACCAAGGCTTGCTGTGTGATAGGTCTACCTACAAAAAGAATTTCCAGGAGCTTAAGTAGATTTCTGAGGATTCCTATTTCTAGCAATAGTCTGATGCAGTAATTTAAAGCATTTTTCATATGTCCTAACACAGTCCCTCTTCAAAGTCCAACAAAAACCCACCGAACCTACCAGTAAATTCAGCCAAATGCGGCTTCCCATGAAGGATTGATAACAATGCTGCACTGCACGGCAGAGACAGCTACTGTGGCTGAGTGCCTACCATGGTTTGCTGCAGGGTCACGGAGGAGGAGGAGTAGACAAAATTAAGAAAGTTTTGCTTAGGCAGGGAAATTCTTAGTTTACTTTATGAAGCTTGTAAACACATAGTAACTGGATCTGGGACCTTTTAGACTGTGAAACAGAACCCTTTATACATACTGTAACACTATCTGGTTCCTTTTTGAACCCACATTTGAGGGCTCCTGGCAGGCTCCAGAGAGAATCACAAAAGTAAGCCTTTAAAACCATATTTACATATTATTAATATTATTACAGAGTATTTATATAGCACCATCATATTACGCAGCGCTGTACAAAGTCCATAGTCGTGTCACTAACTGTCCCTCAAAGGAGCTCACAATCTAATGTCCCTACCATAGTCATATGTGATTAATGTAGTCTAAGCCAATTAAGCTAACTGCATGTTTTTGGGATGTGGGAGGAAACCAGAGTACCTGGAGGAAACCCACGCAAACACGGGGAGAACCTGCAAACTCCATGCAGATAGTGTCCTGGCTGGGGATTGAACCTGGGACCTAGCGCTGCAACAGCCGGAGTGCTAACCCCTGAGCCACCCTTTTAATGCCCATATAATGCCATTTTAATATTTCTTCCCCTGCAATTTTACTATTGTCACTTTCAGCCATGCAAATCAGTGGATTATTACCTATGCAGACTTACTGACACCAAGGGCTAGGATTATATGACTAGAATATGATAGTTTCATAACTTTTACACCAACCATGCTGTTCTTGGACATCTACCTTGACACATTCCAAGGTGACTGGATTAAGCTGATTTTTCTATCTGTAAAAATGTTAAAGTATGTTCCTGACACTCATTAAAATGGAATAAGTGCAGAGAAAGCTGCATGACATGTTAACACTGCAGCAACAAGTCCAGCTAAGTTGTTTTTTTGCAAGCTATAAAGTGAAACATGCATGCCAGGCACTCCAAATTACACAGAGCTTTTACAAAGTCCATAGTCATGTCACCAGCTGTCCCTCAATGATTCTCACTATCTAATGCCCCTGCCATAGTTATATGTTATATTGCTTTGGAACATGGTTGGAAGCAGGAGTACCCAGAGGAAGCAAACACGGGGAGAACCTGAAAACTCCATCCAGATCCAGAGAGTCCTGGCTGATATTCGAACCTGGGACCTAGCGTTTCTGATTTTCCACAGACTTTGAAAAGACACATTGAAAAGAGTATAATTCTATTTTGTGTAAAAATTAATTTTTGGTTGTTGTGATCCCCTTATATACCCTCCATATAACCTCTATATAAAATGTGTATTATATTATTACTGCAGCATGATCAAATCCACAGAAAGTTTTCTTGAGTCCACAGGATGCGTAAAGTACAAAAGAGAAACATAAGCAAGGGGAAAACTGTATTTTTGAAGAAAAAAAAATTACAATCCTATTTTACTGACAGTGATCTATAAAATGAATCATTTTGTGAGAGTTTAGTTTTACCTTAATTAAACCTATACAAGGCCAGCTGTGACTGTGACTGGTGTATCTTCATGTGGATAATGAGTAAATGAGACAGGAAAGGAGAGTGAAACGTTCTCCAAGGAGTTGCTTGGGGCCTGCAGCTTTAGTGTGAAATTATTATTGCAATCTTAACCTCTTTTTGTACTCTGCACTTAAAAGTGACCTTCTATTCACCTTTTTTAAACCAACAATCACACACACACACATATATAGGACGCCATGTTTCAACCTTACCATTGTATATCATTTAAGCTACATTTTAAAAAATAAACCGTTTTAAAATAACGTCTTACTAATACTTTATTAAACTCAGAATGCATGTACTTTTAGTTATAACCAAATTGGTTTAGGTGTGGTATGGGATCCCCAAAAGCTGACTGCATGAGCAATTAAACTTTGAATACCCTCTGAGTAGTTTGTCTTCATTGCCCACTGAGAGTGCCAAAGCTTTTAAATCAACACCTTTATTCTGATTGTGGGCTTAGCTGAGGAATTGCAGACTGCACTTCAGTTGATTTGAATCCATTCAGGATACCAGGATTTTTTTTTACCTTTACAAATAGACAATTTATTGGGATGAAATAAAAGTAACCTTTTTTTTTAGGAATAAATGGAGATTGCGGTGTGATTGGGGACAAGAATCAGGGCCTACCCGGAGGGCCTCAGTAATTAGGGCTGTACTTGTCTGGAGGTTATATCTCACCATTCAGGATCCTGGATAGGATCCAGAACTCCATGGCAGTTTTAGGTTTAGTGCAAAAAAGATTTCAGGCATGTCATATAACATTAGACAAAGGAAAAATAACAAGATAACAAGAGAAGTAGGAAGACCGACACTACAGTATCACATGACAGGGCATAGGGTTTAGGTTAGTAAAATGGGGTTTTAGTTTTTTTTTTTTGCTAATAATAAATGGGAAGGAGGATTGTAATTTCTGAGATATAGTTTAATATTTTAGACCAAAGACACATGTGACTAAATTTAAGCTTCCAGTCTTTCATGATCATTTTGGTTTGGGTTCGATCTAGCCTCTAACACTCTGGATATTAGTCAAGCCTTAGCATAGTAATAAACCCCCATTTCACTTAAACTGTGGATGTAATCTAAGTAGAGCTGCTTCCTCTTTTTATTACCCATTTTAATTGAATTCAGTGAATACATTGCTGTAAAAGTGAGTTTTGCATGTTTTCTACTGATTTCTAATTCAAAGTGTCCTGTTGAGGGACATACAGATATTACATTATTAATCAAGGAACATAATGTAATTTACATCTTACATGTAAAACTGGAGGGATCTGTACTCTGTAGTGGCTCCCCACTGACTTTTACCTATTTGTATTTTACATTATTGAGAGGGAACCTGGGCTCTGCGTAATTGCAATGTATATATGTGATGTCTTCTCAGTCAGAGATAAATGGCTAAAGCAGGTAAGGGGGTGAGTGTGAATTCATTACCTGTATTATTGAAATGACACTCTTATCCTGTTCAAGTGTATGTGTGTGTATATGAAGTGTGTACTTTCTACGTGTACATGTACGTGAGTTTCTGATTATTCAGAATATATCATATGCATATTGATCCGATCCAGTCATTTTATACATTTTAGGCAATGACCTAAAACAAGTATACAGATCAGGAGTATACCGGTCACTCTCACACCCTAATCTTTATGTATTTTAGAATCAGTTTATTAAAAAAACGTAAGGTTTATCTTCCTCTCTCATCAACATACATCAACATTTGTTTTACATATCCATTTTTAGATCCAAAAATATATATAAAAATGGTAGTGGCTGTACACAGCTAGAAAAGAAGACGCTGTGGTAACAATCACATGTAATGTTGAACTTCCATAATTAAGAGATGTAATCCAATAAATAAAATGGGTATATAATGCTATACTTCACCCAGCCAGGATATAAGAGGGGCTCAAATCACAGTGGGCCTTTTAGATCTCCTATGGTTGGTCTCTTTTAATCCTGCTAAATGGTATTGGAGGACATCAGTGCCTACCCTGCTGACAAAGCTAGGAATAAAAGAGTATTTTATTTCTGTTGCCAATCAAGTTTTTATTCATTTTTTTAGGAGATAGGAGATATTCAAACAAAATGCACAATAATGATAATACACTGGGTTGCTGTTTACTGTCTACTCCATGTGCATCATTAGGCTGGGACATCTTCAAAGAGAGATTATTTATACCCCACAATGCACAATTTTACAAACAATCTCATCACAAACTCATTAGTGATTTATTGCTCTCTTGAGGAAACATCACAGGAAACTCATCCCAGCAAAAGCAGTGCACAAAATGGAGACCTCTTCAGTATTAATGTGTTCTTTCTTTAGTATCTTTATATGCAGAAGAGTTAAAACTAAATCCTAAAATATTCCACTAATGCATGATGGCCAGACTTTTCCAAGAGAAATCAGAGACACAATATTATTCACAATTGCACAAGTCACAGTGCAAAAGTTTTATCATCCAAGCCAGCATTATCTAAGCCCAGCCCAACAGAATTGGGCTGCCCTGGCATTAGAGTACTCAGTAGCTCCATGGGGTGTAGAAAATAAATAATGGGCCTGATTTATTAAAGCAATTGTATTATTACATGATAATCCTTCAAACACTATCAACGTTGGGCAAGGGGACAGGTTCTCTGAAAAGTGCTACATATACTTACCCTCCATGTGTTGCCTTGCTGGCATTGAGATTGACTGTGTTGGTGACCTGTGAGAACAGTGACATAATTCTCCGTTATGTGACAGTACTTGGACTTGCAAGCAAGTGCAGTAAAGGTGATATGATTACAAGGTCAGGACATGTCCTTTTCTAAATAGGCATGGGGACAGCGTTTTTAAAATTTCTTTCCAATGTAGATTTTATAATTCTGCACATATATGGGGTAAACCATATTTGCTTTTTCATACTCAGGTTCTCCTTCTTTCTCTCAGTACCAAATAATGGATATAATTTACTTCTCCAAACTTTACAAGTCTATAAGTTGACTGACTCATTGCCAATAATTCCATCTCAAGGTGGCTGATATCTAAACAGTTATATAGAATAGGACATCAAATATACTAGGCAAGAAAGGGCACTTTGTAGTAGATTATCTAAAATTTTATAAAAGATTCTATAAAAAAAAATATTTTTAATTTTAAAAAGAGTAGGGAAGGTTCAAAACTACTGTTGGTTAAACATGCCCCATGGGTTTTGCCGTGCCCATTGGCAAACCAGTAAGCCAAATTTGGAAACCATTGTCATGGAATTAAACAGTGAGGGTTTAAACTGGCTTGTGGTTATCAGGGGGTGGATATGTCTTTTGGTGACCACCTCCTCACCAATCTATTGCTCAAAAATGAGCTTAGGTGCATCATTAATAACAGAGGTGAAACCATTTGCAAAGTTCACAGTGAGTAGCAGCTGCCAACTGTAAACTAAAAGTGAAATAGCTGTGGTTAGCTCAAACAATGGGAATATTTGCTTCTTTAAGAACCAAACTTAAAGTTGGATGTTAAGGTTGATTTTAAAATAGACCTGAATTTGAATAGCAACACTAATCAAAATACTTTAGGTTGTTTTTTGCTGTATGTACACCCTTGTGAAGCTTTCCCTTTTATTCCTTGGTCGGAAACCTTTTAAAGTGAGAGTGACCTTCTTAGATAGCTGTCCCCAGAACATGTGTAGCAACTGGAAGATTTACATCCACCATTCCACCATTTGTTCTTGTTTAACATCTCAAAAAGTCTGGATTTCCCTGTCTGCCTTAGTGACAGTGGTCAACGGGACCAATAAGGGAGATAATTTCTGTAACAAGGATACAGACCACACTAAAAACTGATAAGGGTTCAAAGTCTGCTTTTTTCAAACACTTTACCATGAAAATGAAAAACTGTTATAAAAAAAAAAAAAAAAAAAAAAAAACGCAAACACTGCAATTACAGCTCAAACTTACTCACTAGTGACAAAAGAAAGGGGATGTAGAAGCTTCACTTATGATTTTACCATACTAATAAAGATACTATGTAAAAGGTCAATAGTGCAATGCATGAAGGCTACCTATGCAAATAGTTCAAATACCTGCAATTATATTTTGTGTGCTTTGACAATAAGTATTGAAACTTCTGCATAATATGCATGATAATAGGTGTGCTCCTTAACCCAACTCAAACAGATCTTTACAAATTGTTATTAAAGATATTTTGAACATGTAGGATACCAAATGTATCTGCTTTATAATATGAATATAGTTACTGTTAAAAATTGTGGTTTTACCTGCTACTATATTATTTGCCTTATGTAAACGTGGATCAAGAGAGACGGCACCGTTGTGAAAGGGCACATCCCTAATTTTCTTTTAAGGAGAAATGCTAAATAAAGCCCAATGCAGTATACTTCATATGTGTACATAGAGTTAAGATTTTATAACCCTAAAACTGCTTTTATGATCTGAAGTAGTCCATCTGTAGTACCAATACAAAAACAGCAAGGAATTTTCTAAACAGGCTGACACAGAGACGTAAAGCCATCAGTTATAATATAATATTGATCTTTATAAGGTAGATCAATGCTTGTGTGAATCAGTGTTTCTAAAAAAAGAACCCGTAGTGGAGTTAAATAAAAAAAAACTTCCTTTTAGTTTTAAAGACACAAAGAAAATAAAAAATACATAAGCAATGTAAGAGGAATAAGAACAAAGTATATGGTATGTCAGACAGCAAATGGTAAGTTTCTGGCAGGGTCATATTTAGATATTGACTTGTCTAGAGTACAAGTGAATGGTGACGCCACTTTGAGAGCTACACTACATAAATCACCTAAATATGTTCTCCAAAGCTAAACTTGGCATTTAATGTAGGAAGCAATGTACATTTTTTATTAGAGGCTGAGCTACTTTTCATTTGTATGAATCATCAATGAAGGGAAATTCATTCCCTGAAGCTCCTGAACCCCTTACTCCCTACAGCTATATTTCACCATTTACAAAGGTCCAGAGGTACCTATACAGGAAAATTTGGGATCTATTTCTCATATTAGTAACTTGTGATGCATAATGAGATTTCTAAACTTTTAAAGACTTTTACGTAAATTGATTTATTTTGGACAACACAGATTAAACCTTTAAAACCCCCATTTCATGTTGTAGTAGTGAGAAGGAGCCCTGGGTGGAAATACCAGTTCCTCCTAATGTCCTACATTTTTTCAACATGTACTATATCTGTAAAGGTATGACAGGTCCTTTTGACAAGCTGGCAAAAAAGGTGAAATATGTGGCAAATGACTAAATGTGCAGAAAAGTCTTGAAGTCATCTGTTGTGTTAAGTGTACTGGTTCTGCAACAGAGGAGTCAGGGCCACTAGTATACAAGGTGTCCCAGATAATGCACAAAATACTGGAGAACAAGTACAGTTATCTCATCTCAGTGTCTTGTGATAAAAAAGGGAGTAAAGTTGCCACCTGAAATTGGTTGCTAATGTTATTAGGAAGAAAGTGATCTTAAAGCCAGTATCTTTTCTCAAAAAAAATGGCAAACTTAAAAATTAGTTCTAGGTTCACCCACAGTGTACTATATAGGCAATGGGCAAGTGGGTTAGGCTCTTCCTGTAAAGATGGAGCTTTAATAGGAAACCCGACAGCCCCCTACAGTAAAAGACCTCGCAGTCCCAGAAAGTTATATATAGTGAACCAAACTGTGCTTCTTTAGGGCAGTGGTTTAGGTGGACTCAACTGTGGCACCTAAAGCATCAAAAGGCTACAAAAGACTGTCAGAAACTGAAAACATAATACAAAAAAAGGGTCAGAAAGTTAAACTGCAGACATATTACAGGTTTTTTAACCTCCCTGGCGGTATTCCCGAGTGTGGCTCAGGGTTAATTTTATGTACCAACAGCGGCAACCCCGAGCCACACTCGAGGTAGCATTGTAAAGATACTACCTGTTCCCCATGATCCAGCGGTGTCCTCAAGCGATGCCGGCCGGCTTCTGTGTCCCCTGGCATCGCATTCCTGGTGTGATCGATGGGATGCGTGAAGCGTCAGTACGCTGGGAAGGAGTGGCCTGGCAGGAAATTTAAAAGCAGAATACATTGTAATCTGCTTTTAACACATTAATAAAGTGATACAAAATAAATCCAAATAATAATGAATGTATACTACTTTAACAATAATATTGCACCCTTGTTTGGACAGATTTCAGTGTTTTTAATTTGATTAGATTAATAAATTAAAATTATTATTATATTTTTTTTTATAATTATTATTTAAAATTATTTATTATAATATTACTTATGATCTGTGTTTCACACTTTATCATACCCGCAAGTTTTTTCTAATAATTTCAGGCCTCCAATATTAACCAACAAATACACGCAATGTACAATGTACTGCTTTTGACTTAAAAAATACTGACATAGTTGGACTGCTAGGGAGGTTAAAGACTGAAAACTTGCTGCTTGAGATCACTACTGCTAGTCCCCTTTGCAAAACTGTACTCAAATCCATACACATTTCCAGAGTCTCAAATGGCTACACAGCAAGTACAAAAAGCCCAGTAAAATCTTTTATATTGTTTCTGATCTGTATTGTCCTGTGTATGTATTCAGTGTCACATTCCAAATCAAGACAGCTGCTATATTATAGCTGCCTATTTTTACTGACAATACTATTTACAAAGATTCATACTTTAAATCTCACTGTGCAGAACATTATGGACCAGCAGAAGTGCAGAACATCATGGACCAACCTAGTGTTTTGTACTGATGTAATGAACATCATTGACGGGATTCGTGCAACATTAAGGTCTGCTCACAGCCATCAGATTAGAAAAGAAGGATGACTCTTGATATCAAATAATCAGCCTAAAACACATCTGAAAATAGAAATATACAGACATAACACCCAAGTGGGGGTAGGAGGGTCTGAACCCTAGAAATTAACATAAAATATGACATTTCTGTGTCACACATTACAGTCAGAATTTATCTAGTGTTACTAAGGGACATCTGGAAAACAAAACACACAGGTTTATGGATATAGGTCAGGGGATTTTCCTTTTGATTATTTCTCAGTTTCGCATTTTTTCTTAGATTTAATGAGCTACATAAAGTTTTCCAGTGCAGAAAATGGATACTCGTTATGTTTCAAGACAAGCTTGTCATTAATTAGAAGAAGAGTCATATCATATTTACTGTATTCACCTCAGATAGAATGCTAATTTTAATTAAAGTCACATTTTGCCTCATTAGTTCTCATACCCACCACAATGCTTTAGTTTACAAGCGTTAGGAGAAATTGTTGTTGCATCAAGTACAGATTAAAGGTTATATACTTTTTCCCAATGTAACAACTCACCTGCTTCATATACTAAAACTGTATATTGGCAACAGCCAACTACTATTTAACTTTTCATCCAACCCAAAGGTTTAATGCTGTTTCCAATGTAGAATCTCCAAACACTGACGTGTTACCTTAGACCTCCTATTGAATAAAGTGAGGAACAACAAATCTGTAAGCTTCACTGACATGCAGGTACTGACCAATGCTTCTGGCCTACACCTTTCCACCCTCTTCAAGTTTCCCTGGCCAACTGTAATTGGTGGGAAGGACCAGGGGTGTAGTGGGGCGGGTATGGGTGGGAACGCAGTGCCCTTACTTTTTTCGGGAATGGGCATGTGTGCCCACTCTTTTTTTGCAAAGACTTCTTTGGTGGTCCATGGCTCTGGCTGGTCCGTCCCCTGCGGGGTCAGGAGAAGGACACTGCTGGGGGAGGGGCACACTGGCCAGAGCCACGGACCATGTCTTCCATATTAAATTTGCAGGCTCAGGGCGGTTGTCTCTCTAAACACAACCTGCCCATTCTACCATTGCAGGCTCAGACCTGCGATGGAAGAGTGGGCAGGTTCTGGTATCATGATGTCACTCTGGGGGAAGTTTTCTTCCCCTTCAAGTGACAAATAGGCAGAGGTGTAGTGGGGCTGGCACGTCATGTATGGTACCGTGCCCCCTCTTCTTTTTTTATGATTACACCCCTGGGAAGGACCAGGATCAGGCATTTATGTAGGGAAGATGGTTTAAACATGATTTCAAGCACACTCATGGAATTACCAGCTTGTGAAGTTTTTTTAGAAAGGTCTACATTTTTCTCTGTGATCACCATCATTAAAATGGTCCCCATTCTCCCCTACCATGACAACTAAGATTTTCTTTAGTAGAAGTCTTGAGTCATACTCATTATACATGTATAATACCAAAAACTATGGAAGGCTGGCAACTATGGTGCCACTATCCTGTTTGTTGTTTCTCTGTAGGGATATATGAAGAATGCAGTCTAGAAAGTTCAATTCACAGTGGGTTCCTATCTGTCACTGTTTTGCTGGAATATTATGCCCCCTGGCAACAAACACTGCAAAATCGATGTACTGGAGATATATACACACTCCTCTACTTTAAACATAACATTCAAACCCTAATTATTCATACAGTTCATGCGCATTCCCTAAAGCCTAAGGATTGGAACCCTTATGAAACACTATTTCTAATCCGAGCACAGAGCTGAGCGCAAAGATACAAATTACACCATTACTACAGAAACTAGTAATAAAGATAGTTCTACCCCTGCATGGTTTCCTCCTTCTATAACAAAATGGAAAATGTAATTATGTTTTTAATTATTTTTTTTTTCTTTTATGACATATTTTACTCCAAGAATAAGGTCTGATCATTACTCTTTAGTGAATATTTAATATCTTAAATTAGGATGCTGCACAGCAAGCTTTCTGTATCCCGGCTCTTATTCTGCTTCTTACGACATTTGCTTAGATGTGAATGCAGACATGCATTATTTATGAAAACGTTTGCATTCAGCTACTGAGAAAGACAAAGAACATGGGATAGTGATTAGCGGTTTGGAAGTGACAATATACCTCTACAAATGATAACAAAGATCATCATGTTGAAATTTGGGCAATACTTTGCTTAAAGTGAAATCCACTTTAGTTAGGAATACAAAAAGAAACCTCTGCATCACAACTTTTATACTGCAAGTATATTGGTAAATCATTTTAGGTTCCAACATACTTCTGCATTGTAAAAACAGGGCAAACCATTTTAATATTTTTTAGTGACATGAATGACTCAGTATTAGTAGACGAATATTAAATTCAAAGATTTCTGGAATGCCTTGAACACAGCATACAGATGTCTCCTAATCTCGACTCCCCCTTTCCTGGCTGCCATGGCTGCATGAAAGAAACAAAATCATGCCAAAGTTGAGCCGAGCATTTGAAAATTACAAAGTCACAACTAAAAGCATCCTGTACCTGTTCACTACCGGATAATATATGATTCCAACATTAGGAATTTAGAAAGCGCATGTATGTGGAAATTAGCTGAGCATGATTATGAGAAAGTAAGGGCTTTTGTCAAGTCATTGGTAGGTTTTGTTCCCCTCCCAACCCCAGATACA
Source organism: Pyxicephalus adspersus (assembly GCF_032062135.1). NCBI lineage: Eukaryota > Metazoa > Chordata > Amphibia > Anura > Pyxicephalidae > Pyxicephalus > Pyxicephalus adspersus. The sequence goes on along the minus strand of NC_092868.1, from coordinate 26,078,580 downwards.
TACTGAACTTCCAATATGTAAGGATTTCATGTAGTCAAATGTAAAAACAAAATTTACTTTCGGCAAAAGTCACAAGTTTGTTGGAGCAGTGGAAGAGACATGGGCTAGCTTGCTGGTGGGTGCCTTCCTCTGTTAAAATTTTCAGATGGAACAAATCCATTGAATACCTCTATCAGGTTATAATTAAAGTAAAACCTTTTAACATCAACATAGCAGCTTGGATCGGTCCCTCTCAATACACTCTTCCTTGCTAAATGGAGTACATCAGTATAAATATAGGTATTTTTTAGAAGACTTTTTATATGTACTTTACTAAGCCAAGTTGTGATCCTATTATGTGTTGCTTTGGGATGTGTTGCAAATCATGTGTTTCTATAAGCTTCAGTAATAGAGCTATATAAAGTCCCATGGTACTGTACAGCCAAATGTATCCAATATGGAAAAACATACAAATATATCCACTTTAATCTTTTTGTTGGGGTAAAGTGTAGACAGAAAACAAAAAAACATATTTTTTTTGGGGGGGAGGTTGGGGGAATTGTTGTCACCAAAACAAAAGGTGATATAACATCATCCAATTGGAGCAAATGTTCAGTGAAAAATGTGTATGTGATCGTAATTACCCCCACTCTCGGGACATTTGCTCTTCCTGTGGCACCTGCAGAAGTGAAGACACATTTCTCCAACAAACAACAATATTCTACCACTACCTTGAAGTAAATAAAAAAAAAATTGCCTAAATATACACTTCAACGTTTATGTGTTGCAAAGGATGCCTATATTTGTTAGGCCTGTGTTTAATCTTTTAACCTGTTCTGTGGACCTAGTGGATCTGTACGCAATGTGCATACTTTCTTTTTTTGGCAAGCAGCCAAATTTCTTTTAGATCAATCACAATCTAAAAAAATCCATACTTATATTGGGAAAATAAAACAACATATGGCCCATCCCTTTTGCTCTCATTTCAAGTGATGCAAAAGTACAAAATATTCAAAAGTAGTATTTTCTGTAGCTAGTGCAGTGATATGTTGTTTTACCATCTGTTGTGGTTATCGTTATTAAACTGTAAGACTCCTTCTCAATGCTTGCTGGTATAAATGTTGGCTCTTGAGCAATGAAGCATCCCGGAGGAAGGCAGCTGAGCAGCAAGGCTAAATATGAAGCTGGCTTTAGCTTTTGGACATGCAAAAAGGCCACTGCTGATTCCAGCGTTCAGAGGAAACATCATTGGTAACTGAATTCAGCTTATATTAAAGTGTACTGTAAAGTTTGTGAAGTTATTTCATTTTGTGTCTGCCCAATTATTATGAGGTATATATGGTCTATTGTATTCCAGCAGCTGGAAATTTAATTTGTTAATTATAATACTACAAGCAAAAAGCAATCAGATCTTGGTTAGCTCGTATTGCTTATTCACATTTTTTTTTTTACATTTGCGCCTTTTTTGTGGTGCTGCCCCGGCAGCTCTTTGCCTTTGTACCTGGTAAATAATTCAGCGCCTTTAGACAGTGACTTTCCTCCACTCTATTTGTAACAAACAGGTTACATGCACGCTCTATTGATTTCCCGTCTCGGGCTGCTCGTCTCCGCTTTCTGCCAGATTCTACAACTAAAATCTCTGTGCAAATGTCAACACTATCCTAAATGCAATACAAGCTCACAAAAGGCGGCCAGGTGTTTATTCTAGGAATGGAAGAGGTCAGAGGGCTCCACTTGCCAAACACCAGCAACCAATGTTTCTAGCTGCTTCCTGGAGAGATGACTGAAAGTGATGTACTTGGGCTGGCTAAAGAAGAAGCATTTTTAAATACTTTGTTTAATGAAAAATGACAATATTTCAAATGAAATGTTTTTTATAAATCTAAAAACCAAGATGTTTTACGATGCAGTCTAACAGACCCTAGATGTGATAACTGCATTTTGTTCATGCTAAATATGTTTTCTGGAAATACTGAAAAAACGCCTGTTGATCCTTTCCAAAATATTGTGTTTTTGTAACTTCCTGCGGACTGAATTTGAATCTCAAAACAAAGTTAAGGGGTGAGGTGTTGTCACAAGTTCTAATTTTCTACTAGTGCAAGGGTGCCAAACCTACGGTCTGTGGGCCACATCTGGCCCCTGGAGCTGCCAGACTTCCAGACAGCTTTGTCGATGCAGCTGTCATTACCCCCATGTATAAACCTTCATATCCTCCTAATGTAAATCTTTCAGGGGATACAGGGAACCCTGAGAGCTGATACTAAACCAAATTTCAGCCCCCTAAACATAACAAGTTGCCAGATTGAGTTTGCATGTTAGGGATCCTCGGGGACCACTTCCATGGCAACGAGCATTAGGATACTGTCAGTTCACTCAGTGCTGTGATGCCCCAAATATATCATTTCTCATTCGCAAAGCTGCATTCAGGTGCGGTTACCCCTTCCTTACCCTTCCCTTTCTGTAAGAAGAGGGAAATGCAAACTGCAAGTGGAAGACTCTTTTGGCTAACTCCCCCTAAAATGTCATCACTATGGCGCCATGACATGGTACAAAAATCTATACCTGTCATACTGTGCCACCCTGTTACACATATCTAGCCACTTACCTTCTGTGAACCCCAATTTCCCTTTTGTGAACCCCAATTTGCCTGTTACCAGTAGAGAAAAGGAAATGTAGGATAAGTGGGGGATTCTTGTGGCTACCCCTCCCCCACTTAAAATTTTTATCACACCTATCATACCTTGGTGCCCTGTCAAATTTTATCACACCTATCATACCTTGGTGCCGTCACATATACAGTAAATGTCCGCTTATGTTTTTGAGCCCCAATTTCTCCTGCTGTAGGTATTTTTTTTAAATGTAGGATAAGTAGAGGATTCTTGTGGCTAACTCCCCCTAAAATTTTATTGCTGTGATGTCATGAATGACCGGCCAGCACTGTATGATAGCTTTAGTTTTGAATATTTTATTATAAAATAAGCATCATATGGTGAGTGTAGAAATTCTTGATTTGTCATTTCTTTTTTTGGTGCATGTACGTTATGGTAACTAAAATTATTTCATTTCTTTCATTTAAATTAAAACTATTCTAGTTTTAATCTTACATCTTTAACGTTTGTTTGCATTGTGGCCCGTGAGTTTCATCTTAATGCCAACAGCTGCCCCAGATGAAAAAAGTTGGGCACCACTGTACTAGTGTATTCAAAAATAAAACAAACAATAAATCATGGCTTTTAGATATATGGTTATTCTTTTTTTTTTATTTAGCTGAGCCTGATTTCCTGTCTGAAAAAAGTCTCCCAGCAAACCTAAATGTCCCACTTTTAAAAACCCTTACTCAAGCTGCATTTTTTAAGTGAGCTACTGCACTATGGAAAAGTGAGAACAAAAATCAATAAAAATATTTATTCTAATTTTTAGTCAACAGGTGAATCTCTTGCCTTTTTTCACACTTTCCATGTCCACACTTTCTAGACCAGCGGTCGCCAACCAGTGGTCCGCTGACAAAATTTTGGGGGCCAGGGGGTGGCACCGGCCAGAGCCGCAGACTGAATCGCAAGCTAAGGAAAGTGGGCATGTTGCGTCTCTCTCAGGCCTGCATTGGGAGAGTGGGCGGGTTCTGGCATCAAAGTTTCTTCCCCTTTGAGTGACACCCGGCTCCCTGCGCATGCACCGTCCGGAGCTGGTAAATTTAGCGCTCCATGGGTCCGAAAACGTTGGCGACCACTGTTCTAGTCTATCCTTATCTGCTGTTTATGGAGCTATGTGGCTCGGGCTACAGAAATACAACTAAATGATGTAGAATAATGAATTATCTATCTCTTCTTGCTTTTCCCCAATGTTCTGTTTGGGATTCCATCCAGACAGCAAGCATCTGCTTTTGTGAATACATGTTTCTATATATATATATATATATATATATATATATATAAATATATATATATATATATATATATATATATATATATTCTGTAAATAAATATATATATATATATATATAGTGAGAAGTGCAAAGCTGGGTCTGGATCTGGAGATGGTCTAAGGGTGTGTTCCTTAATTTTACCTGGAAAAGAGGACAAAAGGCCTAGATAAAGCTGCCTAGATAAAGATAAACTTTATGTCCGATCCAGGTCCCCGGTGTTTTAGATGGTATACTTGGGCCAAACACTTCATCCCTCTTCCAAGCCAAGAATTGTGAGTGACTAGGAAGCATCTGGCTAATGATGATAAAAGAGAGCATGTATTTCAGACTAAAGAGGATTTGGAGTCTGAGGTCAGGTGGCTCAGGGAGGACCACACAAATTTTTTTTAAGTTATTCTAAAGAGTGTCAGAAAGCTATGAGGCTAAATGTATGTTATTTCTGACGAACGGCAATGATATTGATCCCAGGGAGGGAAAACCCTGCATGTTTTTTTAGTTAATGTGATGGAGATTAATAAACACACAGAACTCCCTGAAATCCCAACTGGAGCCAGGCATACCTCTTAGACAGAGTCAGAGAGATAGAGAAACAGTGTGTTTCAATCTACTATCAATCCATTCGCCCATTCAGAATATTCTCAGTCCTGTTTTTGCCAATAGTGATAGGAGAAAATCAATTAAAATGATTGAAATGGTTGGACACGGTAAAAAAAGCTGAAGCAGATGCTTATGATGGCTGCCAAATTCTAAAGAACAAATGTATTATTAATATATTATAAAGGCAAAGAGATGAAAAAACCCTGTTAGCAAGCTATGATTTGGTAAATTAGAGTTTCAGAGATCAGTCTTATTTTCCCCGATAGCAAGTAATGTAAGTCGTTCTGATCTTTTAGATAAAGCTGAGACATGGGGCAGTAAAGTGAATCTTCACTGGTTGCATTGTCATAATATGTACCATGGGGTATTGCTTGATAAACAGAGATAGTCCGTACACCACAGGTAGCCGAGGAAGTTATGACAGCAATGGGATTGGAATTCCCACACACTAAAACAAAGACAGCCTGTTTTTCCATTCAGTTCTGGCCACTATAACAAAACAGACTAATGATTAGAACAAAAATCTAGTCTTTAGGAAAAGCTGGATTGTATCACTATTTGTAATGTATTAAAACCTTGTTATTATGAGTACATGAGGCAGTTGCTCATGGGGCAGGTATATTTACTATTAATATTGGTACTAAAGAACACATTTTGATTTATAAAACCCTGTCACTTTGCAAACAGAATATAGTAATAGCATCTCCTGAAATCCTAGCCTCTGACCCAATTCTAATTTTGGAGTTTTAATTGATCTTTCTAACATCCCCTTCAATTGCTGTTCTCTTCTGAATCATTGCAAAATACCTCAGCCAATCACAAAACCTCAAACACTGTCGCCGTGATGTAGGGATGTCATTAATTTCCCCCTATTAGCTGCAAAATTAACCTTATTATTACTATTATTAATAATAATAATAATAATAATAATAAACAGAATTTTTAAAGCACCAACATATTACACAGCACTTTACGTGAAACAAGGGTTGCAAATTACAGACAGATACAGACAGTGACACAGGAGGAGGAGAGGACCCTGCCCTAAAGAGCTTACAATCTACGAGGTGGGGGAAGTAACATACAATAGGAGGGGGAAACCCTATGTTGAATTAACAAAGATATAATGTTTTGTGAAAACAAAGCCTTTTAATAGGATGCTTTAGATGACCTGATCAGGGAATACAACTTGGAAAATTGTGTTGGTTGAATTGAGGAATAAATCAATGGGAAATGTACTTGCAAGTATACCCTGCTTTTGAACCTTCTATACAGAAAAATACAATGTACTAGGCAATGTTTTTAGGACAGTAGAAGACTAAACTAAAATAATCTTCAATAAGAACTAAAGAAACATGAAAAGGAGAGTTGAAGTAGATCAGCATCCCAACTGCACATTTTGAAAACAGAAGGTGAAACTACGGATTCTGGGAAATGCATCAGGTAAAAGAGTACTTAATAACTGCTGCAACTAGTTCTAACCACTGATGTGGCACTTTAGTAATTTTACAATTTAAAAAGATGCTGATCATTGATACAGAGAAGGTTAGTCTATGCACATTTCACTGTAGAGAATTACTTCAAATTTCAGGGCAAATCTTTTCCACTATCAGACTGTATGGACTTTTTTCTTGTCATAACTGACCCTAGAATGACAGTTCTCAAAGACTTCCTTTGCAAAGTTTACACAGAACCAATCCACAGTTATACCAAACCACTTATGCTTAGTTGTACTGCTTTGTACCAAAGAAGATATATAAATATCTAATATATATCTATAAATATAGATATATAAACCATAATGCACTGTGGCAAGCAGAAAACATAACAGTATATCAGAGCAAGCACCTCATACCAAGCGTCAAGCATGGTAACGAAGAGGTGATGATTTGGCCTTTTTCTTATTAGCCACAGAAATCTGGGCACTTTGTTCAAACTATTTTTTTTTTACACAGCATCCTAGACAAAGACAAAGCACTGGCAACATAGTTTTGGACCAGTAGGGCCTGGAATAGATTTCTCCAAAGTCATTTGCTATTTGCTAGCAAATGTTTTAAATCCTGGACCAGATCCATTCCAGGTTGGTGGATCACCCAGTTTCACTGATGAAAGTATATCCTCTCCAGCTTTGGAGAGCTTTCATAAATCAGGCCCATGCTGGGTTTTCCACTTGTGTTGGATATAGGTATATTTAGTGCTGACAAATGCAAGCATAAAATGCTCAACCTATCCCTCACTGGTAGGTATTATGTTTGCTTAATGTTCAGTTAACATTTGTCTTTGTTTCAAAAAGTTTTAAACATAACATTTGTTGGGAAGCTCTTTTGAAGCATATGAGAGGCAAACTTTGCTTGTAAGTTAATGTATTTAGTAGGGCTAATGTCAAATTACTGTTACTTGCAAGGTGAGCTGAGTAGTGCTGGACAAACACCAATGCAAAAACATTTTTAAAAATGGATTAAGAGGGCATATTTGACAGCATACAGTTCGTTAAAATGAATTCAAAGGGATATTTAAAAGGACACCTGGTTTTCATTCTTTTCCAGGTAAATACCAGACCTTTTACTAGGCATGGAACCTGGCTGTCCTTTGTATGGAGATGCAGTGTATGAGATGAATGGGTGCCGGTACCAGGGAATGCACAAATCAGCATTGCAGATAACTGCAATATAGTATTGGAACTCAGCTAATGGTGCAATCAAATCTCCAAAAGTAACACGGGAGTGAAGTCAGAGGCAAACACATCATGCCCCAAATGTCCGCACATCATGCCCCAAATGTTCAATACATAATTCTCATATTTGACATGCTTGCACATTTATGATATTGTACAGATTCAAAGGTCAACTAGAAGCAGTCAGAATTACTTGCTGCTCAATTCTTAATTGTATACAATTTTCTATTTTAAACTTTCCTTGACATTTTCATATTGGCTACAAGTTTATCAAGCTTAAGGTGCGATTAACCTCCCTAAATGCCAAGGGCGTCATACTTGTGAAAAGCTTCAGTCTGTTCAACTGTGCAGTGCAGGGGAAAAAATATGAAAAAAATTAACCTTAATATTAAATGAGCTGGCGGATAATTTATAGGTCTGAGGTGCCGCAAGAATATAAAATTAGACATAGGTCAATATGTCATCTCTTGACATATTACTCCATGTGTTATTAGTTGTGTGTGGGCAGTAAGCTACTGCAGGGGGAAACTATAGAACAGGGATTCAGCAATTAAATGGAAATTTACTCAGATTCACTGTAAAAATATGTTTCAAGAACTAAATAACAGTGTTTTCGCAGTAAATTACCACAAAATGTAATCATTTACACTAAAAGATCTAAGGAGAATCACAAAATCAGACCATTTTACCTACTTTTTTACACCCTTTGGATTCTAAGGTATATTTTACAAAGCTTCCTGACCCAACTCTAAACATTACTAAGACTGAAAATTATAATGACACTTTCCTTTCTCTTTTTTGTTATTACTCCCCTTGCCTTACTTATTTACATTTTTTGACCACTAAAGTAAAGTGAACCTTATTTCCACTAATGGGTAATAACGTGATCCAACCTCTCTCAAAGGACAGTGCTAGATGCCTCTCAATTGCCCCAATGTTATTACATGGGAAAGAATCCATAGCCCTGTGCAAGCTCCAACAAGTCAGTTTATATTTCACACAGGCTTTCCTTAATCGCAGTGGTTAAATGGAGCAGTGCTACAGACAGAAAAAAATAAGTACTTCATGCAAATAGGGTAGTGAAAGGAATGTTTTTTGCTTTAGCCTGTATTGGCATTAAACATATAAATGTTAAAATGATAAAAATGTTGACCATATACAGAATTGATGGGGCCCACTGAAAATGTTTCAGGCTCATCCAGGGAAAAGCTACATTTACATAAATACTTATAATGACAAGAAAACACAGAAGAAAATCAATTTTTTTCTCATACCAAAATATATACTGGTATTTCACTTCAGGCACCCAAACAAAGAAGTGAGGGAGAAAAGTAACACAAACAGTATTTAAATAAACATGGTGCTGGTCCCTGCATAAGCAAAGCAAAAGTTATCTTTAAATACATAGATATTTCCACAAACAAATACAGCTTTCATGGCCATTACTAGGCAAAATTATGTCACATAGTACAACATGAACAAATCATTTGGAAATTTGGAAAACACAAGTGAATAAACTCTTCACTTCAGAATGAAATATTAATTTGATTTTTATGTTTATGTTAGATTATGTTGGTATGCTTTAGTGTGACTTATGGTGTCCTTTTGGAAAATTATCATATCATAAATTTCTTTTGAGTTTACCTTTACAGAAATGGAAGTAATTTGTTCAGCACAAATCATTGAGATTTTGGCTAATTTAGTAAAATATCAGTTGTTCATCCAGTCGAAACTTTGGTAAACAGAATTCTGTGTCCCACAAAAATGCAGACAATGTTCACATTTTCTGCCAATACATAAGGTTTAAACCAATGACCTAAATAGAGCAAAGGTGAATAGCTAATCAGGGTGGCTTGTAAGACAAACTCTGCATCTGTCTGCCATGGAAGAACCTAGCCAGCTCATGGCTCTTTTGAACCCTCAACTGAATAAAGAAACAATCATCTTACAGTCTAAACCCACAGTGGCATTTACTAGGCAGGACTGGGAAAATCAGAATCTAGTGACAGACTATTCGGTGTCCCCATACCAGATTAAGGACTAGTGCAAGGAATATTGGAGGTACTTGTAAAGACCTCTGTCTTTTTGTCATATGACTGAAAGGTTTATACCAGTTGGTTTTGTAGTGGATGAAGAGAATATATAACATAGTTTTTTTTTGTTTTAAAGTCTTACAACTCCCAATGAGCAATTCTGGGGTGCCATTCATGTAATATGGCAACTCAAGCAGTGGCTACCACACCCTAATGCCAGTCCTAAAATGTCTGCCTATGTAATGAGAAAGTATGATCACCCTAAGTTCTTATACAGTATAATTACAGACCACACATAGTAACAAGGTTTTTAAAACACTGGTGCACATTGGTATGATTATTAAAAATGCTGGTCCTATTCACATGTATATCTGCATCACTTTAAAAGGAACATATCCCAAATGTTCAAGCACATAAGTTTCTACAATGATGTGGTCTCGGTCTACTGCATGGTACGTTTGTGTAAAACATGGGCACACACACAGAATAATGATAGGCCGAACTTACCAGTATTTGGATATATCCCTTGGTTTCTCTGTAGTTCATAGAACTCCAGACATTTTTCATCCTGTTCAATCTTATAGCACAGCTCTCTCATTAGCATCGTTGTGGTGCGACAAAAATCCTCTTCATAATCCCCAGACATCTCGCAATACCATCTCCCAGCACTAGGAACAAAACAGAGGAACTTTGACTTCAACATTTAAGATAAAAACTTAGAATCATTACTACAAATGAATAAATCCTTAAACAGAAGCGTCCTCTTCTTTTTAACATGTCATAGCTATCAGTGTAGGTAGCATGCACAGACTTAACATAAAACCTTACATTTGGGTGGACACAGCCAATAAATTCTTTTGGATGTTTGGTTTGGAGACCAGATATATATATATCTTAATCATCACTGTTTCAGGTCAAGGTTATGTTTAATGCATACTTTAAAAAGAAAATGATTGATTTTCTGAAATGTACTGTTTTTTCCATATCTATTCAAAGTTTGGTTTGGTTTTGGTTTTATTGCAACTTTTTTTTCTATTCTTTAAGTAACATGTATTTAGAATATGCAGTGGACTTTACATTTGCTGGCCTAATTGCTTGAAAATATTTGATGCTTTTACAATAAAAAGTAGAGATTTTACCATCAACATTTGAAAACCAAAGAAACTCACTTGACTTGATTCAACTGAGTTGTTAATGTACATGCTAGACCACACTTTATATTTAATATTCATTTCTATAGGTCAGTATTTGCCTTCTCCATCTGGAATTACTCAATGTGGATGTAGATGGCAAATACCAGAAAACTACTGGTGAATGTAGAGAAATCTCAGCACAGAAAAGCGTTATTTTTTATAACTATGACCAATGGGAACATAGCAGGCTTTGTTCATACCAGAGTTTAAATATCTGTATAACAGAAGAAGCCATGACTATGAAGTTCGCCAAGCATTGGCCATTTCTGCAAAGAAATATCACTGTAATGAAGGTATTCCCTTGAACACACTCCTGATTGTTTTGGATATCTATGTTGTGTTTTGTTTGATGTGTTGGACCTCCCTTGCACTTTTTGATTCTATCCACCAGCACCAATGCTTCCTTCCAGGCACAATTTTTTAAAAATAACTTAAGGCAGACTGGGTCACTTTACCTTTTCCCCAACAGTTATCTAGAACAAACCTGTATTAGAAAAAGCTGGGGAGATGTCGGTTTTCTCCCGCCATTCAAATGATGAGATTCAGCAGCTTGGTAGCCCTGCCCTCCACACGGTCCTGCGTCTCAAAGAATTGATTTTTCTACAGCCTAAAAAATGAAAACACAGGACATAAAATAACGAGTTTACTGGTTACCATATAAACTTTTGTAAACATTATTTGCATCTAAAGTCAACAATATTACAATCTATCTCTTGGATTGTAGGCTCTTTGGCCAGGGTATCTCCTCCACCTGTGTCATTGCTTGTATCTGTCTGTCATTTGCAACTCTTATTTATTGTACAGCGCTGCATAATATGTTGGTGCTTTAAAATACAGCATAATAATAATTTAAAAAGAAATAATTAGATTAATATCCCTAGTTTTAAGGAATAAAGCTCTCCCTGTTTGTGGTGTTTTCCATGGCATCTTAAAGCTATGGCATTTAAAAGAAATACCAGCTGTCTGTGTTTTACCAATGAAATTAGTTTTTAGGTATGGAGGCACATATACCTATCAGTTTGAACCACTGCAATTTCCATAACTATTCGCAACATGGAATCAGGAGGTATCCTGTGCTTGGTTTGTGTACAAAATGTGCCTAGAAATTTACTTATGTGACTTGCTCATGGATGATCTAAGATGTCTACACTAAAATGTAAATAAAATTGTTGGCATCCCATTTCCCAATCCCAAAGGAAATCCCATTTTCAGTGACAAAAATTGAAGTTTAAATCATTCTTAAAGAAGGCAAACTCTGCAACTCACCTCCCTAGAACAGTAAAAATAGATAATTCCATTGTTGCCAATGTTATCCTACTTTGTGACCCACTCATTTAAAATAGGCATTTAAGCTAGAAATTCCTACTTTATTGACAGCATACTTTTAATGCACCTATTCATAAAGATTTACAACCTCAGAGACTGTCCCTTTATAACAAGTCAGTAGTGAAAGGCCTTTCAAGTTTTTCCATCTTTGTAACTGACAGCTTATTAAATCTGTAAGGTGCAATACGCACTGAAATAAATGGTTCTTTTCTACATTTTCCCCTCTTTCTAACAAATGTCTCTCCCAATGTAATTATCACACTTTTGTAGAAAGAAAACTAGTTTAGTGCTATGTGCCCTTTAAACAATCTCACAACAGAGTGGATTCCTCACAGCTGCATTTAATAACGGCAGCCATGAACACAAGAGAATTGTGCAAATAAATGATGTTGTTGACAGAAAAATACATCACATCCTACTTACTCTGCCGCTCACCTTTTTTGAAACTTTCACATCATTTTTAGGCTCCTGTCGTCTTGTCGTAGTAGCTTCTTTGAACTGAGAAACATGCCAGTGGCTTTGTAGTCTTCTCATGAGATCTTTCCGACTTCCAAGCCTTTTGGCAAATGATTGGAATCGGCACATTGACTGATGGGTGGCCAAGATTTACAATGTTAAAATGGTGTTCCCTTGCAGCCAATCCCTGAAGAGTCAAGCTGCAAAAGAGATAAAAAAATGACTGTTCTCTGTTGAATGCGGAAATCCAAACAAACAATAGAATAAGCATTCATTGGGATAAACATTTCTACTTTACGGTATCTGAGATTTGACAATTTGGAAGGATAATTGTGGTAGTTCTGACAAAATGTGTCTATTCTGGAACAAAACTGACAGAAGCTCCTATACAATGTATCCTTTCATTATCCCTTATTTCTAAGCACCAGTTTTAAAAAAAGAAACTTGTATTTCAGTAAAGACATAGATTTAACTATATCTTATAGGGAAAGTATTGTGACATTTCATTGAGCACAGTTGTCAAATGTGTTGTCCTTAAAGTAAAACTCCAAGCTATGCTCCTCAGGCTAAAATAAAGGACTATATTAAAAAGCAAAAAAGCAGGGTGTCATGGCCTGTCCCCTAAGGAGGTGTGACTGCAACCATATTCATTCACAGCTCATTGAACAAACAGAGTCATTGAAGTTACCAGCAGTAAGGACTGCCCAGCCTTTTGAAACGTTAAACTGATTCCTGGTAAGTTAATAAACTATTTTAAGGTGAAAAATGTAAATTGAGTAGATTCACTTTAAGATCATTACAAAGGACAAGGGGAACTCTTTGCATCTGGAGGAAAATAAGTTTAAGTTCTAGATAAGGAAGGGATTCTTCACAGTAAGGTCTGAGAAAATGTGGAATCAGCTCCCTCAGGAAGTAGTTTCAGCAACTTAAGAAAAAGATAGATGCTTTTCTAGAAGCACAGAATATAACTGGGTATTAAGGCTTTAAAGTAAAAATAACAGTGATTGTTGATACAGGGAACATCCGATTGCCTCATGGAATCAGGTAGGATTTTTTTTTCCCGTTGAAGCAAATTGTACCAGAGTTTTTTTTTGCCTTCCTCTGGACCAACTATGTCCTATAGGGTTTTATATCTGGAATATAATTATTTCCCTAGTGGTTGAACTTGATGGACTTATGTCTTTTTTCAACCTGACTTACTATGTAACTATGTAAATGTAAAATGCAAGGTGCTTAGTGTGCATGTATACTTTCTCTCTCATTCTCAGCATAAGTAAGTTACCTGGCAAGTTTCAGATTGCCAGATGACCTCATCCTGCATTAGTAGAACAGGGTAATAAACACTGTAGGATATGGCACAAGGACTGGGTGGGGGCTATTTGACACATAAAGGTAAAGGGCAAAGACTGGAAATACATTTTTGTAACATTATGGGCACCTCTTGGGTTCAGTTATGCTTTTAAAGAAAGTTTTCTTTGAACTTTATTGTGCTGATTGTTGGATGTTCAGAGTATATCTGAACTATAAAAAAAAACAACTGTATATAATGCAGCTTAGGAGGGAACCAGTCTTTAGTTCAGTTATATTTTTTTTCTTCTATCAGCTGCATGGTTATGTGCATGTTTCAGTATTGCAGGGTATACAATGACTAAAGTCTATAATGACTATCTGTATTTCAATGCAATCAGTCTCTCTGACCAACTGCTCAGTTAAAAGCACAGCCTCATCAAGATATAGGGAAGTTTGAGTTTCATCAATCAGATTTGACAGAAAGGTTTGTACTGGGAGAAAGGAGTGGAAGGCATAAGCAAACCCATGTATTTAAGAGACCCTGTCACCAAACCATTTATTTAAACAAAAATTTTCCTGTAAGTATATACTTTATGTGAATGTCACATATTTTATGCATATTATTTGCCTGAAAAGACCTCCCTAGTCCAGATATCTTAAGGCTCTGAGCCAGCTTCTGGGCGATGCTATGCTATCTTAGATGTGATTTCAGCAGCCCCAGAAAAGTATAAGCTGTCACTTAAGTGACAACCTATATATTTTTTTTTATTTTACCACCAGAAATTACATAAAAAGTTTATGTAGGGCATAGAAAGGAGAGGTGGAGGAGCTTAGGCTGGTAATCTCAAATCAAGAGATGGCAAACACCAAGAAGGAATGCTTAAATACTCAGTTTTTTGTTTATATGCAATTTTTTAAAGTTGGCTTTAGGTTTAAAAAGCTATACTTATGAATAGTACAAAGTTAGACATCGTGTGACTATGTCAGTCTTAGTTTTAGTGACTTTTGATTTAGACACTATTTGCCTTTTTTAAATGCAGCAACAATATTTATCTGTCTTTTCAGGTTTCCAAATGCATGCAGACATTCTCTGTACAGGCAGTTACTCCTCTCTAGAATAAACACAGCAGTGGCATCATTAAACCTGCTAAGGACTGCTTGTAAATTATGGACATCCTGTATGGACCTAGGTCCATTACATAGTTTGGTGTCATCTACAAACACAGAAATGGTACTTTTAATCCTAAACTCTATATCATTTATAAAGATGTTAAACAGTAAAGGTCCCAACACTGAACCCTGGGGTACACCACTAATAACCTTAGACATTCAGAGTATAAATCATTAATTACAACTCTCTGAATGCGATCTTTAAGCCAGTTCTCTATCCATTTACAGGTTGACTTTTCTAAACCTATTGACCCTAACTTGCGTATTCACTGTCTGTGGGGTACTGTGTCAAATGCTTTAGCAAAGTCCAAGTACACAATATCAACTGCTACACCACTGTCTACCTGTTTACTTACTCCCTCATAAAAAGAGAGTAAATTTGTTTGACATCTTCGGTCTTTCTTAAATCCATTCTGACTACCACGTATTATATTATTTTCTAGCAGAAACTCCTCTATGTGGTTCTTTATTAAACTCTCTAGGACATTTCCAACTATGGTCTTTATATTTTCCGGTTTGTAGTTACTTGGTAGTGACTCTGTTCCCTTTCTGAAGATAGGAACTACACTGGCCTTACGCCAATCCATTGGTACCATGCCAGTGAATAAAGAGTCTCTAAAAATTAAAATCAATGGCTTTCAAATAACTGTGCTCAGCTCTTTGAGGACATGTGGATGTAATCCATGAGGTCATAGTGCTTTGTCAACCCTAATTTTGCCCAACTTTTTCTCAATCATATCAATTTTGAGCCATTGTGGCTCATTTAAGTCAGTGGCATTGCTAATAGCAATTGCTATTAGCAATTTGGGCTTCAGCTCTGCCATTTTTCTTTGTGTACACATTTGGCAACCTAAAGAGGTGCTAAACTCAAAATCCACCAAAACACAAAAAATACACTTACCTTCAACTGGTCTCTTTTATCCGGTCCCGCGTTGTCCCAGCATCCATCTTCGGGCTGGCGCTCCGCCAGCTTCACTTTTTCTTCCTACGTCACCCAACCCAGGGATCAGGTGACGTAGTTTGGAAAAAACTTGACGATCTAACTGCGCATGCATGAGATCGGCAATATTTTTCACTTTCACAAAAAAGCACATGCCCAAGAGGTTAAAAAAAGGGTGTTGCATCCCATAAAAAACAAACAACAGAATTTTTACTTTACATTAAAGGGTTGTCTACCCTTTTATGTAAAGTGAAAATTCTGAGTTTAGGTACGCTTTATTTATTTTGAAAGCCTGTCAGTTTCATGCATTAACATGCTTGCAGTAAAACAATGTAAAACCTTACATGCTTACTCATTCCAGGTAAGCAATTTACAAAGTTTAATGGTCAGATGATTACCACTGAAGCCACAAAACAAGTTTTTTTTTAAAAAGAGATAAAGCTGGCAGCTTCTGTAAAATACAGAGAGCCTTCCACTGTCAAGCCCTCTTCTAAAATGTCTGACTGTCTGAATATAATACTGATACAATGACTTTCTAAAACATTGGCTAAATACATACATTACTGACAAGAATATAGCATGTTCAGTAAGGGCAGACTCAGTATTTTCTCCCAGAACATATTTTAAAGATCAGAAAAGAAACATGAGAGCTGCAGCTGTTAAATTTTTAAGATGGTAAATCAAGAACTGTCATATTCTTCCACATATCAGGTATTGGGAATAAAATTATATTTCTATTCCATTTCTAAAACGGGATAATGTTTCGATGAAAGAGAAATTGTTTTAGCCAAGAATTATTATTTACTAATATGACCTAATGTTAAAGATTTTTATTTTTTTACTTCCTAAAAGTATCCTATCTTTGGGATACAATTCTACAGATCTTTAGGTTATTTATACTCCCAAGCCAGAACAAAGCAGAACCTGAGCATGCCGCTAAAGTGGTTCATGTGAGAATGCTCAAAAAACAATTCCTAAATGTACATTTTTGTTAAAATGGTACTGGCAAAACACTCACAAACAAAGGCTTTGGTGATCATAAACAATAATTGAGAAGTTATAGTGGACATCCAGAGGAGGCACACAGAGCTGATTGAACATTTTAGTGATTTACATTCTGCCCTCTCTCAAAATGATCAACATGTATTATAAAATCACCATTAGTTACAATACCTAAAAACACAGCATATACAACATTTACTAAAAAAATATAGCGATATGACTGATTAGTCCAGAAGGAACAGGGACAAAGCCCTCATCAATCCACAAAGTCGAAACACGTGTTCAATATTTCAAACACATATAAAATACCATGACGACTGCAACAGCTGCACCATGGTATCCAGGATATCAGAAACATACAATGCACAACTATTAGTTTCTGGTCACTACATAAAATTATTCTGTGATCCCTTTATGTTCTGAAAAAGGCCAGGCCGGGTTTTGCTATTGTCTAGCAAAATATAGCACTCTTTTCATGGGGCAAACCTTCCACCTAGTATTCAGAAACATGCAAAACTGCCAGCTGTGAGTGATTACCCTCCCTAGCCGTCTAATTCCGTGCAAATTTCTATGCAAAAAGCGGTACAATTTTTTGCATGGAAATGTATTTTTCATTGTAAGCTATAATTCTTAGGCATAACTCACCGATATTTATTAAATTGAATACATTTAATAATAAACTAATGGCACACATATTACCCTTAGCCCTAAAACAAAATGTTTGCGCTGTTTAAATGTTTTAAACATTTATGTGTGCTAAGAAAACAGCATATTTTTAAATCACTTATTTTTTTCCTGTTGGCAAGAGTTAACCGAGTTCAACTCCTCTACATAGGGGCCTATATAAAAGCTTCCGATGCCTGATCGGAGAAGCCGCTCGCGGGTTAATCCCGCGACTATCTTGGGAATGACCGCGCGCGAAGCCGTCGGACTAGATTTTCCCATAAAAGTCACGAGCACACACACGCTCTTTTGTTTGCTTCTTATGTA
>NC_092868.1:25874246-26060799 GCF_032062135.1 Pyxicephalus adspersus | reverse complement strand
CTATCTAAAGGATCATATTGAACAATGTTATAATGACATGTCCAAGTACAAAAAAAGCCAAACAGCCAATTTTGACAGACTGCGCAAGTGCTAATTGCAAGTGATATGCTATCACATGTGCGCTTAAAGTTGAGCATATATAAAGGTGTAGTTTAACTTGCTCTTTCCTTTTGTCTTTTTCTTCTTGGAGAGGCTGTTGGTTTGTGTGATATCCTAATTATTCTATGTTGCTGTTTTTGATACTTTTGCCATTTAGCACAATAGCTTCTTTTTTATTTTTTTGGACTTGGAATGTTTTGATGTATATTTTGATGTTATTGTGTTTGTGGCCATATTGTTTGATTGCCAAATTCTGCCTTGTACCACTTTTCAATGTTTATCCTGCATAAAGATTTTCTGCTCTGCTTTTCCACCCTTGATAAGGCAAAATTGCATATTGGTTTGTTAAGTATTTTCTTGAATTTTTTGGGACATTTTTGAACTATTTTGGCTTTACATGGAAGTGTGGGTTTACATGTGTTTTGTTTGAACTTTTCAATTTTGTTACTGTAAAATTTTTAGTGATGTGTATTTTTTAATGTATTTTTTGATACGTTTTTAGATTTTATTTTGACCTTTTAGCAAATGTTTATTTTAAATAAAGTTATTTCTAAAATGTTGTTGTTTGTTTTTTGGGGATTTGTCATCTCCTTTCCAATTGCTCAGAACACAGTTTAAAAAGACAGTTGTAATTGTTAATATATGCGCGTAACTATGCGCATACTGGCTACATGCGGGTAAAGATTCGCATACAGCCGGCGCACGTGCAAATGCGTGGCGTGGCCACGTTTTCAAGTAGGCGGGAGTTAATGAGGAAGTTGGAGAGAGAGGACATCATGCCGCGCGCATTGTTTGGTGAGAGGGAGCTGCGTTTTATTATTAAAGTAAGTGATTTTTTTTAGAAAAGTTTTAGGGGGAGTGGGGAGGGAGGTGGGGGGGATGGGTGGGTGATTCTTTTTACTAGATTTAACTCATGCTTGTCCATGTTGGAATGTGTTTCTTGCAGCATGCTTGTTTGCGTTGCGTTGCAAACAAGCATGCTGCAAGCAACGCATGCGTTGCAAACAAGCATGCTGCAAGCAACGCATGCGTTGCAAACAAGCATGTGTTTGCCATGTGTTTCTTGCACCATGCTTGTTTGAAACGCATGCGTTGCTTGCACCATGCTTGTTTGAAACGCATGCGTTGCAAACAAGCATGCTGCAAGCAACGCATGCGTTGCAAACAAGCATGTGTTTGCCATGTGTTTTTACGCTGCTTTTCATATTTCTCAGCTTAAGAACTTGCCATCTTTAATCTTTCACATGTCCTAAGCCCTTGTTTGCAACTACTTGAATTGTTGAGGATCCTGCTGGCTACTAATCAACCACATTTCTTGGAGGTTGTTCAGTTCACTTCAAATACTGGTAATTTGGTGGTCTGGGATTTCATAGATATTTTGGGACTATTATCTATGAGTGTCCTCATAGGCTGCAAGATATGACATGCAGAATTCTCACACACAGATATCACACTGTGCCCATGATGTCGTTACACATGCCCACAAAGTGGATATATTTTACCAAGCAGTTTTTTTTATATAGAAGCCACAGCACAGCTATAGAATGGGGGGGGGCAGCCTGTGTCCCCAGCTCTTATCGGTAGCTGGAGTCCTCTGCATGGATGACGGCTGAGCGTTCTCTATTGTTCTTTCAACGGATTACAGCTGCAGATGAGAGCTGGGTAGAGGTCCACACACCTAAAATTGGCATGCACATATTTTGATGTGTGTATGTATGCTTTGTAAGACTTTTCAGGATTCTACCCCATCAAGCTCAATCAATCAGAGGTAGATCATTTGAAGAGCACTAATTTGCCTCCTCTCTATCATGCAAGGCTGGAAATGATCTTTCTATGTCCAGAGGACAGTGGAAGCCTTCTGCTAGAATGTCCTCTGGCTAACTCGCACCACAATCCTGATTTTGATGAAGGTACATTCACAAAAATCTGTTAATAAAAAAATAAAAAAAATATTTAAACATGTAATGTAAGTGTACAGTAGCATGTATAATATATATATAATATAATTATATATATATTATATGAATATTTCTTTGTATTGGACTCAATACAGCTACTTTGTATTGACTCCAATACAAAATTATTTGAATTTCCCACCGATCCGCCCGCCGGCACCTACGCATGCACCAACGTCACCGGGAAATCCTGGAGATCGTCGCTGCATTTGCCGGGTGGAGATTGGAGGATGTGTACCCAGGACCTGCAGGGACCAGCAGGATGATGGGGGACGACAACGGAGCAAGGTAAGTGGGTATTTTTTTAGTTTAAAGTGACCCCGAGTGTGACTCAGGATTACCGCTCTTTGCAGGTAAAATTCACCCCAAGACACACTCAGGAATACCGCTAGGGGGGGTAAAGGAAGTTGGCATTGCTTAACTAAGTGGTGCCCAACCTTTTTTCATTTGGGGGCAGCTGTTGACATTGGGATAAAACTTGTAGGCCACAATGCAAACAAACATAAAGATGTATGTTTAAAACTAGAATATTTTTAATTTAAAATTAAATTAAATTGAAATGTTTTTAGTTACCGTAACATACATGCACCAAATAAAAGAGATGACAAATCAGGAATCTCTGCAATGGATACTTCCAGAGAAATGCAAATATTGTAACAGATAGTCAAAGGGTATATGTCCTTACTGCTACATCTTCAGGGTCCTACATCTCCCTGTTCCTGAGAAATTTAGTTTACAGGAAGTAAATGCCCAGATATGTGTGACAGGGTTGCACAGTACGGTACGATGGATAGAGTTTTTCTCATCTTGTAATGGCGCCGCAGCCAACAAATTTTAGGGGGAGTTAGCCACAAGAGTCCCCACTTATCATACATGGTATTATATCTACAGCTCCCCTTTCAGGAGAAATTTGAAATCAAAGAACATAAACCGATTTATATGTGACAAGACACCATTGTATGGTAGGAGTGATAACATTTTAGGGGGGGGGGGGGGAAGCCACAAAAGTCCACTTATCCTACATTTCCCTCCTCTTCTGTTAAATCTCACAGTACAAGGTGGGTGGGGAGCAGCTCCCTCTCCTCCAGCACAATCTCAATAAAGAAGATATATAGGGGACATAGGAGATGTGTGCACCCCATCCCCTGCAAGACAACAAGCAGAGAGAGCAGAGGGGGAATGAGGAGAGGGCCAGATCTGACAACTCCGCGGGCCGGATGGGCAGCCTTGGCTGAACTCATTAAAATATATAAGCCTATAGCGCAAAAATCCCTAAACAATAGTACCCTTGAAAACGATTGTTTTTAACATTAATATTTTAGGTTGAACATTATACATGAGGTGATACATGAGGTCAAGATATAGCCAATATACTAAGAAATGAATACTTTGCTTTATAACAGTATAATAGGTTGATCCAACAGAAGTTGGTAGTATTTTTGGAAAGTGGTTTAACTGAGTGTGCTTCTCTTCTGGAATGACAAGCCCCCACAAAGTTTCTTTATTTTAAATTAACACCCCTAAACTCTGTTTCGTAAGCTGGTATGGCACCGGGAATGACAGCATATAATAATAACCAGTGGTATTATTAGTCTACATGTGTAACTGATAACATTACTGTAATAGGAATGCTAGTCAAGTATACATTAGCAATTTACCCCTTTTAATAACATATATGGTATTTTGAACTACTACAACATATTTAGATATCATGATCAAAGCATATATATATATATATATATATATATATATATATATATTCTTATGTCTTTAAAGATTGTATTCAATATGTTAAAATAATCTGGCAAAGACAATTGCTAATAAATGAAAATGAGCACAAGTAATACTACCATAAATATATAAGTTTTGACAGGTAGAAATTGTCATGTAGGTAAACGAGGAATGATCAGCAGATGTAGAGTTGGTTACCATCATCATTTCACCAATTACAAATGTATACATTTTTTACTTCCATTTTTTACCTCACATGTCTGTGATTGAGTCACCAAAATCTGCAATTGGTTATATGGAATCTGTTACATGAAACAGTTACATGAAATATGTTACAAATACCTAAACAATGCCACGAATGTATCAAATAACTATTTCAAAATAACAGAAATATGGTGCTCTTCAACTAATGGACATTTACTGGCGTTATGGAGCACTCAGATCAATGGTTCAGATTAGCTCCATATGTGGTTTAAGTGGCTCTGCTGGCTCTGTGTGTTTTAAACTTCAGCCAACCAGAAGATTGATCCTTACTTCCTGTTTAACTATTTTTAGGACAGGAAGTAAGGGAAAATATCTGTAAAGAGTACATAAAAAACAGGTTTAGGCAAACACTGTGTGTATTTTCATTAAAGAAACTCCAAACAGTGGCAGCTTGTTGTACAAAGGCATTTTATAATGTAGTGTCTGCATTCTAATTCAGGGTCCAGGTAACTGAATGATAGTAGTTAGTAGATAGTAGTAGTAAATTCCTTTCTGTTAGGAAATGCTTATCGGGCCCGTGATTCTGTGCTGTGCGCCACCGCAGTATCCCACACAGCCTATTTTGTCTAACAATATCACTTGCAGCAGCAAAGAAATAAATAGCAGCAGCCCCTGCTTCCCTTTAGCCGTGCAGCCTGATGTATTTTTCGGCATCTCCACCACACAATCTGAGGCTGTGTACAGCTGAAGGGGATTTTAGAAGCAGATTAGTTCCTGACTCTATCATACGCTGCCATTGGCTGCTGGGAATTTATAGCCTCTCTGCTCCCAGTTACAAGTCACGTTAAGCTAGGTTGACTTGCTGCTGGTGTGCATTCATGTTATTTACTGCTGCTGACCTTGCCTGTTTCTGACCCTGTGAGTTTATGCTGCCTGGACTGACCTTTTGCCTGTGACCCCGACTCTGCCTGTCCTGGGGGCAACCAAGTGCTAGGAGATGCAACCAGTCTACCTAGGCTAAGGGGGGCTTGCTATAGATGAAGACTGCGGCATTAGATTGGGGTATTGGTGTCTGGTGAGTACTGAAGGTTCTTACACTTTCCTACTTAAATGTAAAGTATATAAACACAGCATTGTATACTCAAAACCAATAATTCTCTTAAGAAAATAAACCAATAAATGACATCATAAAGTGATTATAAATATTCCAGAAATATACAAGCAACTTAACTTAAGGTGCTAAATTAATGTACCAAAATCTCTCATAGCAAGTAGACGGAGCTTTCTGTGAATCATAGCGGTAAGCCTTCTCAAGTCTGTTGCCAACTGTCTAAGATATTTTTTCCTGTTATGGGGCAGGGAGTAAAGGTAATTCTCCTAATAAAAAACATTCAATCTACTTCAAAAGCTTTTTTACAGTCCTTGTCCCCACTAGCTACCTGTCCCAGGACAGGACTTGTTAAAAAAATCCCCCAAATCAGGCCACATAGTGGAGTTACTTTTTAATAATTATAAAAGTATAGTTCATGCAGCCTGCAACTGTGCACTCAGCACCCTCCTTTGTAAACCATTTTGGGGACCCTTTGTTCTCCTTGTCCTGGCTGAAAATAATCACCTGTTAGAGGCTACTGCTGGCAGTCAGGATTCCATTAAGAGGCAGTTAATAATGATTACAGTCACTGCTATATAAAGCTTTTGTGGACAACTGGGAAAATGAAATGTCACTCTGCAGTCACAAAACTGTAATCTGTTGTTAAATTACCCTTTCCCTGAATCACTTAGTGTACTTTCCTCTGTATTTATATCTCTTATCCTTAATGGTTTGTCTAGAGGTTGTGCCACTAACAGGCGGTGATGGGGAAGCCTACAGGAAGATAAACACAGGTCACAGCCGCATCTCCCACAGATTTAAATACTAACACATTTTACAAACACACTTGTAAAGCAATGGGCAGCTTGTGTTCCAGGAACGTTTCACAAGACAATGTCTGCATTCTGTATCCAAATTTAATTGGTGTTACAAGAACATTTCATACCACAATGTCTACATTTTGTATCCAAATGTTAAACTACAGCGCATTTACAGTTTATGTTATCTAAAATATGGGTATTTTTTGTATTTTTTTTATATTTTCAGCACCCATATTCATCATAATCTTGAAACACTAGCAAGGCACTACATATTATCATTTAGACAACATGCTGATAGATGTTAAAGGGTCGCTTTGAAAAAAATATTGTATCCTGGTAATTGATAGAATTTGTCATATGAATTCCTTTCCTACTCAAATGTTACATTATGATACAGCAAAAATACCTTTTAGAAAATAAACCATTTATTTTACATTTAGAAAATTATCATAAATATTCTAGAAATTTTAAAGCAACTGCATAAATTAGCATTAAGTGCAACTATGTGCAACTTTGAAAATGTCAAAAAGCTTCTGAGGATGTCCAACTGGATGAAACACTTTGAACGTGGCAACAATGTGATCACCTGACAGTGGCGTCTTCATGTGCATGGTGAACAATCTCCGCGTGCAAGTATCATGTATTGAACTACTCATAGGAAAACCCTCTCAAAAATCCTTCAATGTTTTGGGGCCGGTATTGGGAGGAAATCTGTACATTTGCAGCTCCCTTTTTATGAAGCTACCAAGCTATATGGTGGCCTAGCAAGCTCTTAGTGGGGTAAAACACTTTTTCCACTTGTTTTCCATTTAAATTTGTACATTTGTAAATTTGTAAATTTCTAAAACTGAAAGTGAAAAAACATAATTTCAGCACCATGGACAGCATTTGCTAGCAGATATGCCGGCATGTTAATGAATTTTGCATCCTTTTGTGCATGTGAGATTCGATGATTGTTGACAAGCTCTCGTATTTTCCTTCTGCACATTTTGTTTATTGTAAATTGGTCCACTGTAATGGTAGAATGTGAGATGCTTTGGAACGTACACTGAACAGTGCATATGTACAGTGGTGCTTGAAAGTTTGGGAACCCTCTAATTTTTTATAAGATTGTAACCTAAAACATCATCTGATTTTGAAAGTTCTAAAAGAAGATGCAAAAAACCTAGTCAAACAAACCAAGCAAAAATTATTATATGATCATATATTTTGTAGGTGAAGTCACAGTCTGGTGTTTTCAATCAACAGAATGACAATCAGGTGAGTGAGAGATCCTGTTTTATTTAAAGACGATGTTCTTTATCCAGCAAAGCCTGATCACACATAAAACACATTTGTGGATGTGTATATTGGATCAAACTATTGCGGAAAGACTTAAAGCAAGCAGTTCTTTCTTGAAGAAACCCATCAACATCCAAGATCTGAAGCTGTTTTGTATGGAGGAATTGGCTAAAATTCCTCCAAGTTGATGTGCAGGACTAATCAACTATTACAGCTAACATTTAGGATGGCAACACCTTATACTAAGAGTTAAATTCACTTATTTTTGCCACAAACAGATACATTATTAAATGTTTCTTTCAATTAATAGGTGATCAAACATAATATTTTTTGTTTAATTTGTTTAACTAGGTTTTTTTAATTGTACTTTTATTAAAATCAGATGTTTTAGGTCTCAATTATATAAAAATAGAGAAAATTTTAATGGACTCACAAACTTTCAAGTACCATTGTACATTCTAAACAAGACTGCTAACAATCAGTTTGTTTTAATGCAAAAGGTCACATTTTCACTGTAAGGTCTGTGAAAATGTGGAATCGGCTCCCCCAGGAAGTAGTTTCAGCAACTACTATAGATTGCTTTAGGAAAAAGTTGGATGTTTTTCTAGAAGCGCAGTATATAACGGGGTATTAGGGATTTAAAGAAAAAATAACAACGACCGTTGATCCAGGGAACATCTGGTTGCCTCATGGAATTAGAAAGGAATTTTTTTCCCCTGTTGAAGCAAATTGTACCAGTGTTTTTTTTTGCCTTCCTCTGGTCCAACTATGTCTTATAGGGTTTTATATCTGGGATATGTTTATTTCCCTAGTGGTTGAACTTGATGGACTTATGTCTTTTTTCAATATGACCTACTGTGTAAAAAAAGTGATAATGCAGAGCACATCAATTTTGCATTTTTAATTTATTTCTACATGAATTTAAAAAAATAAATAAAAAGTATAAACAGGCAAAAGCGAATTCAATCTTGAGAAATGGATTTAACAGGATTTGGTAAGAAACTGAAATAAACATAGCACAGCATAGTTAACACTGCTGGTAAATAAAAGACTAAATTTGAATGTCAAATAATCATAACTGCTGCAAAAACTCACAAACAAATCTATCCCCCAATAATCCTTGTCCCACAGTTTATGTAAACAGAATTACTTCATTCAAATGCACGACTCCAATGGCATGCATTATATACACAGTGAAATAAAGCATAAACCCGAAAAGAGTAACAAGCTAAAAGGTTTTCCTTTTAATAAAAAAAAGTCATAAATTCTGAGAGCCCAGGTGCGTGACTCTCATCCATGGTCAATTACAGAAGCACGTTGGAGAATGTTTAATAAATAGATTCTTAAGAATGTGACAGAGACATGAACAGCTGCACTCAGGTGTTGTTATTTATGAAGTCGGGATGGGTGCTTTTACTGTTTTCACGCTTGTTTGGTGTATTAGCTTAGCTGAACCTGAAATATTATGTCAGCACACAATTATTGGTCGAGTGGCTCGCCTGTCGTGCTCTAATTTCCAGACACTTTCCTCCTGATTTACTAATGTGTACTGAAGTCAGAAAAAGGAGAATCCAGGGCTAACCAGCACTTACAATGTCAACGAAGACAACAGCAAAACAATTTCATTTTTTTATTTTCCTTGGTCTTGCTTGTTACTAGATTTTGTGTGGTTTTATTTTAAAAACTTTAAAATCAAAGCTAAACTTTAGATAATACTAAACTAACCCTGCCTAAAACACAGATTAAATATCTTTAAAATAATTGTTTAGCTTCCAATTGATTTGTTTTACACCTATTTAGTTCAGAGATTTACACAACCTTGCCATACAGAACAATATCTAGCAGGACAAGAAACCTTATTTTTGCTGCCACAATTAGGTAATATTAACATAGCTTTTCCCTTCCCCAAACTGACTGGGTAGATTTGCTTTCTTTTCCTATTAGCATGCTACCTGTTAAACCAATATAAGGGATTAAAATAGGTCACATGAAACTCTTACACTTGTTTGCATTTTACCATAATGATGTATTAAGAAATGATCTATTAAGAAATACAGAACTGCATAAAATGTGTGCCTTGTATACTATTCTGGAGTTTAGGTTTAAAACCTTATATTAGATGTGGCTGGCTGGATATTTGTTTTGCCAAATCATAATGATTTTTAGAATCATAGACAGTAGCTGCTAACTAAAAGACACTGAATTCAGTGTATTTGTAAATTACTTATCTCTGGGACTGAACTAAATGGCAATTAAATATTTCCTAAATTCAAAAGGAATTTATATTTTACGTTATTTTTGGTGTCAAAGCAAATTCAGTACAGGAGATGAGTCTGCACAGTTGATGTGAGATTTGGAGATAAGGCTGCAGTTTAGCTGTATCGTTGTCTAACATTCAGGGTGAGCTCTAGTTCCAATGTTCACCCACTCAATCCAAATAAATAAATAGATACACATATTTTTTTATTGCTGACATCAGATTATCACATGTAAGAAAAAAAAATGTAAGATTAAGTGGTTGGTTGGCAGCAAGTGGTTAAATTTCTTACTGGCATAAAACTTGAATCCATCCATTTAGTTTAGTTGTTGAAAGCTTTTAAGATCCATGGTGCTCTAAAAGTAAGAACATGGCAGATTTTGATAAATGAAGCTAGATTTATCAGGCTTATGAAAACAAATTAGAGTAAGAGTTTCTTGTTAAAACAAAAACAATAAAACAATCAGCAATTTACCATTTACTGTGTACATCTACAAAAAAATATTAGATGTTATCATGCATTGTTAGTTGCAGAGATTTCAATGACAAATACATTATTACAGTGTGTATGAAAAGAATAAAGCCATAATAATAAGTAAAGACATACATAATAAAGCCATATTCACTTGTCACCAAATGTTATTCTTCAAACAATACCAGTAACATTGAAAATTTATTATAAAATTTAAAAACAAAAAACGATAACACAACAAAACATACAAACCACATATGCATGAATTATCATTAATTTTTATATTAACCTCCTGGGTGGTTCATTTCTGTCCGGATTTATATGTCTAAAAGCGGTAAATTGTTTTTTTACAAAAATGTATTTTACTGAATAATATGATAGTATGAAAAAATATTAGTATGAAAAAGTTTGAAACACAAAATCATCTCAAAATAAATTAAATTTATAAAAAATATTACATTTTTTAAATTTTCTTATTTTAAAAATTAGTAATATTATTATTATATTATACTGTAAAATAAATGTTCATGAAAGACAATGTACTGCTTTTACACATAAATCCACTGTAATGCATTCAATACAGTTATTTTGTATTAAATGCAAAAGAAATAGGAACTCCCCGGTGATTTATGAAGTGCAGAGGAAGCTGGCCGGAGGAAGAAAGAAGACGGACATCGCAGAGAAGGACGACTCGGGACGCCGGCGGATCAGGTGAGTAGCGATTTACTATTACTTCCTATAGGTTTATCTATCCCGAGTGTGACTTGGGGTTACCACTTTTAGCATCTTTTTTCTACCCCGAATCACACGCGGGGTTACCGCCCAGGGGGTTAAAGATTGTTCAATGTTACTGGTTTTGTTGAATTTTTTTTTAACTGTTATTTATATATTTAAAGTCTCTCACCTTTTCTTTTTCTATTTTCTTGGTAATTTCAGGATGTGGCGGGTGTAATTTTGTTGAATTAAATTTGGGAGTCTCAAGGTTTGATTCTTTAAAGCCCTATGTTACACTTACGCACAGCTAGTGGAGTGATTGGGATAATAACACATAAAACTTTTTGAGCCAGGAGTTTGCACATGTTCATTTGTTTTTAATATTTAAAGAGAACTTTAATCTGCAAAAGGATCATTTAAAAGCGGAACTAAAGTAAACAAATAAAAAAAGAATTGTATTGTGCCATATTTTAAATATAAAGTATACTTGGTGTATATATATAATATAAATAAATATATGTTTAGCCTTGTTATTGTTGGTAGATCATTGTGACTTGGACATTTTAAAAGTAGCTTGCAAGCCAAAAACGTGTGGGCACCCTTGATCCAAGTCTTCTAAACAGGCCCAGGTTTCGCACTGCGTATAAATAAATTGAGAAACTATATTGTCATTATATATACTGTATTAAGGAAAAAAAGTTGAAAAACACTGCTTTTTTCTACACTGAATGGTAATGATGTAAGTGCCATGTAGTGTAGATATAATGTAAACCTAAGCTGTGTATATTGATTAATTCATGCTAAGGACATCTTGTGCCAGAAAAAAAATGTTCTGAGGAGCAACAGCTTTCCTCTGAAGTTCTGTATGGCAGCGGAATAACTTTTTTCTATTTTTAATAATGCTGGACTAATACATTTTATTTAATAAAGCTGGAGTTACACAGTGAAACGGCAAGATCTACTGTCCTTTAAAAACAAGCCACAGCTACAAGATAGTTAAATAATAACAAGTTTAGACCAGGATGATTGGATTTGTTTTCAGCTAACCTAACCTAAAAAAACAAAATTAGTCCATTTGTTTAATTTCCTTCTGCCTGATGGTGGTAAGGAAGCTTAGGTAAGACTGTGTTACGGATGGTCAGATACCTCTGGGTACCTACACATTACCTGTAATTTAGTGAAAGTACTAGGTTAGTCTAGTTAGATTAAACTAGCTGCAGGCATACATTGGAGGAAATTAAAAGGCATGTGTAGGTCTTCACTAACCATTGATGATTCTGTCTACGTTTCCTCTAGTTACAGACCTCTAATGCATTGTCTTTGAGATTGACATTTATGGTTGTAGATGTTCTGTAAAGAGGTCAGGTGATGAACAGCCAGTGTCTTTCATAGCAAAATGGATCCCTAGTGTGTAATGCATCCTGTATTTTATTACAGAGTAATTTAGTTATATTTCAAAGTGGCTAGAGATGAGCAGATTGGTTTATCCAAAGCAAGATATGACCCAGAATGACTTTAGTAAAACAGTGATATAAAGATTGTACCCAATAATTGTACCCAATCCATATGTCCCTGATAAAGTTCACTCTAAAGTATATCTGTGGTATACATCTCCCCTCCTAAGCCACCTAGCTAGTGCTATTGTCCACCTTCCTGACCAGGCTTACCCGACCAGACTAGATGGTATGCCAAATACAAATAATATATAGTTAGCATGCTAGTACATCTAGAACCAAAAGTTGGGAAATTGGCCAATCTAGTTTGCTTTTTCTTGAGTTCTACGTGTACTGACTCAACAATAGGTTCACAGCATACTCTTCTAAAATACATTCATCTATGTTAGTTTAGCTAGTTAGTTAGTAAGCTAGATTGTGTAATTACTTTGTGAATTACAGTAAGTACTGGAAATGGTATTTTCAAAAACCAATAATCACATAAAAGCGAACCTTGCACTATATCCAACGTCCCCTTTTATGTCTGACCCTTCCCCTTTCTGAAATACTAAAAGATTTACACCTGAAAGGGAAAAAAGTAAGATAATATATTTACCTTTCATCATCTTCTAGAGGAGAGAGTAATAACATCCCCAGAACATGCTGATGCTCACTGAATCCAAAGATCTAAGGGAGGACATCATTCTTCCCTGGGCACCACATGGGGATGCCTGGGGAAGAGTGAGTACAATAAACCTGACTTATTAAAGATTTCCAAGACCAGAAAGGATAGACTATTTAGGAAGAACCTGTGGGATCCAGGAAACCAGGTAATTGTCTATCTTCTCCAGTGTGGAAGAACTTTAAAAAATCTGACCCTTTATGTACTTCTTCTCCTGTGTTTTTGAACTTTTATCCAGAGGTACAGTAAACAACGGACCATCCTTTTTATCTGAAAGGTCTGCACATGTGCTAAAAATAAGTTATGAACTTAATTCTAAATGCAAAGCAGTAAACAAGTTGTTATTGAGAAACCTAAAAACTTCAACATTTGGTCACGTTGCAGAGGTTCCCTAACGTCCAATGTATTTTCACACATCCTTTAGGGCACCACTCTCCCAGCCCTATCTGGGTAATAATGGTCCTTCTCATTCTCTGCTCGGCACTTTTGATTCCCCACCCTGCCTCTGGGTTCCACTGTTTTTTCAGCTTAGTGAAAAGGAATATCACAAAAACCATGTTCTTGATTACAGTTCCTGTGAGTGAGGAGGCACATAAAAGGAGCTGCCTTAAATCACGAGGAGAGGGGCAAAGTGGTGTTAATGAGCACCAGTGTCTCCACTGATCTACACAAAGGTCCTGACTTATTAAAGTAACATAAATTATCATGGGTGAACCTGGGGAATCCAGCAAACCTGGAATGGATCCCCCAGGTTCACCTTTGCAACCTACACATTCATTTTGACATACTACATATATTGGTGTTCTCTGTATGAAGTGATCTTTTACTTTTTTATCATATTTATTTATTTTTTACCTTATAGTAATTTAGAAATGTTGTTTTCCTGAATCACAACTCTAACATTCTTTTTACATTATTGTTAGTAGATCTAAAATGATTGGGAATTACTTAATAAAAAATATTAAAAAGTATATATAAACTCTAACAACATTTCTTTGCCCTTCTTTGCCCTTAGTGCGTCCTGTTCAGATTGCCTTTGTGAATTAAAGAACATAGTCCCCTATGTAATTAAGATACAGAGGGAGAGAGGTGTCCTGTAGCACTAACACACTTTGTTTTAGAGGGACTTTACTGTAGAGGAACTCAGTACAGTGAGTTAGTGTTGTTATTCTAAAACAGGAAGTATACTACTAGCAGAAATGTGTCAGTGTGTTAAGTTCAGGTCCACTTTAATGGACTATAAAATAAAGTTAAAATACTGATCCTTTCTAAAAACTTATGCCTCTGTTAAACCATTAGCCCTTTTCCTCATCAGCTGTCCTAAACCTTGCTATGAAGCACTGTCGCCTAAAATGAAACCTTGAAATCTCATTGCAATTAGACTGTTAAAGGCTCCGTGTGAGCTTGGTAATCTTCCCTCCACAGCAGCACAAATAAAGCTCATCTCCCAAGTGTGAATAAGTAAAAATAAATATGTGAAACGATTAAAAGCTCGGTGAGAAAATTTCCATTAGAAAGATAGTCTTGTGCTGCCTATGCCTAGGAAATTCATTTTTTTTCCTGAAGCTTTAATAAAAGAAGGTTTCAATAATCCATTGATGCTTCTTAGACAGCTTTACCCAAATGGCATATATTCCCAACATATGAGGGATCGAGGAAAAACTGTCTGTAATATATTAAAATCGCTATTACCATTACAGAGGAAATCAAGTGGTAAAAAGGTTGGTGAACTGAGCACAGCAATATACTGAAAAAGACATATTTTGAAAAAAAAATGGCAGGCAACAGTAATTAACATTGGAATTACACCGCTTATGATATATCAATTTAATGGTATGTCTGTTTTGTTTTACCAGGGCAACATGATCAGTTGACATTATTTTAATATTGTCTTAAACTAAACTTAGTAGTAAAGGCTAAAACAAAATATTTTTTTTTATAATATCTGTTCATTCTGTTTTCTTACACTTGCCTGAACAATTTCTCCTTAATTCCAATTCTTTTCAACATTTAGGCTGCCAAGGGTAGGTTAAATTACCGGTTTTCTATTATCTAAAATAGTAAGATTGGCATGCAGTAGTTTGTGTTTTTGCCTTCCCACAACACTAGCAAGTCCCTCTCTGACAACGGCATTTTCAAATCATTTGATTATCTTTCATTGGAAAGAACTCATCAGCAGATTTTAAGTCCATTATCTGGCTTTCTAATTATCATGCCCATAGAACACTGCACACCGAAGTGCAAAACAATCTTCCCCTGGCAAAATGGCAAAAAGGAACAAGCTTAGCTGGCGTGTATCACAAGGGCTTTGCTGTGCATAGAGTAGGAGGTCTCAGAAGAGAGATTCCTTCTGGTTAATATTTGAAAAAAAAAGATGAATCTTGTTTTTCATCTCAGTATGCAAGGTCCTTGTTTCTGATCAAACAGATTGCATTGGTGGAGAAGAGTCAATCCAGCACCTGTATTGCAATTTGTAATGTGGATTTTAGTCTCACCTGGAGGTGCATATGTAGTTGCCATATTTTTATGGCTAAAAAGATGTATTAGTCATTCAATGGGGATAAATACTTGGGTGAAAGTTACTGAAAAAGGAAATTCCTCTCATTCAAAAATTACCAGGAGAACATTTTATTATTTTGTAATTCAATGTAAAAAGAAAAGTTTTGGCTACATGAAAATGTTGGGGTCCATAATTCAGTGGATCAGACATTCACTTAAACATTCTATGGTGGGGAATCTTTAAGATCCATGTGTTTCAAAAGCAGCAATTGATTCTCCACTAGCGAATGTTTCAGTAAATGTAAGATTGTTTTATAAATGGATCCTTTTAAATTAGAGACAAACAAATTAAAGGCCACTTTCAGCTAACTTTTTGAGTTTTTCAGTAACTTTTTTTCTGTTAAAATAAGGTTCAAAAAAAGAGGTTACCATTTTAAGCATTTCTGGAAGTATTATATGGTTAGGCTACATTCTCGTAACTGCCGTTTTTTCTTAATAGGTTGACTTGTAAAGAAAATTTAATATTAGCAGATCTGTGTAGGGCTATGGACAAAACCCAAAATTATAATGACAATGTATTCCATTACAATAATTATTACATTACAGATAGAAGTTTTTTTTATTGTCTGTTATTCATGTTGTAGATGTGTTCTACTTCCAAGTCATCTACTGATGTGTACTGCTTAGTAAACATTTGAGATTATTCCTCCTTCCCCATGAGCATAAATCCTTCTTCTTCAGCACCCCCAATACTCTATTTAGCTGCTAGGACTGGGGGAAGAAATCACTGGTTTTCTTTATTGGAGCTTATAAATTGGTTCCTTGACCCCATGACAGCACTACGCAAATCAAGATGCACTTAGTGCTGTCACATGGGAAAGTATGAGTGGGTCACATGTTTATAAATACCTCTGAATACAAAGAAAAGATAAGTATATGCTGATGAGAGACGGGAAGCTCCATATGGGCAAAGCAAAGGTTCATTTCAAGTATTAAAGAACATTGTTTTTTACCAAACTGGCTATGCTGTCTTGCAGGGGTGCTCTGGGAACATAAAACTAGCTCAAGGGAATCACCCATTTTGCAAAGTATGTATTTCAACCGCAATTCTGTTTACTCATTTTCATTTTAAATTATAATGACACACCTTTAAAAACAAACAAAGTTTGTTACACAGCTTGTTAGGATGCTGTAGGGGGTGTAGGTTATTTTCAAGTGCCCCGCTGCTATGGAACCAATGGATCTTTGCTTCTTATGATGAGAGCTGATGCTCCCTAGCTTTATTCATTATGCATTAATTACTTTTTTTCAAGCATACAAGTTTTATCAGCATGAGGTTTGTATCACAAATTGTATGTTTAAGAAGGAGATTCTACAGTACTCTGTGGGAGTAAATGGCTTCTCACAGAAGGTGATTCCACAGGGAGATCAGGGGAAGTGTGTAGGAAGATTGCTTTTTCCCTGTATCTATTATTAAAATAATCAACGCATTGTTGAACAAAGCTGATCTGTTAAGCTCCAGCAAGATCACCGGTTACGTGTATGTTAAAGAGAAACAACAGCATTTTTAAGTACACCAGGTAAATGAAATATGCTGTAATGTTTACCTAAATGAAATTATCAGGAAATAACACATAAAAGTTAATATAAAATGAAGACGGGTGCACATACAAACAGTGAAGCTGGTGATCCAACAAACCTGGAATTGATTTCTTCAAATTCATTTGCTATTTGCTAGCAAATGTTTTCAATCCTGGACCAGATCCATTCCCGGTTTGCTGGATCACCCAATTTTCATTGATGAAAATGTATCTTCCCCAGCTTTGGAGAGCTTTAATAAATCAGACCCTTTGTGTTTACAGTGATCTGCTACAAGCACTCCTATGGAGCACAGTGTACCAAGTTCAGAAACCCAAGTGATAATCCTTTTTATTGCTGGGCTGGATGATGACTGCCATTAATAATCAGGGGTCTATCTTGAATACTGCCCATGTAACCACTGATTCCTGTGCCATTTACAAATGGCACTAGGATGAAGATTTGCAGTCTCTGGGCAGTTCTTAAAATGTCATTGGCATAAGAAATTAAAGAAAGCTGAAAGCAACAGATTTACAGATCTGATCACCATGCAATAAAACTAAATACCCATTTAAAATGAGCAGGGCATTATAGTGACAAGCATCTCACCAAGTAATGAATAGTGCATAGTTTAGTGGGATAAACACCGGACCCACTGGATCACCAGTTAATTAAACTATGTTACTTTGGGGAAAAAAACAAAAATGGCTGTGTAAAAGCAAGGGATGCAATGCATCATGTGTATTTCTTGTATTTCCCCAACAGTTTCACTTATAGCAAACTTTATAGCAAAACTATATTCAGCGAACCTCCAGCAAAGCAATGTCCTCAAGCTCCCTCACCGATATGGACATCTTCCTCCATTCCTCTTCAGCTTCAGTAGCTTTGAGTATTGTCGATAGGCAGTGGTGACATGAATGGGAATTGAGTCATCTGGGCATAAGGCAAAATTGTACACTGCAGGATTTGTGTAGCTTGGTGTATTATACAAAAATGATGGAACGTGCACGTAGGGAGTTGAAAAAGCTTGTCTTTTCTATATTGAAAAAACCTGCATGCTTAGATATTTTTACCTTTGCCTACCCAACCTGCAGTCTGGATGGCGCAGGCAGTCATTTGTCTCTTACTCTGCAGCCTTTGGAGCCCCTAAAGATGGTGGTCTATTTTGGCAATTACTTAGGCCATTAAAGGAGTGGATTCCTTTAAAGGAGGTGATTTTTTTTCACACCATTCTACTTTCTCTGTGCTTTTTTTTTTTACTTTGATCTTTAATAACTAATCTGTAAGGCCCTGGTCCACCAAGAGTACTCACCAGACACCAGTCCCCTAACCTAACGTCACACTCAAATATGGCAAGCCCCCGCTTAGCCTCAGGACACTTGTTTGCATTTCCCAGCGCACGGTTGCCACCAGTGCACAAGGGATGGTGTCTGGGGAAGAGCTGGCAGAGAACCAGGAGCCCACAGATAAAGCAGTACCAAGATTCCAACAGAGACAAGTCCAGAATACACAGCAGAGGTCATACCCAGTTAATCCATCCAAAAGTACACAAGGGCAAAACACAGTCGGGGTCCAGTGCACAGCCTCACATAGTGGTGGTGGGGATGTCGATAAAATACATCAAGCTGCACAGCTGAAGCAGGGAAAGCAGGGGCTGCTGCTATCTTCTAGTTCTCCTTGCGGCTGCAAATGACATCGCTGGACATAATACGCTGCAATGGCACCCAACATTGGATCGCCACACATAAAGGCATCCCCTAACAGAATCTTGCCAAAAGAAATCAAATGTTGCGACAGTCAATTTTATTAGGGCTGTGGGTAGCAAAAATGTGGAATTGTTGACTTGTAAAAGGGCTGGGATAGTTGTGATGTTTAGTAGTTTCATGTAAAACATATTCATTTTATGATGGTCGCCTAAATCATTCCACATCCCCCGCCTATAGCATGTCTGCAATCTCCTAACATGTCTTTAGTCTGACAACTTCCTGTAGCACTACATTCCATGAAAATCGTTGTGTGGTCGTTTGATATCACACTCTGCACTTACGGCTTCATATGTAAAGTTAGTTGCCCAAAACTGATTTACAGTCTTGCAAGCTAATGCTCAACAAGACATACTGCAGATATTGCACAATCCGAAATACAGAGAACTGAACACATTTTTAGCTCTGGTGTGGACATTCTTTTCAACTAAACAACAATCAGTAGCACTCTTGTTAATGTTCTCTCAGCTGCACACTATACCATTAACCTCAATCATTGTTATGTGTGAACCCATCTTACTGTCAGCTCATCTGGAGATCACAGTATAAGGCTGGAAAACATCTCACACATGACAGCTGTCTGCGGCCTCACTGTTTAATCTGTCACATGTGGCTTGTACGTGTCTTCCTGCCAGATTTAAACATATCTTCTCATTTGTGGCATAATATGCGAAAGGAGCCAATGTGCAGACATGTTTTCCCCCATTCCCACTGGGAAATGACCCTGTTTAAGTGTGTCTTTGGGACTTAAAATGACAATTTCAGCTCTAATCTCTTTTTAATGCTGTAGGAACAAAGATATTGAAATTAATATTTCAAGATGAACATGTAATGAATATTCACTGGTTAGAGACAAAACCTCTGGGCCAGTTTACAAGGTGTTTTATGGAATATGGGTCACGTGATCTCATCTTGTGCTTTAGGTGTTTTGGGTAATGGAGATAAGAACCATAAACAATGAAAAGACAGCAAGAGGCAAAGGGGATGAAGGTGGACAAGGCTGTTTTGTGGCCATCATTGATATCATGAAGTGCTGCAAACCGTTAAGATTGACCTTAAATACTAGTTTTAATAAAAATGCTTTAAAACCCCACTCCAGTCTATTATTTTCTTAAAGAGGAACTACACTTTAAACTCAAAAAACAAAAACACACTTACCTTCAATCCCGCAGGGCAGTCTGATCACTCTGGGGGTATCCTGCATCGGGTCCCACGTCGTCTCAGCATCCGGGCGCTCCCATTTCGTTCTTCTCTTCCAGGTTCTTCATCCTACGTCACCGGATCTCGCGCCTAGGTCAGACTGCGCATTCTTCTTCTCAGCAAGGCTTCTTCTGCGCATGCCCAAGATGTCTGGCGTAGGTATCCCGTGAGGCCTTGCGCTCCCAACAATTCTCGACCGCCTAGGCAGCCGAGAGTTGGGGGCGGTTCTCTAACCTTTTATGTAAAGTGAAAATTCTGAGTTTAGGTACGCTTTAACATTTCCAAGGTGTTAACAACAAAAAACACTAGTCATGCCCTGCAATATATCTTTCAGGTTGAGAGGTTAAGAACAGGTGGTGAGCACAAGGAGTCATGGCCCTGCCCCTGAACACAATGCCTTTTACTTGAAAGCAGGGGCTTAGGTAATGGGAGTGGAGGAGAACCCAGAGGAAGGAGGTATTTTCTACCCAAAATAGAATCTGAATTTTACTACCGACACTGTTCCCATCCTCCTAAGGATTTTGAGTGCTCCTTCTCACATTTGCTTGTTCTATTACCTTCTGCTGCAATCTACATGATAATATAATGAAGAAACAGCCCAAGAGGGAAGAAGTTGGATCCCATCTGGTGACCAGTAAAAGGTGTTCAGACCCAAGAACTTAAATACAGGGTTTGCTCTGATAAAGTTTTTCAGCTATATAAAAAAGATATCTCATTGGTATGCCTTCCAGCATCTGACAGAAAAAAAATATTAGTTTGGGAAGAGCTACAGTTTCACCACAAACTTCTGCTTATACTGTCCATCTCACCTACAGAACTCATATCTCTGTTTTCTGTGCTCTCTTCTATCAGCATTTTCCTTGTCATCAAACTGCCATTTAGGACAACTAGATAGCTCCCAGTAATGCCCCTAGCTTTACCAGCTGCTGCTGTATAGGCTAATGTCAATAAATGAATAAATATTAGTACCTGCATTTTAATAAATGCATAGCGGTAATAATTTGTGCCTTTATATACCTGTAGTTCACCTTAAAATATAAAGTCCAGGCAAACGTGTTAAAAATATAAATGTTACAGTTTACCTTGACAAATAATTAATTTATAATTCTGTTCAGCCTGCCCTGTGATCCAGCCAATTTAGCCAAATCACACACCAAGGTATGCATCTCTCTACAAACTGCCCTGCAAGGGTGAAGAATCACCTGGTCCAAGACCTTACACAACCATTAATTAGACAAGAAGTATCAGTATAATAGTAATGAGACCATCTATTGACTTTCCCTGAGTATGTTCAAAGATTTATGCTGACAGCGCAGTAACAACAAAAAGATATCTGAATGGCTGAGAGGTGCCCCTCCTTTTCCCAGTCTGATAGCTGTTGTGCATAGGATTTTGGAAAGCTTATATCAAGACTGATCCAGGTACTTATGCTAGTGTATGTAAAATACTTAATTAATGTTTAATAAATACATAACTGGATTAAACTATGAATTTTTTATCTGTCAGGAGAAGTCTGGTTTAATGTTCCAGCTTACAGTAAAGGAAAGACAGGTATTTTTTTTCCTGCTAAATCAGATTTTAGAAATAACCCCACTAATTTATTAAATCAATATACCCATTTTTTTAAATCTTCAAGTAACTGAACGGGTTAACTTTAGAACTAGATGACAGAGAGTCTGCCAACAGTCATGATATTTTTTCCCCTTGCACAGTTTCATTTACATCCACATTAGCATATGATTGGCTGCATTGTGTAAAGCAGGGGGTGCGGATATGCAATCTCCAGCAAAACAATACGTAAATTAGCAAGAGGAAACTGACAGACCAAACCTCCACTGAGAACCTTTGTTACACCAGAATGATTGAAGGAAAAAAATGTGAAATCCACTAGTTTTAAATCAATTTCTATTGTTTTTTTTTCATACTATAAATTTCACCAGTATGACCCGAACTACTAGTTTTCATTTTATCAAATCCTAGAAACCCCTTAATAATTTTGTCTTTTTGTTGAAGCAATGTTTCTTATGCCTTGGGATTATTTCCAAAACTTCTTTCAGAGGTCACTTGTTGGCTGCTTTATATGTAGAATTTTCAACGCTACAGGCCACCATATGGGAGAGTAAAAAAATTTCACGTGTTCTGAACTTTAAAGAGCCCTATGATCTGTTCTAGTTATTTTAGTGGAGGTGACATTAGTTCTTGCACTTTAAAATTCCTTAGAAGTATAACATTGACATATTACATATTATAGTGTCACATATGACATTGTATAGTGTGTTTGGTTCTGTATTTTTATGTTCCCTCCCTTTTGTATTTCTATTTATGTTTTTCTTTATTATTGTGTTTATGGATTGGTACACTGTTCAAATCCCTAAAAAAACTGATTATACAGGCCCTTAAAATGAATGGCACCATATTTGATATTCCTCTATGAAAAACACATTAGACATATCAAAGATAAAATAGACACTGAACAGAAAGGGAGAGCTAAACAAAATGCCCAGAGAAGTCAGCTTAAGGAATATTTTCTTTATATAGCCTTTAGTAAGCACCTTGAAAAACACTGGCTGCTAACAACTGGAGCCCAAATGCCACACAAGTACAACCTAGAAACCCCTAAATAATTTTTGTCTTTTTGTCGAAGCCCTGATTCTTATACCATGGGATTATTTCCGCAACTTCTTCCAAAAGCCACACAAGAACAACCAAAGGACTGGTGGTTGGACATAATTGGTAACAAGCCAGCCTATTCCTTTCAGCTTCCTCTTTACACGTTGAATTTAGCCCCAGTGTCCTAAGTTGCACATTTTGAAGTTCACTGCTAGCCCCTTCAGCAGCTGATCCAAAATATCAATTATTGGAAATACAACTCTGAATCTACAAAAACATTCTCAAATCAGGATCAGGGATAAACCCCCCAAGGTCATCCTCCCTGCAGCAAATGTTCCCTCCAACGCTATAAAACTGTTTTTTTCTTTAAGACTTCTTTAGGATCCATATCAGGGGAGCAGATCACAGCTGTGAAAGGGTTACTGAAACCTGGCGCCACAGCTTATCATTCTTTTCATTATGTAAAGCACTAATCAAGTTTTCATTTGCTAAATACCTCTCTGTTTGATTCTCAGTAGGCGATGTCTGCTGAATGCTAAACTGTTTCTTGACAAGAAGGATCTGCCAGGAAAAGGAGGATGTGCTCCACGGAACATGAAGTCCAGTCAAGCTTGCAAAGGTCACCACTTACAGCTATCTTGTCTTAAAAGGCCAGAAACAACAGATAATACAGCAGTTATATTTATTTCCATATCAAACAGAACACTGGAAACCATAGTTTAAATCATTCAAAATCAGAACAGGTTTACTGATGTTTTTTTACACTTTGAAGAAAAATATAAAGTATCTTGGAATAATATTTTGTGTGAAGACACGTTGGCTAAGTGCCAAAAATGTTAAGTGTCCCTGTCACATATAAAATATTTCTCAGGTAAGCCTATGTCTGTAAGAAACCAAATATTCATCTTCAAATACTCCACTGCATAAAAATGGCTAGCTAAAGTCTACTGAATACAGACATGTCTGGCAGTGTTGATCACCCTTGTCGCTTTCAGTGGTTCCTTCTTCTGAACTCGTGTCATTGCTCTCTCCTACAGTGATGTGAGGGAGAAAGAAGAACAAATGGAAACTGCGCGAGACTGCAGTGATCAACACTCCTAGAAGTGTTGGTTTCAGAGGACCCTTTGGTAGCAACAGAGGGAGGTAGTGGCCTGGGAAAGAGAAAAGGTGAATATTGCTTTCTTCTTTACTAGGACAAGCTTGTTGGAGAAAAGGTTTGTATGTGACAGGGTTGTTTGAACTAGTTCAGCTCTCACATCCTTAAATTCCTTATGAACCAAACTAATTAATACATTTACACTATGGGCTTGTTTTTTTTGGCAATTACTGTGTCTACCAAAGATAAGTAAAATAATAGTGAATATTAATGAATGGACAAACTAGGCAATATTGTATCTATCTATCTATGGTATCTACAGACAAAGAAAAACAGGTGTTTGACTATTGATTAGTGTTAGGATTGATTTGGCTTAACTTTAGGTCAACAAGGGTAACATTGGGATAACTTTTGTTTATTTTATTTTTTTGACTTGTTTTTTTTTATTCATAATTCGTAATAATTGAGGACACATGTATCCCAATCTCAGGTCTGTAAAGCAAAAGTGTACTTTATCCATTCAGGGCAGAGGACCAGGCCTGTTTCATAGGCCCCTTCTATGCTGAGGATGCTTGCCTTTTCCACATTTCACCTGCTGGAGAACCTAAGAGAAGCTTTGTGTATATTCTGAGATTACTTATGGATAACGATCTGCCCCAGGAGACGGCATTCAGGCCTGGCAAGTGACTATGATTTATGCTTATGACCCCTTTAACACACTAACTTTTTTATTTAATAGAGTGGCTACTAATTTTTCCATATTACCCCAAAACTCAACAGGTGAAGCTAGGCACTATTTTGACTAACAGGAAAAACATTCACTCATGTTGTGCTCCTACTTTTAGG
This sequence comes from Pyxicephalus adspersus, assembly GCF_032062135.1. Taxonomy (NCBI): domain Eukaryota; kingdom Metazoa; phylum Chordata; class Amphibia; order Anura; family Pyxicephalidae; genus Pyxicephalus; species Pyxicephalus adspersus. The sequence continues at coordinate 26,036,468 of NC_092868.1, read as the reverse complement.
ATGTCCAGGTGGAGTAGTTCATAAGTTTAAACAGTTTCCAGAATTGTTCCTAATGAGCAAGTGGGAATTCACACAGTAGATATCAGTATATAACAATCTGTTTTTGTCTTTATAACCTGGTACAACCCCTGGGAAAATTACACAGTACTTCATGGGGCAAACAGAAATGTACCCTTGTGTGGGTATCCAGCAAGTCATTGTAAAGAGCCACGTTTGAAACCAAGATCTAAAACAGATCAAGCATGAGGAAAAAGAGCTAAATATAAAATGTCAGTTGTTGAAACGTCATATTAATGATCCGAGATAAAAGTGAATATGGGTCTTAGGAAGTAAAATCTTCTATGAAGCTTTGAACCCATTGTCCTATTGTGAACATTTTTCTGGTGGTGGTGTTGGTAGTAGCCAGCAAGAGCTTTCACATACCCAATTATATTTAATTTCACAGAGTACAGTGGACTTATTAGGTCACCAACATAATCTAGGAAAAATAGGTGTCCACAGACAAATGGTCTGGGCAAACAACATAAAGATTCACAGATATTGGCAGTGGCAGAAATATCAGCCCATTGGGCATGCTTAGTAAAAATCCAATGAATAATCTGAAATATAACACGTTTGACAGATTTCTATCCAATGTATGAGAAAACAGACTAGTCTTCTGTTCAGGAACAGGGTGCATGTCTACTTTATTATTATGCAGAATTTATATAGCGCCTACATATTAAGCAGCGCTTTACAAAGTCCATAGTCATGTCACTAGCTGTCCCTCAAAGAGCCTTAGTTTTTGGGGGGAAGCCAATTGACTTAACTGCATGTTTTTTGTAATGTGGGAGGAAACCCATGCAAATATGTGGAGAACCTGCAAAGTCCATACAGATATTCCTGGCCGAGATTAAAACCTGGGACCTAGTGCTGCAAAGGCCAGAGTGCTAACCACTGAGCTACCATGCTGCCCAATACTTTACATGTCTACCAGTCCTAATCTTTCTTGAATAGGGTATAGTTGTGCATTAAATAGACCAATGCTGCAGGGTTGAGTAAGATTGTAATTGATTGCTTCACAACTCAGCATTTGTTGTCAGGTATGCCTAGCTATCCTGGCTTCCCTTGCCTGGACTAAATGCGTAAATTAAGTCATCCCTACCCAACCAAAACCAAGTGTCTGAAAATTTGAATGCAGAAGGGAAGGAGGGAGAAAATGGTGAAACCTTTGACTGAATTGGGACAGGTGAATATCCCCAGGTTTAATCCTGCTTTAAAGCCAACCACTTCATATTACAGATTCATCTAAATGTAAGAGAAAGGGACTTACTTTGCAGATGATAAGTTTTCTAATAGGAAATCTAAATACTGCTTCTATGTTTGCTGGAAGCCTAAGCAAAAAATGTCTAATGTGTAAAATAAAAACTGAACCATCACATCCTAATGTTAAATTTTAGATACAAGTGACAAGTTATTTTAACGTTAACATCACGGTTTGGTAATCAATCCAGTCATAGGCCTAGATGACCATTGAAATACTTGAGCGTACAGCCACAAAGCCAGACACCAAGCTAACACCACCTAACCACTAAATTAGTAGTAAAATCATAAAGGATTTATTTCCATCCATTCATTTACACATAATTAGAAAATGTTGTCCTTGCCAATTCATCAAAGACATTTTTGTATTCTCTTAACCAAGTATTTGATCTCTCCTGTTGTTCAGCTATGTTTGCCAATAATAGCATGTTTGTACTAACCTGGTAAAGTAACTGTTTTGCTTGGAGTTTTCAAAATGCTAGCTGCAACTTGTATATGAAATATTTATAAGATGTGATTTTAAATAGATTATTACTAAACATAATAAATAAAAAATAGCAGTTTATATTTCTTTAAAATAAAGGCATCCCGTTTTTTAGATTCTCCTATCCATACAAAGAACAAGAGGTTAGTTTCTTTTCAGCTGCAGTATTAGGACATTGCTGTAGGATTATTAAAATCAACAGAAAGCCACAGTAGAGGACAACGTTTGAACAAGGAAATTATCAACAGATGCGTCTAGATATCTCCCAGGTTTCTTAACAGCCAGCTGGAGATAAAACAGTAAAATACACTTGTGAGCAAATATCACCATCCCTGAGTGTCCGAAGGCCGTGTCACTCCTGACAGCCTGTCAAACTGGCCCACATCACGAATGTACATCAAGCTGCTGCATGCCATTTTGCATTAAACAGGCCTGCACTGAACGTCCAGCCGCTGACACAATAGACTGCAGTCTTTTCTTCACTGCACTGCAGCTCTTCCCCATTCTCTGATGTATCTATGGGCTCAGCCAGCAATATGTAGTCCATATTAAAGAAGATTTTTATATGGATTAAAAACTAAAAAAAATACCCACAGGCTAATGTCAGGTAATGTGAATTTGCTGCTTCTGTATACCCGGGAATTGCAGCAGTATCCACAGAAGATTTAGGAAGTCATCTGTTTTTCTGTCTAGTATGTACCTATTTTATTAAATGTGTGATCTTTTGCTGCTCATAACATCCAGACTGCTTCCAAATGTCACTTCTGCAATGCAGATTTGAAATGATGCAGAAACTGACTGGTAGCTATTGGCAATGAAATATCTTCTTGTCCATACACTTGCAATGCATAATGTCTGAGTAAAACATAAAATCGATCAGCATATCAGGAGCTTGTATATAAAAGACCAACATTATTCCATCACTGCTGCAGAAATTAATCATTTTATTATGACGCCAGGATCTTGTCAGGATTTCAGCGAAGTACTGCATGCTATTTGTATGAAGGCCACTGGCACTGGATAAAAGCTATACAACTAAGGGCTTAGGTTGCAGGTATATTTAACAGTCTACCATCACTAAACATGTTATCAGACATTTCATGCATTAGCATTGTTGTACTATTATTTTAACACTGAAGCTACAATAGTGCTGCTGCATAGTGGTTTGCTGCTTTAGAAAGGTATGCACCATGTCTTTTTTGTCTGTTCTCAAGTCTTGGCATCCCATTGCAATAAATTTTGTTTAAAGCAATGCAGATTGCACAATGGACATTACTGGTCACACCAGAATGGTAAGACAGAAATAGCCCCCTAAGCTTCCTTTTTGGGTATTTGGTTAGGTTTTTTTTATGTCTGATTTAAATACCTGCTAAAAGAATAAAGTGAAGTTAACTTTTTATAGCCGCCCTACTAGCAGCATATGGTTACTGTTCCATGCCACTCTGCTGCTGCTTCATTCAACTGTTTAGAGCCAAGAAAAATGCCTCATGTTACCATTTTTTCTTGTGCTGGTATGAAAAGCCCCAAACCAGTCAGAAATGAACTGATAAAACTATTTAAATATTGAGTACAGCTCAGTCAAACCCAAAAAAAATACTTTTTTCTCCCTTATTATGTTTCAAATAATGAAGGCGTTTAAATTGGCCTTACACTTGGTAATTCTGTTCTGGAGATTTTAAAGGTTCAAACTATTTTTTGCCCTGCCCCTTGGAAGTCTACATGATTTTACTTTTTTTACTGCACATGGATAACATTAGGATGACACGTGTGGATGTAAACGTTGCTGTGGGCCTCAGTGGTGTAAAGCTTTGAAGGGGGAAATTGGTCTTGTTCTTCTCTGGTGGGGCAAGGGTTTATTGGTAAAACTTTGTTTTGTTTATACACTTTGCTCCTTTAACATTTAAAATATTTAACATACACATTTAAAACATGGCAAAGGATTTCCAGAGCACAATCATTTAGCTAAAGAGATGATGCAGCAGAGTTGCTTGCACAATTTTTCCAACTAAAACCTTAGGTTAGGCCGCACAGTATGATGTGTTTTACTGCAATGAGTCAATGATGTATGTTTCGTTGTGACCTAAAACGGCATAGAGACAATGATTTTGCAATAAGTACCCCTGCTGAACCCTCTAAAACCCATTTTACCAGTGCTCGCCCATCTTTCTTTCCTTGTGAAAGCATGTGAAAGCCTTTCCAAACAATTCTCTGATCTAACAGACAATGCCTAGACCCAAGCACATAAAACTTTACATAGGTAACACACAGACAGTCATCGTAATTAGTGGGAAATAAATGAGCAACTAATGGGTAGTTAGGCAATGTTTGGGCAACTAATAGCCAATCCCTACAACACAAGGCATCAGCCATACCAGCAATATTTAGGCAATGTAATACAGGAACAATGACTGCAACACAGAATATTATTACCCACCTTCTACATTTGCTAACTCTACTCCATATCTTCATCAAAAGGCTGGAGTTTTAACCTCCCCGCCCCCACAGATATCCACTCAATTGCCATAAGGTGCTGAAGGAAATAGCAAAGGTTATGCCTTCTTCCAGCTCCCTCCTCTTTTGTCTGGGTTAGTGGTCTCTCCGAACAAATGCTGATATCACTACTCCAGTCACCCAATCAGCAGCCAGGTTGCAGTGAACTTCTAGTGCCCCAGATCCCCAATAAATTCTTCCATTAGATGGAGTATCCAGGTCAATATTGACATCTTCCAGGCTTGTTAAAGTATAAATGCAACATCTAATTTCTCAAACCCCCATAATCAAGTCCAAAATCCTGATATAGGCTTAAAATAAAGAAGCAAGTTGTGGGTATGGGATCAGACGATAGCCTTTGCATATTGCAGTGCCCCAAATAGTCCTCTTAGGTTTCTGCCTTTGTTCACACTTGGTATCATAATGCAGTCAATGTGAATACAGGTTTGCCTTAGAAGCCATGTCACAATGGCAGTAATACTGTTATAAACACCTCCATAACAATGCCACCACCACTTTCCCTTATGGTAGTCACTCTCCTGCAGGTCAAAGTGCTGCAGCATGTTTCTGGCACAGTGACAAAGCCACACCAAAAGTTAAAAAAAAAGGATTGCATAGATATACCAAGTTTGAGATAAAACAATTTCTAACATAATATCAGTGGTATAAAAAAAAACAACTTCATATTCAGACAACTGACGATTATGCTTTAGTAAGTTTAGCTGGAAAAAGGAAACAATATAGCAGATGTGAGGAATCCTGCCTCTGGAATTCTGTGTAATCTTCTGCAGACACCACTAGGCAAACAGAATAGAATGAAATGAAAGCCTCATATCACTCTATTGCACCAATTATCTAGCTGCAGAGGTCATGTTTTTTAGCTCCGAGAATGATGTGAAAGAAGCCACAGTGCAAGCAAACTGTGTTTTGTATAAATGATTATCGTCAGCACAGCAACAAATCAGCCTATTTCAGAACCTTTCATGCTCCATACAATAAATGTTTTTATAATAACTTGAAACTTATAATAACTATAACACTTACGGGGGGACAGGTATGTTCATTCAGCTGTTATTATTAAAGATGAAATTAGGAAAACAATAAAGGTTATGTCCCTGTAGTTTTTTACCCTCCTTTCATTAGTTGATAAGAGTTCAGTAGTTAAGAAGAATGTAAACATCTACAGGACTCAATAATTTGATATTTTTAAGTGCGTTTAGAAACAAGAGACAATATCATGACCCTTGAAATAACCTTCAGGTCTCCGAGAACCCCTGCTATTATTACTATATTCACAGCTCACAGTAAATTATTATGATGCTCAATGAGTAAGAATGCCTCTTAAATTGCTGACCACTGGGAAGAATGCCACCCTTACAGATAGCCACAATGATCATTGGTGCCAATTAAACTGCTCATTGCTCAACGAGCCCCTAGTAACCTCAGAAACCCAGGTTGAGAAACACTGATTTAGAAGATCAGTCAACCATCAGGGCGGTAATTGTCAGATTGGTGGATTCTGATCAATGATGATAGTGACTGCTGATTCTCAAGCTGAAAAGTCAGAATGTAAGGTCTAGTACACACAGGCTCATTTTCACTTCCAATACAATTGCCAATCCATTAGGGTGATGGGATGAAATAAAATGGGATCTGATAAATCATCAGTCAATGAACAGCATCAAACTAATTTTTGTGTTTGGGATCAAGCATTCATAGATCAGATGTGTCAGTAAATATTCAAAGTGCATGTTATGTAGAAACAATTATTTTAATTGATTATTTGATCAATCTGATCACTGTTGGCATGAGAAAATCGAATTAAAATGACAGAATATCATACACCCATACTCCATGTTTTGTGCCTTCTGACTGACTGGTTACCCATCAGAAAATCAATCTGATAAGTTTGCTAAGCAACAACATTTTTGCTTATATGAAGTAAGCCTTATTGTTACAAATTTAAATATACATTATAAGAGTACAGGTCTGTGGCTTCTTTCCTTTTTACAGGAAACCTGTACCAACAGAAATATTGGGTCAGTGATGATTTTGTCTTTAAATGCTAAGTTCTGGGCTGCCTTAGTTCTGGGAGTCCTTATGCCAAAACAGACATGCATTAAATGAAGACATTCAGGTCTGTGTTCCTTATCTTTGTACCTGTTGAAGGTGAATAAATCAAAAATGAATAAAGCAATTAGAATAATATGATAGCCATGCAACTAAAATTTCAGAAAGAGAGGCTAATATTAGCATTCCCTTTAATGCAGATCTTCTGTATCTTCTATAGGTTTATATATAGATCTAAGAGACCTATAAAGTGCTCATACAAGTGCCAACTTTAGCACAGTTGCCCCAGGGGGCAGTGTGCATTCCTCTTATTGGGTCACTCAAATACAAAGAATCATTCAATGGGCCGAGCCCATCCTATATTCATACACAGCTGTAGCATGCATTAGAATGTGTTGCATTATGATTTCCTTGTGAATAGGCTAGCAGTGCACCTTCCCGCACCAAAAAATTGTACATTCTCCATTATAGTAAAACTGAGTAAAGCACATGATGTGCATTGTGACATGTTGTCTGCATGCTCAGATGGAAAGGACAGCAGTGGCAGCTTGTTATGCCTCCCCGGTACAGTTTTCTTTTAAAGCCCAAAAAACAAACCTTATATCGACATTTTTCGCTCAAGACTTTTTCAAGCTGGAAATTTATTGAACTGGGACGCCCGTGGACTTTCTCCTTCACAGATCTACAGATTACATTCTCAGAAAGAAGATACTCCTACAGATACTAGGTGGGGGGGTGGATGTGTCTTTTTAGAAATAAATATACAGTAGTGTGAGTCAGCCTAGGTATTTCTAAACACTTTTATATCTGCTGTGTGTATAGAATAATGTGAAGGCTCATCTTCTTGACATCAGTGAGACTTCCTCCTCCATGATGAGTCATTAACAGGAAAATCTAGATGTAACTTTTCAGAATTTAGGATTTAATTGCCTAGTTTATACCAACACATGCACACATTGCAACAACACCTTCTACTTGACTGGATATGTCAGAAAATATAGAACTAATGTACACTAGCAATAATAGCATGGATACACTGTAACCATAAATAAATCTATATTCTTTTATTTTCAAAACATGTATGTATGCTGAGCACTTGTTCACTCTGGTAGGTGGTTCAGCCACTCTAACTGCCCGTCTTAACCCTTGTTGGCCCCAGCACCAAGCACTTACTCAACCTATTCAACCTTAGGGGAAAGAGGTTTACCCCTGTATAATTAGGAGAACACTGATTTTTTCTTCATATGCCCTTGCTTGTAATTATACAGATTTCTTTCTTTCTGCAGTGTGCCTTGTTTTTTTATATTTATTCTAAAATCAATAAAATTAAGAAGAAAATACAAATAAGGGCAACATTAAAGATGACATATGCCATATGCATAAAATATGCCTAGAAATACGAGCAGTACTAGAAATCTATGAGTTATTCTAGGACTAGTTGTTAAAGACATTTTACTCTCTCCACTTGAAACTGCAAACATGAAGGCAGAATCAGGCAGGGCCATACAGAGACAAGGACAATATTGGTCAAGGCCATATAACCAGCATGGCTACCTCAGTGCATAGCACAAATACAAGAGCTTGTCAATTACCCTTACAGCAAGCACTAAATGACTACAGCAAGGCATCTTCCAACTTTGTTCACACTTTCAGCCAACTGAAAAAATGGTAAAGTGCAGAGTGCATATTCTATAGCCTAACTCTGTTATCTGTATAACCAGATATGAAGGAGATACAACTCCATGTTCAGACCCCCTAACAACTGTAAACTTTTTTTTTTTTGTTTTTGTATATTTACTTTTGTTAAATATCTTGTAGCTAGTCACATGAAGCTCTGGTTCATTTCAGTCTTTAACATGAGAAGTTTAAGATGCAAAGAGAGGCGCTGTCATGATGATCATATATGATATACTATGAAAAAATGAAACTGAGATGACTCCATTTGGGGTGGACCCATGTTTTAGGTATTTTATGTGGTCTTAAACTGAAAAGTGCTGGGCATAATACAGTCTAGAAAACTAAGGACATTCTGTGGCAAAAAAGAAGTAGTGTAAGTCGATAGCTCTGTATTAAAGGAAAGAATTGCAGCTGGAACCTGGAGGATTAGAGGATGGGAAAAAAAAGAATCTTCGAGTTGTACAGAAAGAAGGGACCTATATAATAATACAGATCACAGATATGCCTGGATAGAATTACAAATACTCTGATCAATAAAACAGTTTATGTATCTATATTTCAATTCAGCCTTTTGCCTGGAGTTCAGCTGTAATCATTTTAACACTGACTAAACATTAAGCTTTTAATGTGAAATCACATGAAGTATTAATCATGGAGTGACAATGATCAGGGAAGATTCCTGGTAGGTGGGAAATTAGCTGAAAATTTATGTGACAATTTATCTTGGGGACACCTAAAAAATTGTAGGGACGTTCTAGCTAAACAGAATTAAATTGCATTGTTTTATTCCACAAACCAATTATACTAAACCAGTAAATTTGCCATTCATTACGGCAGCTTTTCTGAATTCAGAGTGTTTAATTACGGGATAATCAGATTAATGTATTATAACTCACTCTTGCTGTTTTTCACATTTGCCCTGGCCATTTTCTCTTCCTGGCAACTAACAGGTTGGCATTACACATACAAAAAATAATGAGTCATAAATTGGTTTTATAATGTGGTATAATATGTACTGTAAAGGGACCACTATTACATAAGAACTCCAGAGAAAACAGAAGCATATAAACACTTTTTCTTTGCTCTCATGTCTCTGTTTAAAGCCAAAAGAAATAGCTTGCACTATAGAAAGCCCTAGAAGCCTGCGAAGAAAGGGCTAGGAGTGGGCCTGCATGACTACGGGGGGCAGGCCAAGAGGTTAGATGTTTTGAAAATAAAAGTGGGGAAGGCAAATGGAGGGATATGATTAGAAAAGGTAGATAATAAAACAAGGGTGAGGAAAAGAAAGGTATAAGAATAAGAGGAGGAGAGGTCACAGTTCTGAGAATTTAGGGATTCCCACCCAAGGCAATTGGAGTTGGTGGGTTAAGTAAGTTTTTTTTGGTGGTTTGAGGTCCTCGAGGGCAATGTGTTGGTAGGTGTGCTTTGGTAAGGTTATGGAGTGTGGAGAGCCATCTATGCTATGGGGTCTCCAAAATTTGGGGATTAAGGGGCTAATGGATGTTTATTGTTGGGATGGGTACGCGGGATTGATATTGTTCCTGTGGCAGTGGAGTTGAGCCTGCGAGCCAGATATATCAATTGGCGCAGATCCCTAGTTAACGGTGGTTAGAGGGTTAATGCCTGTCGAGGACCTGCAACCTGATTGGTGGTTGTCAGGGACTGTTCAAAATGTATATGTAGTAACATGAAATTGTTGTACTTTATGGTTAATATTATGTAAATTCATAAAATAGCCATACGGTCAAGTTTTATACCACACTGCAGGTGTCATTATTAAAAGGTAATGTGGGGGTGGGGGGGGGATTAAAAGGGGCTCTGGCATACCACAGTCATGAATAGTAGTATGAGTAGTATGTGACTCCCTTCACCCCGGGCCATAGTCTTGTACAAGCTTTACAATCTCTGTTGACTCCAGTTAGCTAACCACAAGGAATTTATTTTTCCCACAAGCATCTTAAAGGACATCAGGAGATAAAAGGAAGGCACATATATTTGGAGATCGGAATTAAAGTGAACCTGTTGCTTTGCTCTGTATGGACTAGGCACATATTCATTTAAAGACCAATTGTAGACAGGGAAGTGCTGTTACCCCTGACAGTTTTTAATTGTCATTAGTGTCCCTGTTTAATTCCCATCCTAATGACAAAAAGAGAAATAGAACAAAGATACAGACACCAATAAAATCTGGCTGAGGGTTTCCACACCTACTGATTTTTTTTTCATTAAAAACAATACAACAGGAATAAGGTGAATACTCCAATGTGGGAAGGAGCATCCAACACACAAGATGAGCAGGAACATGAGCCTACTATGTCCAGTAGTATTACCGTGCCACAAGTGATTTTCATGCAGATGCACATACACCACATAACATATTTATTTAAAAAGTCAGGTGTATGTAATATACAGCATAACATACAGAGAAAAGCATCTAACCCTATGTAATGTACTAATATAATGCAGCAGTTGCAAGTCCTTCCCTATGTTATTGTCATGTGTTTAGTACCTACCTTCATTTTGGTATTCAGTGTCCCCTAGAGTATTAGTGTCCAATAGCCCTTGTGCCTACAATTGTTTTAGGCAATTTCCCCTACAATATTGGTAGTTAGTATTTGCCACACCACTTCTTTTCAGTAACATTGATGGTCAGTGGGCACTATCTACTACAATATTGGTGATCAGTGGGCACTGTCACTTACAGTATTGGTGGTCATTGGGCACTGTCCCATAAATTATTAGTGGTGAGTGGGCATTATCCTCTGGGACATCAAAGGCTGTTTGTAGTGGAAGATTAGTAGGATTTAACATTATTATAATATGAATATTTACCTAAAAAGCAACTGGCTTCTGGATTTTGGTGACTAGATTTGTACCAGAACCATGCTGGGATTGTTGCAAGTAACACCCTACCTGTAATTTCTATTTTGACCAGCAAGTATTTATGCCATTATTTGTGTTCTCTATCCTTTTAATGACAGCAAAACAAATCTGACTCCAACCCCTCTCTACTCTGTCCATCACTACATATCAAGTTTTGGTTTCTGAAATACTTTAAATTTTTATTTGCAGATAATTTCATAATTACTTTAAGTCTATTACGTTTCAAAATGAAAAGACAGAGGAAATGCATAATTTTGCTAACCACGCAATACAAAAACAGTGAGATGAACACACACTACTGTCTAATACAGTTCATAGATCCCCATTTGCTTCTAATGAACAGTCATTACTGGCATGCCAGGAAAGACAGCCTGGATATGTTCATCTATAAATAGTACCTAGCACAAGATTTGCTTTACAAGTTATTTGTGATAATCATATTCCATGGAAGGCAAATGCAAATTAAAATTAAAACACAGGGAAAAAAACATGAGATGGGATACATATTTATGAAAACACAATTTTTTTTGCTAATGTAAAGTGTATGCAAAGACAAAGCTTTTTTGTAAATTTAGAAAAGAGAATTTCAGTGACATCAATCAGCTTTTGTTGGTTTCATTTTTTACAATATCCATTCTGAGATAATTCTCCTTTGTTTCCTCTTCGAGAAACACAGCAGGAAGTTAGACTAAATTCCTCCAAGAATGAGGGGAAAGCCCCACCTAAATAGTTGCCACCAAAATATGTAAAAATATCTCTTTGTTCTTGTAAAAATAAAAATACATTTTATGATTGATGATCACTACCATTTTTTAATGCTAAGAGACCATTTCCATGCACATGGAGTGAAAAATTAGCTTTACGTTGGGACAGCAAAACATATGGAAATCTACAAAATCTATATTTTCAGTAAACAAATACAGGACTCCCTTATCCTGTATTCCTTAATTTTAAATTACAAATGTTATTCCAAGAGACACCAATAATAAGATTAAAAAATAAAACCTGAACAGGCACAAAAACATATTTTCCAGTAGTCATTTTGTGCACACTAAATGTTTTTTCAAACATTACTTTGTAAAAGTACTAGTGCAATCATTACTATGCTGCAAATGATGTGCAGAAACTGTAGGAGAGGCCCATCTAGTACATAAACTAAAGGATGCTTGCAGAAAGCTAGACATGACCAGACATCCCACACAAGGGGTTCTATTTATAAAACTTGGAATCTGGCATTCCCTCAAACATTCCCTGGTGGGAATCAATTACTGCAATTGAAACACATGGACCTGGAAGATTGCCTCAAGGGAATGTTTAAGGGAATGTTTGTTTTATAAATAGAGCCCAAGGAGAGACAGTAGAAGTAGCAGTGGCTGATTGTAGTGCGCAAATGCGAAATCCATAAAAACACTCATGCGTTTGTATTTGGACAATAATTACCAAATATATCAGGGATAAAATCTTTTGCACTTGTAAAAACGACTTACTTGTGTGGGAATAGCTACATGTATTATGTAATTACATACACCAGGGGTGCCCAACAGGTGGATCGTGATCTAGGTGCGATGTGAGAAGATCGCGGAGCCCTGCTTTTCAAAATAAACTCTACCGCGCACAGGAGTTATCAAGTCCAAGTTTTTTTTTCTTGGTAGATCATTTTGACTTGGTCATTTAAAAAATAGCTTGAAGCCAAGTATTTTAAAGCTTGCCTTTAAACCACTGTAAAACGTTTATGTTGCATTTTCTTTACGTTTTAAGCATTTATGAACGTGGGAAAACGCTCCCAACCCTAACCCTGTGTTTTAATTTTTAAAACATTGCAAGGAGTGTTATCTGTGATGCTCAAAATTCTGTCTCAAGCAAATGCCCTGGTGTAGATTAGCCCATTGGAATGCAGGGTAATTTCAAACATGGGCTTTTAAAGCCTAAGGTTAAACTGGGGAAAACGTTTGTGTAGACTAAGCCTTACTGTTGGAGTCTCCAGGTGATAAAAGGGAACAGAGAAGTACCCCATCTACCAGGAATAACTGAAAAATAAGTTTGATGTGGAATCGACCTTTAAAACTGCAACTTTAACATACACAAAAAGTTACAAAATTAACATTCTGCATATTTTTTGCTATAGTACTGCAAGTTTGCATAACCATCTAAATATATAAATTATTCTTAGAAGCAATTTTTCCATGTCTCTGCAATTCCTATATTTATCCTTAACGTGGTTCTTTTACATAAGCTCTGTATACAGTTTATTTTTTTCTGTGAAGAATTAGCCGACTGTAAAATCCCTGATATTATCCTGTTATTGTTGAAAAACTCCTTTGACTGATGGAAAGACTGAACAATGATCCATAGTAGCAAGACTTAGAATAGTCCATTATATTTTGATTGTCATCAAACATTTATCAGCAAAATGACAGTGGAGTTACTGGCACACCACAAAATCAAGCCCAGTAGTGGTAAAGATATAGTGATAAAAGAACGAAAGAATAAAAGAACAGCTATATATATATATTTACATACATGCACACATTATTATGTGTTCTTTTAAAATCCCTGGGGCAATAAACCAATATGACTTAGAGACATCATCCTATTCAGGTATGAACAAGGAGGAGGTTTCATATCATACCAGAAAGCCATTTTCTTCTCACAGATGTTTGACGGATGCAAACACAGATTTTCTAAACAATGGATGCATACAGAACAAGCTATTGTCCTGCTTCGCTACATGCCCTACATATTCCCCTCCAGAAACACCTCATAACGTCCGCCATGTTGTCCACTTGTTGCGTTACTTTTCATACCTTTCCGATCTCACCACTTCCCCCTTCCCCTTCTACTCATCAACACAAACCATCTCTTCTTCCCCTAGTGTCAAAGATGCTACTTTCTTTATTAAATAAAGAGCTGGTAAAATAATAGCCATCCATTTTGCTAAAACATCTTCAGTGATGTTTACAGTTGGCTTGATATAGGACCAAGAAATAGTTACATTCACCCTTGGCAACTTTTGCAAATTGCTAGACAGTTTTAGTGACCATTGACATTTTATAAAATGGAATAAACTTGTCTGTCTCCCCTGTGCTCTTACTCTATTCTTTTATGTAAAGGACCATACTACTAGAATTTTCTACCTCCCTCTTCCGATTTCTTGACAAGAGTGAAATACTTTGGTGTTACAATCTGCCCCACCACAAGAATTAAACTGATGATTTCTTTCAAATCATCTTTAGGCAACAAATTACAAGAAGTTGTTATAGAATCATTTCACAACTCCGATGGTGTACCCGTTTATCATCTCCCTAAATTAGTTTTTGGACATAAATAAATATGTAAAAAGGTTTACTGATTGCTCCTAACTTCATTCGCTGGGGAAAAAAAACAGACCTCATCAATATAGTGAATGTGGCCCATGCTTGAATGTATGACCTTGTTGCAAATCTTTGGCTTACCCTACCATTAAATTTTGAATCCTCAAAATAATTAGAACAAACAGATTAAATACTTTACTAGTTCAATCAATGGTATGAGCACCAAATTTTGTGTTCCTGGATTATATTTTGATGCATATAATACCCCCCTGGTATTATAACCCCCTACACTAGCAGTGTATTTGCAGAAGTTAAGATGCTTTACTGTACTCGTGTTAACCGAAGTCCTTTATAACTGATACTTTTCCCCCTGTAACCCCTATTCTTTCAAATGTATACAGTCTCCCCTTCTTTGCCCCTGATGTGGCTTTTCTTTCAAACTCCTTTGGACTTCTTTGCTTCTACCTATTCCCTCTTCCCACTTATCATATCAGTTTAAATTTGCCACCTAGTAAAGTACCATTAGAATATGTTTACCATTCTATCCTCAATCATTGTGGGGCCCACGGTCATTGATATCTGCCGGGTACTATATAGCAATATGCTGCCAATGATCACAACATTTGGCAGGGGGAAGTCTTTCTGTACTAACTTCCTTTGCAGCTTTGGACCTAAATGCTAACATTTGCAAAGAAATTGAATGCTGTAAAATGTGAAAAGGTAATACAAGCCATGTCTTTTATGAACACTCACCATTTACCATATCCTTTAACCAATGAAGCACCATGATACACTTTACAGATTACACGTTTAGCCAACAGAAATCTGTTCCTACTATGAAAAGGTGCTTGGTTGCAGCTACTCCTCCACCAAAGATTTCCAAGTCATTCCCTGCAGCGATACAAAAAAAAAGACCCTGCAGCATGTAACAGCATAAAGCCAGATCAGAAAAAATATGATATGGGATATGATAATAAAGGATGTATACTTGGTATTGTAATGTGTATTGCAAGCATCAGCAGAATGGGATTTACAAACTACAATCTTGAATTTTTGCCCATGTAAGCAATGGTCCGAGCATGTGAATTACTACACTACCTGTGCATTGTTCATGATTTTATTCTACATTAATGAAAACCTTGTACATTTGATTTAATTTTATTGGTGTATAAATCGGAAATTGAACAAAGAAAAAATCACACTTTTTTTCTTGCATATGCTTAAACTGACATTCATTTAGATCCTGCAACATACAATTCATTCTACCATTGGTATTATATACTGTATTGTTATTATATTCTGTGTATATGTGAACTTGACTGCAAATATGCATTCCTACAAATTGTGGACATATAATAAATTATATGAACATAGGCTTTGCTTGTTTGCGCATGGATTTGTGACTGTTAACCCATATCAGTTAAAAAAAGAAAACAGCCCATTATGCTTATTCCCAGGTTGTTATATTAGCAGTTTGATATTTAAGCCAGGTCTTATTTCCTGCTACAGGTGTTAAATTTTAACATCAATATTTTTACCTCCAACTGCTTTTTCTCCAAAGTGCAGATTTCCTGTTGTAAGTAGATGACTGATTTATGTGCTTTGTTGAATGTTGAATAAATAAATAAATGACAAAAATCTCTAAGAGAGTATTTTTTCTTAAAATGCTTGAAACCCATGTGACAGACAGCAGTAATGATGAGGAGCTACTGACTGTTGTAAAATCACAGGCACAGCGTGAGCCCTAAGAAATCAGCATCTGCTTCACAATGTGCACAAACCTGAAAAGGTTAGCAGATACCTCCCATTGTCTTGTATTGTACGTTACATACATGAGCTGTACGGCCTGATCTTGTTCTGTGTTAACTACATTTTGATTACCAGGGCCTGTTTCCACATACAATACTCTCTCTTCTAAAATAAATCTTACTGTGGTTGCTAAAGTCAATTGGCAATAGATGGGAACTGTACTTTATATTATAGCCTTATTCACAGAGATGCCAGTCAATTGCAGTCCAATGTCCTGGGTTTTAGAGACTATACTACATGTTGAAGGTTTGCACGGTGAAGGTATTGACCTTGGAAAAGTCCATGGTCAAGTGAGATATCCCTTTTTTACACCGCTATCACCGTTTAGAATGGACCTATAAAGTTTTAAACACATTGTTTAAACTTTGAAAGTAAAACCATGTAACAAAAATGCTCCCCTTCTTAAAATTTCACTTTCTTCCTCAGCAATGTCTTTCTCTTTTGCTATGCAAAGAGTACAAATCAAATAAGCAAAATAAAGGAAGTCAGTTTTTTTTCTTTTATGTGACTAGAGTTCCACCTACACATGCTTACCTTTTTTCATGACATCTAGCCCATCGCATCCTTCCATTGTACATGCATCATTATATTGCGCTCTGAATTACAAATGTTTACTTGTTTTATGGGTTGAAAGACTAACCCATACACTTTCCTGTTTTCCAAGCTTCAGCTTTGGACCATTACTGCAATAGATTTTTAAGGCCAAACAGTAAAAATTAAAAGGGGTTAAAAGAGCAGGACACGGTTCATGGTCCATTGACCCAGTAAGTAATGAGTATGTAATTTTTTTTGCTTTTTTTGCTAATCTAGAAGTAATTAATACAGTTAATGGCAGACTTGTGCCAAGATAAATATGTGCCTTGCTAATGCTGATCTTAACCTAAAAATACTAGTTGTTTGACTGTCATGTTTATCCTTTGGGTTTGGTACATTTTGAACAACTGGCTTGGGATATATAATTATGCTATAATACAAAAGAGTTTCATCTACAATTTGTACCGATGTGTAGGGAACCAGGGTTAGATAGCAAAACAACAAATCCTAAAATTACCTTTTCATCCTTCAGGAAACTGTGGGGAGAGGGGTGTGCAGGGTATGTAAAGAGAATTTAGATGGTGCTTCTATTTTACTTAATACAAATTCAGCTCTCTCTTCTCTTATTTGTAGTTGGGTATGTAAACTAGAACATGATTCCTCTAATATTAACAGCAGAACAGCAGACTACCCTCGCCATGTTTGACATCATATGTGTATCTAGATTCAGTACAGTCAATCAAAACAAAGTTCTAGAACTCCAGTATGGGACAATCAGAGTTTAGAATGCTCAATAATTAGTTAACTGAATGGATAGGCTTCTTGCGACGGATGCCCAACAAATAGGCAATCTTTGGTTGTAATGCCAAGGTAACCCTTCCCATGTATCCTTTAGGGTGACCATATCTGCTTTGATATCCCACCATGAAAAATAGTCAACAACCAAACCATCAAAATCATAAAGTCCCTTAGTTACAGTAGCACACATGCTCTAAATTCATCGTTCGTTATATTCCATGAGAAAAACGTAGAACTGGGCCACCTCACAGCAAGAGCTTTATAAAGCTGAGTTGTGGAAGTTGAAAATTCTCATTGTAAAGATATAGGTTTACCCAAATCTTGAAAGCACTCTATACTGTCAGTGGTGGTTTTTTTTGCTCTAAGGAGGTCAAAAACAGCAAATATTAAAATTTTTACTAACCGCATTGGTACAATGGCTTGCTTTTACAATGCTAGGGTCCAAAGGTTTGAACCTCAGCCAGCATGGAATTTGGATGTTCCCCTGGAGTTTGTGTGGGTTTCCAGTTTTCTCCCACATCCCAAAAAACATGCAGGTGGGTTAAATGGCTTTCAAAAGCAGCCCATAGAATGTGTTAATGAAATAGGACTATAATAGAGATTAAGGTATAGTTAGTATTTATAGTTAGTGAAATTACTATGGACTCTAAAGTTCTGCATAAAATGTAAGCATTATATAAATACATGATAATACAATACTATTGCTATTATAATGATCTATACGGGTATGCACTAACCATTCCCAAGCTTACTTGCTTCATACCAGGGAAAAAATTACTCCTGGTTGGCTTCAATTGGATATCATCATCACTCTTTGTAATGCCTAACCAAACCAGCTCATTTGTCCACTAAATAAGGACATTTCAATTAATTGCTCGGAGGCATTATAATAATTGAACAGGCAAATTGTCAAAATTGTACAGTGAATGCATGATAACTTTTTATGTTCATCTTACATGTCGGAACTGCAGTATTTCAGCAAATCCATAGAATACCAATTTCTTTCTTTTTTTTTTTTGAAAGAGGATGAAACCGAGTCATAGAGCACAGCGTGTCACTATGAATCATTCACTCTGCATCTCAAATGCTGTGACTGATTGCAAATTTAATGCAGATATAACTATGGGGAACTATAATAAGTACAGCACTCAAAAGAAGAGAAGCATATGTAGTATAGAGACAGTCCAATGTGTCAGTATGTTTGGCCTGCACCGAAATACAGAAAAAAAAATGTAAAACTCAATTTATTCAACTTAGCAAAACATTTTTCTGCATTGTTTACTTTAATACAAATAATGAAATGGCCTGTATCATCAACTTCAATAGCATTTAACCATGCCAAAACTGCCTCACTATCATCACTTAAAGTATCTAAATCCAAGAAACAAAATTTGATATATTGTAAGTCATTGGATCTCTGATGTGGTAGATTTTTAAATATATTTGATGTTGCCTTTCTAGATCATTTGGTGACTTACTTTACATCCTAGGGTGACAACAGTTAGCCTGAATGTATCTACGGCAGAGTACCATTGACAATGTAATGCAATATGTTTTAGTTCTAAGAATTAATCAGTGCCATATTCCGTTTTAATATAAACCACAGTTTATTAAAGTTTTTATTAAAACAAAAAAATGTAAAAAACTTCACAAATTAGCCTTGTCATATCCCTGCATAATCTAAAGAAAAGCTTATGTTAAAAAAGCTGAGGTTATCTTCATTGAAAGTACACAATAAGCTCAAAATAAGGCAGGAGAAGTTAGCGCTGTACCGCCATACTCACAAGCATAGCTATTGGTCGGCAACAGGGACTGGATGCTCAATATTTTGGCTTTATTTAGGAAAAGCCCAAGCTTGACTTGAAGTGAAACTGAAGAGTTGATTTAAATCTCATTTTAAAAGCGTGTAGCTCTCCGTGGATTGATTGCAATAACTTTTAAAAAGGTTCTGGTGGGCCTAAGTGCATGTTTTTGCAGGTATGGAGATAAGTGGAGTGCACGAGGAAAACTCACAAGAAGAACAAGCAAACTACTAGCAGATGGTGTCTTGGCTAGAATATTTAAACTAGACCTGCTGCAGAGATAAGAGTGGCTATCCATCCATGCCACCTCTCTCTCTCTCTCTCTCTCTCTCTCTTTCTCTCTCTCTCTCTCTCTCTCTCTATATATATATAAGAGTGGCTATCCATCCATGCCACCTCTCTCTCTCTCTCTCTCTCTCTCTCTTTCTCTCTCTCTCTCTCTCTCTCTCTATATATATATATATATATATATATATATATATATATAGTCATGTGTAAATTTTAGAATTGGGTGGACAGAAATTCAAACCCTTTGTCAGGTAAAACAGCTCCCCAATAAGCAAGTTTTCCTGAAGTTCAACTTTAACAATTTATATTCAAAGATATTTATATGGCCAAGGCAAAAATCATGGACTTCCGTAAACAAATTATATCCCACCTAACATTAGACATCTTTTAAATATTAATAATAAAAGCATTTTGCTAAAAAGCAACAATTGTACTTGAGTTTACCACTACAGTGTTGTCTACATTACATGCTGTGCAGTATAAATACCAATGGATACTTTTTCATTAGATATTATTAAATATGCCTTAAATTAGAGTAACGCCACACTATTGTAAAGTATTGCTGATATTAAAGTTAAATGGCAAATATAAAAACCTATGTTAATTTTGTTCCGTATACATTAACTCTTTATTACATTTTTTAATATTACAAGCTTAAGCACCTGAATTTGAGTCTGTATCAGTCATTCTACAGCTGAGCTTAGATCGGGAGAGGGAGAAGAAGCACAAGGAGTCAATCAGTTCTGGTAAAGAGCAAGGATCATGCTGATGGGAGGTGACAGGGCACAGACAGATAAGCTCATCAGTCTGCTGTTTCTTTTTTCACTCTTTACTCATAAGGGGTGGGGGGCAGACTAGTTAGAATGCAGGACAGAAAAATCAGTTTACCTCTACTGCAGGTTAGAGCTCTTTAGAGAAGTGTAAATCGTAGAACTGGATGAAGGGATAAAAAATACTTTAACAGGTAAAAGATCCCAGATATTGATTTACTAATAACAGGCAGTAATGACTAAACACGTATTTGGTATCTCAAATGTGCCTCAAATCTGTCTTCTTTGGAGGGTAGAATAATGAATACCAGAGCAATCATATACCTCTCGCCCGTGCCCAATAAGACTCATGTGAATTAATAAATATACATATTTATGTGTGTTTTTTTTTTCAAGGACTTTTCACCTAACTATATTCTCCAGAAGGACCTTGTATTTGTAGCACATTCAGCACATTATAAACAACAGAAATAAGACATTATCTATCTTTCTGCATCTTGATTTGTGTTTTTGTTACTCACCACCTCTTAATACTTCTTAATTTGCATAGCCTATGTCTTCCTTTTTGGAACTAAAAGTCATAAACACTCATATAAAGCTGCATGTCCTATCATATCCCCAATAAACAAACATTATACTGCATGCTCAACAAACACATTAGGAAATTCTTGATTACTCGTACTGCTGTGTCGTCTATTGCTGTAATTGGTTAATGACAGCAAATGTATCAGAGCGACATAGAACAAAAGGCATAAAACAGAACATCTCTTTATATAAAAAAAGTAATCTCATTTATACAGAAAGGACATGGAAAACCAGTGAGAAATCTCTAGACAAAAGATGTATCATGTGAAATAAAAGGATCACAGTGTGACAAACAAAAGACACATCTGTCAAAATATTCAGCAAATAATTCTTTGGTATGATCAGTATTTTGGAAAAAAAAAGCAAAGGAAAGGAAACTTGTTTGATTTAACACTTAACGCATTTTAAAAAATTTCTATAGCTATCAGGCATAATCAACCTGGACATTTACAAATATGAATGTACAGGGACGTGTGCATATAATATATACACATATATATATATATATATATATATATATATATAGACACACTGCATTCAGGCTGAAATATTGACACATCCTATTGATATAATTAACTGTAGTCTTTAATGGAAATACTTAAAGAGTAAGCAACTTATCTTGCTTACATTAAATTCAGGACCAACATTATCCTACAGCAGAAGACATAGTGCGGAGATGATAGCTGATGCTACATATATTTGTCAATTTAGAAAATGCTGATTTAGCAAGCAAAAATGGTCTTTCCCATTGGCTTCTAGATACAAAATTGAAAGCAATGAAAAATACTGAAGGGCTTTAAGACTGCACGAAAACGCTCTCTGGCGGAATAGGCTACAGGTTGCTGGTCCAAGTAAGCTGAATAGGCACAAGTGGCAAACTGCTACAGGTGATATCCACAAATCTAGATATATGATGAACCAAACATGAGCTTGAAAACAGCTATAGATTCCTGCAGTGCATTGGAAAATAATGCATGTCTAGCCTGGCAAGACTAAAATAAATTTCAGCACCATGGACAGATCACTATATAGAATTAGACAGATCTGCATAAAATCACCATCACATCCCACCTATAGAGGCTAAAGAGGTAATTAGCAGCACCATTGGGATGTAACTCTTCCTGTACTTCACAGGGCAACAATAACAGATGGCATTCAGGCTGCAATCACTGCACCAAAATATGAAATACTTAAACTGGCATTACCGTACAGACCTAATATGCATGAACAATTTTCAAAAAAAAAAAGCCAATACACAACAATGAATGCAAAACACCACCAGCCCAATGCTTTGATATCTGTTGCATCTCTGCATGTTGATACATTTTGCATGCTTTAAATCTTCTGCAATAAATAAAATAATTGAAATCAATATTCCATTCAAAGACAAACTGCATGTCTATATATGTGCAGGAGTATAAATATTTATAAGGGTTTGTCATTTATATGTAAAGTATAGCATCACCATGAAAAAAAGAGGAGATAAATACTGGTTGGAAACCAGTAGCTTTATCTCATGCCAGCAGTGCACCTGAAAAAGTCCATTTACAATTCTACAATTGCTACACATGGCAAAGCCTACAGTTTACCTAATGCGTCCAGGCAGCAATTAGTAAGTCAATAGTGTCATAACCTTACCTGCTCTGCTGAGCATATTCAGACTAGATGCACTCCTCCTTAGACACCATGGTCAGCTTTGTGCTCCCATGCCATATGCTACTATGCAGTGTCATATAAAACAGGTACAGAAATTCCTGCACAGTGCAGGAGACCAGGGCAACAGGCTCTAAAATTTAGGTCACATCATTACAGATGAGCTATGCCTCCATCCAACAGACAGCGCTCGCATTGGATCATTAAATGGGGGATAGACTGTAGGTGGTCTCCTCATCAGAGTAGTAATGCTGCATGGATTCCCCATACACAGGGAGATGATACTGAAATTGCCTTGCCCTGCCACCTAGCCTTATGGTGTCCCCCTGTACCCCACATTGGCACAATCCCCAGATCCCCCTATAAATCTGATATATACTAGACAGACTAATCATTCATCTCCTGCACCTGAAGCCTGGACCAAGGAGCCTACAGAGGGATCTGCAGATTGTGTGGCTGGCTTTGCAGCTGGGATGCCAGCTCCTGGTACACATGGATTACTGTATGTGGGCTGCTGCTTTCTTTTTACATCCTAATTGAATTAGAGCACTGTTGGCACAACATACAGTTGCTGCTCTATTGTTGTAAAAACCACTGGAAAAAAATATTCTTACTTCTCCTTTCTCGATCTAGTGGGTTTGTTGGGTACAGGACTGTGCCATCCTCTGTAATTACAGAATAAACCCCCTACAGCAAGCATTTGATAGAAAAGAAGAGGTGGGGGGAGATATGTGTGCCCCACCCCTGAAAAGAACTGAATCCCCCATTCATTGCACATAGACATGGTCATGCAAAACACATCATCACCCTGGTCTTGCAGTAAGCCCTTACCTGCCACTGCTTCCATTCTTTAACGAGGCAGGCTGGACTCAAGCAGATCTGGAGGAAGAAAAAAAATCATTCCCCTTCCTGTTACAATTCGCCTAGTCACAGCCCAGATCAGTGTCCCTCCCTCCTTGTCATAGTTGCAGATCCAGTGGAGTTTCTGGGTCACAAGCCCCTGAGATCTTGGTCCAGGATAGATGGGTTTGCTCCTTCCTAGGCTTGGCTAGGCAGGTCCTGTGCAGATCTGCTCCTCTCTCTGTGCTTCCCCTCTTTTCTCTGTGTGTCTCTGGCTCTTCTCCTCCTGCCTCTCATTACTACTGCATGCTGAGATACACACAAGCTGGCTGTCCTGGAATTCACTTTCCCTTCTCTGTGCTGTGCGGCAGATAGGTGGCAGCCAGGATCCTTCTGACTGCAAGGAAATACTCAGACATAACCCAGGAGGCAGCACCTGCTCACTTGTTCTCTGGCTATAAAAATCCCTTTAGCATTTGTATGGGGGGCTGCAGACAATACAAGGGATTGGCTAAGAAGGGTTTAAAGTGGACCTTTCACTGGGAGATTCTGTAAAATGCCATTGCTGACCTGGATTTAGAAAATACAGCTTGCCTGGTTGGTGTTCTTCTATGCCTTTTACACTTCCCAATCTGACCCAGAATGCATGCTTGCATGGCATGTGTGCAGGTGTGTGAAATAAAAAGGTGTAGAATGTGTCCAGCAATGGTAGCTTTCAATATTTCAGTGGTATGTCCAACTAACTAAGACTTGCATCATATGGGCTACTGGTTTATAGAAATGGACTATTTAAGTCTATTGGTTATGTACCTGGAAACTTAGGGCAAACTATCTTCCTTAAGCTAGCCGTACACTGTGCATTATGATCAAAATGAAAGGGAGGCGTATGGACGCTCCACCTACCACAGTTATGCCCCTTATCCTTTCTTAAAATTGGGGGTCCCAATGCTGAGGCATAGAGTCCCATATGGGGGGCTTTCAGATATCTACCCCCCTACCTATTAATTAGTACTGGAGTACATAACTTAGTACCCCTTACCCACTACCAGAAAGAATTACAATTAAACAACTACATACTTTACTGAAACATCTTTTACTAAATCTCCCCACCAAAAACAATAAATGTTTCATGTAAATATAGTCTGTTATGAAGAAGAACTTCTCACCAACAATGTTAATCTATTACTAAATGATAGATTATTAACTAAAGGAATTGACATAGCATTTTCACTGGTTCTGCAGAAACACTGCAATGAATCTGGAAACATAGGGCAAACTATCTCCCATAAACTAGCCATGCACTGTGCATTATGATCAAAATGACTTTTATTATTATGCCTTTTACCATTGACTTTTGACATTGTTTCTTTCATTGACTGGTTACCAATCATTTTGAAATCTAAACCAAGTATTGCATCACAATCAATATTTTATTTCAACAGAATAATGCAAAAAACAAATTCTGATTGTGATGGCAGAATTACCATTGAGAGACAATTGCATAGCACTGGATAGATACAGATGGACAATTTTTCTTCTGAATATATGTATTATTCTCTAACAAGACTTTTCCAACAGGTTGGAACATTCTTGCCATTAATACATGCTTCTGATTTGTTATCGTCCCCCTAGGCCTGAAAGCTGAACTCTTGACAAACAGCCAAGCACACAGATTAAATAAATATGTACCAAAGCATCACTATTCTGTCTATTGTGTCATGAAACAGACACGGCATTTGGCCAATTTTCCCTGCTTTAATACAGCTATAGTTACAAGAATTCCTCCCCTAGCCTGTTACTAATGAAAGGAGATACAGAAAATCAGCTTATCTCTGTCACTCTGCTCTCCTCTGCTATGAGCATATACCCTATGAGCACTGTTACATAACTCAATGGCTCCTTTTACTTATTTTCCATATCTCTGTATTTATGAATATAAAACTGCATTAAATTGTGTATTTTATATCCTACTGGAGTTCAGCTATAACTAGATCATTATCTAAGCATTGCACTCTGCAGTCAAATCAGGAGCATGATTGAACTGTTTATGGACTAACTTGGCAGTCAGTAGAAAATTCTATACATAGAACTGGCATTTCATGATTTCTTTTTTATCAGAGAAAATGAAAACACATCCAAAAAATGAATATTACTGAGAAGCCATACACAACCTGTATTTGCATTTTCTGTGCCTGGAGCCTTGCTTTGATATTATCTGTCAAGGTCACCCCAACATTATAATCTATACCTACAAACACTAAATTCTGCATGAATAATATATATATATACACTCGTATATACATATATACATTTTTTCCAGAAGATAACTACTCATAGATTTTGCATCTTCATGCAAAATTAATTTCTCCAACATTGTTAAGGAGAATGTGTGGCCTATTATTTTTTTTGTATGTAAGGTAATTTGATACATCAGTAAAAAATATTGTTAGAACAATTATTTAAAAAAATAAACATGAAAAAAAGGTAGGTAATGCCAAAACAATGTTTACAGGCAGAAAAGTATGCCTTGTGTACAAACCATTATATTAATATTAAAAAATATGCAATGTTCATTTAACAAAATGTGCCCCTGAATGTTTTTTCTATAAATCATTTGTTCTGATGTTATTTAGAATGGGAATGCAAATTTTGCTATTTTCCATCCATGGGTAACCTTAAATCTGAATTCCAGGTATATAGAAAGTGTCAGTGCATGCAAATCTGCTAAAAGGTTATATAGGACAGGAGGTTAGAGCACAATGAGGACCTCATCAGTCACCCACTGCTCCTTCACTGTCCAATCACAGCCTAGAGGTAGGGAGGTGATCTAGCTGTGTTGTTTAACAGAGTAAAGTCAGGTCACTAGCCTGGCTCTGTTGTCTGGACTTCATCAACAGAAATATAAATTCTATTCACACCTGTCAGCTTCAATGTTGGCATTTCAATAATGCATTTAGCTTATTGTTCTTATGTTCTCTCGTGTTTTCTCATGCACAGCAAGGCCAGTATATGCGCTCTAGTGACAACCCCTGTGGCTACATATGCTTACCTTCCCCTTATTCTCTCTCTGCTATTTTTACCAACAGGAATAAGAAGTAGCAGTCTCTAAGTTAGAGTCAAGACAAGACTGAGTGCTCTCCCCATGTTACAGCGCAGAGAGCCTTAGCAGGTTTTTTTTTAGGTTTTTTTTTGCAATACCAAAATTAAGCATGCAACTCAATTTAAGAAAATATTGCACTAAATTATGGCCTTTTTTTGGACTTACGGCAATCTAATATAACAAAAAAATTACAGATTTGGCTGTCCATGAAAATACAAAGAATTCATTGCAGTGTTTCTGCAGAATCCGTGAAATGACTATGTCAGTTCCTTTAGTTATTAATCTATCATTTAGAAATGGGTTAACATTGTTGGTGAGAAGTTCGTCTTCATATTAGACTATATTTACATGAAATATATGTTTACTTTAATTGTAATTCCTTCTGGTAGTGGGTAAGGGGTACTGCAGTATGTACTCCAGTACTAATTCCCATGGGTAGGGGGTAGATATCTGAAAGCCCCCCATAGGAGACTCTATGCCTCAGCATTGGGACCCCAATTTTAGGGAAGGTAAGGGGCATAACTGTGGAAGGTGGACCGTCCATACGCCTCTCTTTCATTTTCTGGTCACCCAGGCTGGATAAGGATTTGGTCAATATGTAGTTGCGGATACTCATGTTTATACTGACAAAGAAGTAGTTCTAATATAGACAGATGAATGTCCAAACTGTGAACAAAGGGGGAAGCACACTCATAAAAATGAGTGACAAGTTTTATTGAAGAAACTGACAGGTACTATTAACACCAATGGCCATTCTAATTCATGATTGAAGGGTCAAACAGGGCATTAAAGGCCTTTAAATTTGGTCTACTCAAATTTCTATGCACAGAAATGGCAAACACTGAGCAACGAAGTTCTTGAACCCACGTAGGGACTGAACTGAACTTCTTCCCTATTACCGAGCATCATTGCTGTCACAGGACTAAGTCATATACATCTCCATCTTAGAATTACCAGAATTTCTCTTCCTTTCTGGAACCCAAGTGAGCTGAATAGTACAATAGCAAAGGCAACTTTTTTAGGGCTGCACCTGTTCTAAAAATCTCTAGCAATACATGAGCAGCAATGGAATGTCTTTCTATACAACGGTTGGAGTAATTTCACTGTTTCACAAGGAGAATTACATTTGTGCCAATCTATGAGACTGCTGAGTGCATTATCCACAATAATTATCTCTCTTTTTAACTAAAGAGAAATTATATAAATTGTGTTTGTTTATAAAGAACTTGCACCCATCTTTCAGCTTTAAATGTTGTTATTTTTTTTTTTTTGGAAAGGAGGCTTAAGGAGTAATATTCATACAGTCATCAATATTATTGTGTGCTTTAGGCATTTTAGCCATACTTTTTTTTCTAGCGCTACATTTTATTATAGGTGCATTTGCACTGAAAGTGTTTGCTTAGTCCTTTGCAAAGTCCCTACCTTTTAAGCCAATGCAGATGTCTGTGATGGGGTGGCAACAATGCTGCACTTTTCCTGAATTCAGAGCAGAGTCCCCTTTTAATTTAGGCTGTGCCTTGTTGCATCTCATTGGGAGGAGGAGATGTTGTGGGGTGAGACTCCATTGCTACTGATAATTCACAAGCCTGTATCATCATCTAGCCACACCTAGTACCGCCAAATGCTTTCTAGATTGACAGGACTGCCAGGAGCCCCCCACTGTGAGCTGCTGTGTCTAATAGGAACCATGGGAAGCACAAATTAAGGAAGATTTGGCCCAGGAAAGTTAAAGGTAGTTTTATTTAATATATAAGCCATGTGCATCACATGGTAACCGGACTCTATATATTCTAAATATACAGGTACTTTAGCGTGTATAACCCCTCTGACTTCCTTTTAAAAACTGAAGTACATGAATTACAGCCTGCATATTTTGTTAGCACAGGTTTCCTTTAAAGCATACCTATCAATAAAATTACAAAAAAGTAGACAAATGTAAGGTAAAAATCTTCTTCTCTTTTTTTTTTTTTTTTTTTGGTTGTTTGCTGTGCTGTTTTTTCTTTTTTTTTTCGTTTTTAGTTGATGTCTTTAGGTGATGCCTTTTATAGTTCTATCTATAGTGGTTGCTAGAATACCCCTTTAAAGACCCTAAACCCATCATTAAAGTCATACAGCTGGCTCTATCAAGTTATCTTGGCCCCAGAACTATGAATTTATGAAACAATAAATTTGAGGCCCGTCAGCCACACTTGGAGGGTAGCCTCAGAAAAGGAAAGTTGAAAGGAGAGTTGAAGTAATCTGGTGCACAAAATCACGGCCCTGACCCAAGTAGCGCTCCCTTTTTAACCTTCACCCCCTCCACCCTGCCCCCCTCATTTAGACCCTGACATAGTAAGGGTGGTTAAATGGCCGATCCCGGCCGTTTATTAATAACAACATTTTACCGTTTTTCTCAAAACCGTTTAAACATACCATAACGCTTTTTTATAGATCCCAACTACAGTACTACATTACTATAACAATTCCCAAACATTTTCCCATATCATCGGTTCAATGGGCTGCAGAACCTTGAAGGCCCAAAACACAGCTCCACTCCACCTGAAGCTGCTGCCCCGGCACCCTGTTTCCAGCTGCAAGACTCCGCCTTGGGAATTCTATTTCTTTGCTGCAGCCCCTACACACCACCTTTACCTTCCGCCACATCAGGAGACCAAATTCCCCTTTATTTCACCTTTTCTTACCGCCAATCACCACCTCCAAGGACCTCACCTGCAACTTTTTCCACCTACTCCCGACAGTCGCTTGGCTCTGGTCAGTACTTTAGGTTGCTAATTAATCGTTTTCAAATGGAATATATTTAAAGCCAATCTCCCAAGAACATTCCAGACCACCTAGTTGGATATTAGGGTACCAGGTTTGTGACATTAGCAACACAAATATAGAGAGTTATTAGAACTATGGAGTCAGTATAGCAGTCTGTTAACCCCCTTAAGGGCAATCGGGATAGCCATCTGTTAAAACAAAACAGCCAGATGCCACATTTGTAAGCTTTATAAGTGTACATAAGTCATAAGGAACAAATCTTCCTAACTGGAACTGAATACATAAACATTTACAGTGTGTGTATGTATGTAAAAGTATATATAGAGAGATCCTACACCAGAATAATTTTTTATTAGTTTATAGGTTTGTTGGATCACCCAGCTTTACTGATAAAAGTGTATCCTGTGCAGCCTTGGAGAGCTTTAATAAATCAGGTCCATTGTCTCTGCCAAAATATACTGGCACTGATAATTTTGCTGCTTTACAATAATACAACAAACTTACAATAATCGACCTGTATACTTTCTGTGCTTTAGCTGACTGGTAAATCTCTGAATAAGTTATGGTACACTCTTGGTAACAAATATAGTTATCTTATTTTAAAATCAATACATTTTCTATTCAATATAAAATCTGTTTTTTTTTTAATCTTCTTAAGAGGGTACATTTACTGTCACCGCCTATTAACCCATGGAGGCTGTACCTCTGTGTCATGCTATCACAAAAAATGTTTTAAAAGAGTATATATATTAAGGTTGGGATTTGACACACTTAAATTGCAAGAGTAGATCTACGGTATGTAATTTTACAGGGATGAAGCTCTCATTACAATGTCCCCCTAAGGAAGCCTAACAGACAAAATCTGGGTTAGGGGTTTGCTGTGCTGCTTATTATAATTTGGATGTGAGAAAATAAATACATATTTTAACATCTGTCTGGATCTACACTGAATATTGTAGAAGTGTTGTTTATGATTTCAGTTGAGAACTTGGGTGGGAGTCTGCAAGCAGAACCTGTATCATTGCCAGGCTTTATCCAACTACTGCTGCTACTTAGTGCCAGGGTGGATGCATAGTATAGGTGTTCCTGCAAAGCTAATATACTGTAGGTCAGATCTCTCGAACCTAAAGCAAAACGTATGTTTGGTACCTACGACATATAAAAATCCACTTATGTGTGTATCAAATGCATTTTCGAGTATATTTGTTGTGCTTCATATAGCTGGAGCATATTGCAAAGCCGTGGGTGGTGCCCAACAGGTTCACCCACTGCAGGATCTACAGAAAACTATACTTATGCGGATGCAACACCAGTGACTCTACCCAAAGAGAGGAAGTAGCAGTGACTGGTCTGTATTAAAGGCTAATTATTGCACAGAAGGACACAAAGGACACTAAGATTCAAGAATTAGTACACACGGCTTATTGTCGATATTTGTTTAGCCCAGAGTTTGGCTTTAATTGGTGACCTTTTCTAACATTTACTGACCCCATTGGCTAATGATAACTAACTGATAATAAAGGTAAAACATGGTTCCATGGATCTGTAATCAATTAATAACTATTGACAATGTGTTGGGTTTACTTCTGTTTTAGCTATAGAATAATTTAGAATTATCTCTTCTCTTTTCTCCTTCTGTATTAATTGAGTGTTGACTTTATTTCGTACAGTAGCTAGAGGCAGCAGTCAATGCTGCTAATGTCCAGTCATTACTGACATTTACTGCCTTTCCATCACTGACCACAGGAGATGGACTGCAGGAAGGGCTTGACACATTAGCGTCTAAACAGCCCTAAAACATTATCTTTTTTGTAGGCTACACCTTCATATATGGTATTCAATATACACTAAACTAATATCATTTCACAACTTGAATCATCTGTAGGTTTTCAAAATAAATCTATTTATTTAAAGAGATGAATGTAGCTTTTATTTACTCATTACATTCAGTTAAGCATCTTTTATGTATCCACAAATACAATACTGCCATTTTCAGTATTTTTTCCTAATATTTATCCTGTCAAAAAAAATGAACAGAAATGAGTTTAAGGATAATTTAAAATGGCTACCTTTGTTTAATTATTTTTTAAAGGTATAGTACATATGGAACCTAGCTTGACAATTTTAGTATATTCACATACAATTTTGCAGTTTTGTTATAAATACAATTTCTTCAGAGGTATTCAGACCGCCTTCACTTTTTTCAAATGCTACAATTGTTTAAATTCTTTTTTTCACAATATTCTACATTCAGTACCTCATAATATCACATGATAGATGTGATAACAAAGTAATAACAGCATTTTAGCCAATTTTAAAAATGTATTTAAAAGAAAAAACTAGTATTCTGTATTCAGAACCAGTACTTAGTTGAAGCATGTTTAAATATGGGGCCAAACAATTTAAATCTTGGTTTTATCAGACCAGAGAATCATGTACCTAACAGTCCTTCAGGTGCTTTTTTTGCAAACTCCAAGCAGGATTTAATATGCTTTTCACTGAGGAGAGGCTTCTGTCTAGCCACTCTACCATAAAGCTCAGATCAGGGGAAAGCTGCAGTTAGATGTTACATTCTGGGATTTAGTCCCATCAGCACACAGGAGCTCAGTCACCAGTGACCTTTGGGCTCATGATCACCTCTCTCACTAAAGCCTTTCTCCCTTGGATGCTCAGATAGGCTGGGCGACCAGCTCTTGGAGGAGTCTTGGTTGTGAGAATTAGGGAGACCACTGTGTTCTTAGGAACCTTCAGAGCAGCAGAAAGTGTTTTGTAGCGTTTCCCAGGTCTGTACTTTTCAACAATCCTGACTCTGAGCTCTACACCAAGGTCTAAATCCAGATGCATCTCTAGGTCACATGAATTCACGTGAATTAATGAATACTTGCTTATCTACAAATGCAGCCTGACACTCAGTGTTCAGTCATTCATTGCTGTTTACTGTGTACTGTTTATGTAGCCTACTTTCACTTCTAGGGTGAATGCAAATGGTCATGTACATAGGATTTTATGTATTTGGCATTTAAAATGTGCCAACCATAGAGGTTAGGAGTGGCTGTGAGGCATCTAATGTCTTGTGTCTAAGAACCAGAGACAAACATGTACACTAGTGCCAGTGCCCTAGTAAAGTAGTAGTAAAGCTAGTGCCCCAATAAATGCTATAATAACTTTTTTTTCCCCAAAGCCTGTCCTGCATTTTCATTCCTATTGTGTAGTGTTATATGTGCATCTTGCAGCAACATTTTTGCAGGTTGAATAATCAAGGAGAAGCTTCAACTGGTGAAAACAAAATCAATAGGTGATACTTCATCCTAAAGAAGTGAGCTCTCAACCCTGACGTGTCTAAGGAGTGAGAGATTGCAAGCCCTTGTTTTCTCTGATGTAACAGAGGCCATTGATAATGCTCACACATAAACTTGTCTCCTAAAACAAGGGAAATGCACCGAAACAGAGAAAGTGGCCAGCTTCATAAGGCTGTATGAAATGTTCACTGATAAGCAAAACAGTTTAAAAGAACCTAAACTTGGCCTATGGTTCCTCCAGCATTTCACTACCATTGTACACATACAAGTAAATGGGCCTATTGTCTCCTCACCTTAAGGTTAACAAGAAGAAGCAGAGGACCTGCTATTGTCCAACGCTTCAGGAGAGAAGGAAATCAAGGCAAGAATACAGCCGTGAATTGGATGGAGAGACAAGAGCCTACTTAAAACCAGCAATCTGTTCATAAATTATCTGAAAACTAGAACTTGCACAAGATTGAACCAGTTTTCTGTGAGTGGATGTAGGTTACAGACTGACAATTTACCACTGGACAAACTGATCTGCTTGATGAATTTTAGTGATGTCCATGCTCTTAACTGGAAAGTGCACTCTATATTCTGATTTCTTTCCTAATATTAGCAGTGTTACCTAGTACCAGTAGGGTTTTCACTTTTACTTACTGCATGCAGAGATTTACTCTGTAAAGGAACCTTGTTCTGCGTGGTACCTCTCTATCATTGTAACATTATCTTTCCTTTGAAAAGGGAATTCATTCCACAGTATCTTGTGCCCTCTGCCTATAACAGGGGTCACAACTCATCCTATTGGTTCCTATTAACATTGCTCATTAAGACTTGCCTATCCAATACTGTTGGGTCCCTTTATGGTTTAAGTAATAGCAGGTGGGTTAAAATATCCCCCAACAATCGAAATGTACCTCTCTACTATTCTAAATGTAGAGCAGATTTGCCACGATTCACTCAGCACTTCTGTTATCATACAACCATTGGAAAACAAGCATGATAAAAAATATATTTTTTATTACTTTTTTTTTGTTTTAGGCATGACAAGTAAAAGGAGCACAACTACGCTAACCATTTGTTGGAAACATTAGCATAAGAAAAGCTAGGTATGCATACAGAATGATGGTAAGGAAACATTGGCTGATAAATATCCAATATATTATAGAAAGACAAGGTGCATAAACAGTAAGAGTACCACTAGATGTACAATTACCGGGGCATACGTTTAAATAACATAATGGTATGATGAACATAACGTAGCCAGCTTTAACTGAGTGCACCGAAATATGGCTAACAGCATAACAAATCAGGTAGTGGGGGAGCTTTGATAAAAAAGGGGATGACAAGAAAACTAGCAGGAGAAAGGAAAGAAAAAAGGCACGAAAATGAAAGGGTATATGAAACTAATAGGAAGATACTCTCAGAAGAGAAATGTTAGAAATAGAAATGCTGAGATCACCTATTAAACCAATACAAACATATCTTTACAGAGGCAATAAAAATGTATCCCAGCTCTGCGAGCAACAATAAGCAACCCAAAATTGCCATATCCCTACATTAGATAGCTGACTCACATCTACCTCCCACCCCTGCCTCTGTTATTCTGTTTTGGAAACTTGTATGCATCCATGTAATGCTCTAACATTTGAAAGCCTTGTGGGGAAAGTGTTGGATGGGATGTATGTACCACTGAGGCACATGTACCACTTACGCGTTTTAGGGCTCCTGGCGATGTCTGATGTGTATTTGTGATTGTATGGCTTTTCAGTTTGGATTGTGGAAAGCCAGTTTGTTAGAATTCCCTGGAGCCTAACAAAGAGTGGGAGGGTTTCCCTGGTTCACCGGAATTATGTCTGGGTTTTCTCCTATGGAGGTGAAGCATAGTTATGACATTTATTCAGGCAGCATTATGCTGCAAGGAGCTCAGTGTAATCTCAGAGTTAAGAGGGAACAGAGCTCCACAATACAAACCCTGTGCTATATGTGAGTCTGCTATATCATATGGAAAGTGACTTCATTTTTAGCTCAACCAAGCCACTGTTTCTTTTTTGTGTTGTTTGCTCTTGCTGCTGCAATAAACATACTGGCTGGAATCTGCTTGAAATCTTGAGTGCTGCTGCCTTATGTTTGGATCACACTGAAAACTCATTGCTACTGGTGATCCCATAGTACTTACGACTGCAAAGCAGTAGTTTACAGTAGCTACTGCATTTCTGTTAGGTTTCTAAGCTAAGGTTTATATATGAAAATCCTGATATTAAGACAGCCCAGTATATAAGTGTATATCAGGGTACTTAGAATTATCTACCTTTGCTGTACAAATTTACCGTCAATTAAATGTCAAAAACAAACAATAATAAAATAACATAGTTTTAAAATGCAATCTAAATCATTGGTCCCAAACCTTTTGCAGCTCGCGGACCACTGAATCTACTCATGCGTGGTCCAGAGACCTGTGACATTTAAGGCCAAAAAACTTCCCCCCGAGTGACATCCTAATGCCAGGACCAGCACACTCTCCCATCACAGGTCTGAGCCGGACACACAACCCGTCCACTGCCGAGCCTGCTATCTGTATAAAGGATGTGGTCCGTGGCTCTGGCTGGTGCGCCCCCCCAAGCAGGGTCCTTCTCCTGACCCCACTGGGGGTGCACCGGCCAGAGCCGCGGACCACCGCTGGTCTCTTTGCCCACCTGTCAGATGACCAAGGCCCAGTAGTAGGCCTCAGAACAGGGGTTGGGGACCTCTGATCTAAATAATAGTACATTGTTTGCAATATACCGTATTTTTTGCCATATAAGACGCACTTTTTCTTCCCCAAAACTGGGGGGGAAAAGTTAGTGCGTCCTATACAACGAATGTGTTAAAAAAAATAATTAAAATATTATACTCACCCGATACCCGATCAGCGTGTGTCTGGCTGCAGCGTGTCTCTCTTCTCTCCTCTGCCAGCATCGTGTTTTCTCCTGTCTGTAAAGCAAAGCGAAAGAAGCCGGCACAGCGCCACCTGCTGTTCCCTGTCCTAACTGCCGTACAATAGAAAAAAAGCACAGAGTGATCAGAAGGGGAGTTTGAATGACACAGAGTGATCAGAAAGGGAATTGGAAAGGTAGAGAGTGATCAGAAAGGGAATTTGAATGGCACATGAGTGATCAGAAGGGGAATACCGGTATGAATGGCACATGAGTGATCAGAAGGGGAATAATCTTTCAGAATCTTTTTTTCTAGATTTTCCTCCTTTAAAATTGGGTGCGTCTTATATTCCGGAGCGTCTTATATGGCGAAAAATACGGTACTGTATTTTTCGGACTATAAGACGCACTTTTTTCCCCCAAAAGTGGGGGGAAAATGAGGGTGCGTCTTATGGTCCAAATACTTCCTCACAGCCAACCCGCCCACACTTTCAAGGGGGGTCAGGCAGATGGCTGCAGTTTCATCCAGCCTGGCATCCCCCTGCAGCATGACCCCTCCATTTTGCAGCTTGATCGTACACACTTCCCAGGGAGAGGGAAGGGGAAGGGCTGCAGTGCCGTTCCACCCTCTTCAAGGAACCTTGCAATAAATCATCAGGCAGTGCAGAGAGCCCTGCCTTACCCTTCCCTGCTGTTTGCTAGCAGCCCCGATACTGGGGACGTCTTTCAGCGTGGAAAGGCTCCATGTAACAGTGGGGACTGGGGAGGGAGGCAGAGAGGGCAGTCTGAGGTGAACAGAGGTTTCCTGCAGCAAGACATTCTCCTATGACAGGTGAGCTGGAGCTTTCCTGTCACTATAGTCTTGTAGTGCAATGTTCTGCCATGCAATGTCTGTGCAATGTCCTGCCATGCAATGTCTGTGCAATGTTCTGCCATGCAATGTCTGTGCAATGTTCTGCCATGCAATGTCTGTGCAAAGTTCTGCCATGCAATTTCTGTGCAATGTTCTGCCATGCAATGTCTGTCTCTCTCTATCTCTCTCTTTTTCAGCTTGTGTGATAGGCCAAAAAATTGTGTTATTACTATGACAGTGTAGTAATTAGCAAAGTATGCAACAAATAATCCCCAAATATATGTTTTAATAAATATTTCTTTATACAAATAGGTTCAGAATATATTTTTTTTTTATTTTTTTATTTCTTGTTTTTCTCCTCTAAAACCTGTGTGCGTCTTATGGTCAGGTGTGTATTATGGTCCAAAAAGTACGGTAACTATTATTCTTTTTCGCCTTCCCTATGTCTGTGTTAGAGTAATTGCAAATGATTGGTGCTAAGAGCTCATTAGCTAATCCAAATTGGACAGTGTTATAGGACCTAATTATACCTTTTGCCATTACACACTATCAAATACCCTAGTGGTATCAAGGTGACACTGTGGGCCTGATTTATTAAAGATCAACCGAGACTGGAGAGGGTACACTTTCATCAGTGAAGCTGTTGATTTGGAATATTATCTGCATAAATATGGATGGTATACTCCCTATCAATGCATATAGATATTCAATAAAAGAAGGTTCATGCACAAAATGATAGCTAGTCATTCAAATAGTTTAATTAAGAAAACAAGGTGAAACATGAAATACACTGCACTATTGTTTGATATCTAGATATAGGAACTCCAATCAATAATATATACAGTACATGGAAATAAGGTTATTCGTAGGTAACCCCTGTAATAATCTAACAATGGTTAGTACCTAATACAGTAATTACAAAATGGCAAAGTAATGCAATAATACCATAGACACCCATAAGACTACAATCAGGAATATCTTATAGCTACCTGTTAAGAGGTTTTTGGGAACCTCAGGAGCCTACTTCCTTCAAAAGAGGACACCATAACAGCTTACCTAAGGTGACCCTCAAGGGACAAGGAGCAAGCAAGAGAGCTAAATTCTCCCAGTTCCCATTTTTATATAGTTAATTCCTATTAGGTATCCTTCGGGCTCTTGGATTTCCCACTTAAACTTGATATGTGAATCTTGAGCTGGAAAGTTTAGGGGTCAACAAAAAGTCCAGCTGGGTCATCACCCCAACCCATCTGTCCAATTATTCATTCATCTTCTGCTTACCCAGGCTTGATAGATTTATTACCCCTTGAGGGTCCTACTGGTAATCAGTGTGTATGGGAACTAGATATTGTGTACTGGCATGTTTTATTATCTGTTTTGTTTATTGTTCCTTGGTTGAGGTTCTTTGATAACCACTGATTAGACATCCCCTAGGTCATCCAGATGGCCAGTACAAAGAAAAACAGTTTACATGTTTAAACACAACATTCCTCTACACATACATATCTATATACACACATATATCCATAAATATCTACAAACAATCTTGAGGTGCAACAAAGCTAGGTGATTCAGCAAACCTAGAATGGATCTGGTCCAGGATTCAAAATAGCAAATTACTTTGAAGAAATCTATTCCAGGTTTGCTGGATCACCCAGTTTCACTCCTCTCATTCTCTCACACTTATACATTTCGAGGCTAACATGCATGTTTCAAACTGTCTAGGGGTAATACATTTGGGAAGTCAAAAATGGAAAAGGATCTGGGGGTCCTGGTGGATCATGGACTTATTAATAGCTTGTAATGCCAAGCTGCAAAATCTAAAGCTAGCAAAGCACTTTCTTGTATTAACCCCCCTAGCGTTCTAATTCTCTCCATATTTCTATGCAAAAAGCATCACATATTTTTGCATGGAAATTCATTTTACATTGTATGCCTAAAATTTTTAGGTATAACTCACCGGAATATGTCCAATATTTTTATATATTTATTATTAAACTTTAAACAAAAAAACACAAAAAAACTGTTAAACATGTAATATAACTGTACAGTAGCTTGTATAATATATATATATATATATAATATATATATATATATATATATATATATATATATATATATATATATATATACATTTTATAAAGGTTTCTTTTTATTGGACTGAATACAGCTATTTTGTATTAAATCCAATACAAACTTATTTGAATTTCCCACTGCTCCTCTGGCCCGCACCAACGCATGCGCTGATGTCAGCGGGAAACCCCAGAGATCATCTCTGCAGTCGCCGGTTGATGACCGAAGAGGAAGGATGTGTCCCCAGGACTTGCGGGAACCAGCAGGATGCCAGGGGGCACCGACGGAACAAGGTAAGTGGGGTTTTCTTAAGTTTAAAGCGACCCCGGGTGTGAATCGGGATTACCGCTTTTAGCATGTAAAATCCACCCTGAGTCACACTCGGGATTACTGCTAGGGGGGTTAAAGGAGGAATAGACTGCAGAGATTGCAACATAATCCTACCCCTGTACAAAACATTGGTCAGACATCATCTGGAATATGCAGTCTAGTTTTAGGCACCGGTTCACAAAAAAGATATTTTGGAATTAGAGAAAGTGCAGAGAAGGGCAGAGAAGGGCAACTAAACTAAAGTAATTGAGGAGCCCACTTTTGAGGAGAGATTATCTGAACTGGATCTATTCTTGAGAAGAAACATATAAGGGGGAATATGATCACCCTGTATAAATATATTATCTTCCTATATACTTAGCTTACTGTTACTATCCATGATGTTAACAGATCCATTTTGACCTGTGTCTTAAATCAGCCATAAAATACCTTCAAAACAATTTTTTTTTCATACAATTTGTTTCTTAAATCTTGGTTACCTTGTTAGGCTTCCTTATCCATGAAAAGATTGTTTTTAATATTTTTGGTGTGACCCCCTTGGCCTTTCTTTGATAGCATACCTCTCATTTTTTTTAAAAAAAAGGTAAAATGAAAGAGAATTATATAAGTAAATAAAAGGTTTTTATGTTACCAAACTTTTACTGAGGGGTAATAAAACAACAACCAATCAAGCAAATTAAACCAATAGAAATTCTTTGTGCAAGAACATGCATGTTTGTGTGTGTTTAGATGCATGTGTGGCAAAAAGTGAAACTTTTAGTGTGTTCTTTGCATAAATATTTTTTGCAGTGGAAGAACAATGTGTACTCCTGTCTTTATTGGTAGCGCAGACCTGACACCTCTTTCTTTTAGAATCTGGTGGATTCAATGGAGTTGTGTCTGTGCTGGTTGATGCTGAGGTAGGACTGGCTGAGGATGCTGGCGCCGATGCTCTTTGTGTTGTTGATGACGTGGACGGAGTGCTTGGAGAGCTTTGCAGCTGTCTGACTAAAGCTGCAGCGACTGGGTCTCAGAGAACCTGTTTCCTCTGCTCAATGTGCGCCTTAACAAGGGAATTTCCCAGCCCCTCAAGAAACATTCTCCGCTTTGTTTTTTTAGTTGAGTTCCACCTCAGGTGGATGTGGGTCCACAACACAAACGCATTGTACATCTAAGATATTATAAAACACAACCATTGGCCATCTCTTGGTCATTCACTGACAAGTGTAGGTGGCAGTCAGCTTGTCTAGGTTGTCCACTACTCCCTTGTTTTTATTGTAATCCTTAGGTTGTAATTAATTGTAATTCTTAGAATTGCAAATTTATTGTAATCCAGGATAATCCAGGATCCAGTATGGTCTTTTTGTCAGTTCTAATTAAATGAATCACAGTCTGAAATTGTAAAAAAAAAGCCAAAATCTCCACCTTCTGGCTAAAAAAAAATGTATATTTTATACTATGCTATAATATTTTGACTGAAAAAAGGGAAATACATATTTGCACTGTTGCACATTAGCAGTTGTTCAGCTAAGCAAAAAGGGTTAAGTTCACTTACTCTGATTGCTGCGTGCCATACATTTTACTTATAATTACCTTTCCATTACTTACCCTTGCTGTGACATTGTACTCTTCTATTTAAGTGATCCCATATTTCATTCTTCTGAGTGTGGAATAAAACAGCCATTCGTACACAAGAATAAACATGCTTTGCACATTCTGATCTCTTTCCTAGCTCATGTAGCTAGACCCCCAATTGTGAACTCTTCAAATTCTGAAATCTAGACAAACAGCTAAAAACACAGCTTAAAATCTTTGACAAACTCCAAAATATAGGGGACCATACATATTGGGCAGATGCGTTGTTAAGGTACGCATGTTCATACGCTATATTTTAGTTTCTTGTATCAAGATAGCTCATATATTTTGAATAGGCTGACCAGGCACCACAATCAAAACGTTTTTGGGTATGCCCTTCAATGTGCATAAACATGAATAAATTCACTTTCTCTACTGCAACACTTTCGAAAGGTAGGCAGTCAAAGTTTCCTACATTAATGAGAATCACATGCCCTACCTGGGTCCACAAGCCTCTCTCCACCAAAAAGCAGCACAACCAACTCTTCAACATCATTACAGCAGAAGCAGCTTTTTAAAAACACACCCCGTGCTTCCTGCTGGACAATGAAGGAACAGCAGCACACTGCTGCCACCTTTCTTTATTCTTTGATCACTTTCACTTTAAAAAGTGATGTGCATGTCCAAGACCTTACTGGCTCCTAGTGCTGCCCTTCCAACTCCCAAACTGCTCTTCCAATGATTGTATCAAATGTATGCTCTTGACCTGCAATTACCTTCTTTTGACCTGCCTAAAGAATATGTTTGATTTCCATAAGATTTTGTGGAAATAATCAACTATTTGACAGAAAAAAAGCCCATTGGCAAAGAGCCTTTGACACTTATCACATCTTTTATCATCATATCATCATATTACTGGGAAATTGGAGAAAACTGACTTTTGAAGAGACACAGACACCTTGCTCATAATGGTTTCTCTGCAAAGCATACAACCCATATTCTCTAATACCTGACTTACCAGAATTCCAGTGCTTCTCTTTTTCTTCACTTCAGCCAGCATCAAAACAACTAGTGTTGGTGGCCTTCCCAAAGTCACTTCCCATTTATTTGACAGTACTCATGCCTTACAATTGGTTACTAGACTGTCACAGAGTGGAGGTAACATGTTCCTTCACACTTTAAAGCACCATGTATTTTATCCAACTGCAGGCCCCTATTCATCTTCCTTGGGGCTTCTGCTGGGAGATGCTACATGTACAGTTCCCCTAGATGCAGATATTCCCTGCAATGGGGAAGTGGTAAATGCACTTTAAACTGCGCAAGGTACACATAAAGGGAAAAATAGAGAAACAGTTAAAGAGGAAAAAAAATAAATATATTTATAAAACACACAAAAAAACAAAACAAACTTCATAATCTCTAGTTTGTTGTTTGGAAGACACAGAAAAAATTTGACATCTGAGACAAGCTTCATTTCCTGTTATAAGCTGGGAAAGTCACAGAACATTGTTTCTTCTAAACAAATCATCCAAACATCCAAACATCCAAAATATTGTACTGAAAATATATAAATACCTAAAATCATCCAAACAAAAAAATTATAGCAAAGGTGTTCACTTTAAGATTTAGGTACAGGCGAACCAGTAAAATGAAAGATTTTTTTGTGGTTTTAGATTGGACTAGAAATGGCTCCTGAGGACTATGGAGAAAGAGAGAAGAAGAAATTCTGGACAGCATGGAACTGACTGGAACTGAATTGCAGAGGGATCAAGAGCTCTTCGAAAGTAAAGGTAAGTGATATTTTTTTATGGAAATTCAGCTTTAATGGAATATATGTCTGTATTGTATATATATTCAATGCTTGCACCCTTATTTTAGTGACAGAGTGAAAGCTCTAGCGGAAATCAATAAATCATTTATGTTCTGGGACTTTGCTCTAATTCTTTGTCAAAGCTTTTAAGACAAGACCATAAAACTGTTATTTACCGTTTAAAGAATTATTGCTTTTTTCAAGCATTATATCAGCTGTTACTATAACTGTAATGTGATGGAGTCCAGAAGGAGCTGTGATTAAATGCAGATGAAACCAAAACGGATAAAAGACTAGTAAATCCAAAGGGTTTTTTTCTTGATGTTCTAGATGGAGTGTTAAGACTTGAATACTATATTAATGATATCTTCTTGCCATAATTCCTGACTTTGTTGTCATCAGCCTAAAAGAGTTCCCACCCACCTGAATCTAACTTATAATAATAATATTCTCCTACTTTACAAGCACTTAATTTTTAAGACCTAGAAGTCATTACAAATAGCAAATAAACTACATCAGTGTTCCCCAACCTTTCTTGAGTCACAGCACATAGTTTACATTAGAAAAATCCACCACCAAACAAAAATATAACAAAATGTATCAGTATCAGCTCAGCTTTAAACCACATGGCGGCTGATCCATCATTGCAAACATGCAGTTTTTCCATTTTTTCAAGGTACTCTCTTGTTCTTTCTGACAATTTCTTGGAAAAGAGGAAGATTTATCTGATGGTGTCTCCTACAAAGCGCACGTTTGCCAAAAATAGTGAACGCCCCCTGATGTCTGTATTTGAGTCGCAATACAAATTTTTACTGATGCCTAACTTTTCCAAAACTATGCTTTCAATGTTTGTAGACATGGCTTCAATACATCTTGCAATTGTATTATTTGAGTAAAGGACTATTTCATAAGGAGCGCCAGGGGCCAAGCACATCTTATTTAAGATGATTATGCAGGCAGGTAGTATTACTGTCTCTGGCACAGCGCGTGATTTGTTTTGATTCGGCAATGAGTTCATTATATTGGTAGCTAGTTTTGAAAGCTTTCTCATTCATCTTTGTGGTTTTCCTCAATAAAGCTGCCTGTTTTTCAGTCTGTTCAGGCAATTGAACAAAAAAAGTCTGTGTTTCAGAGTGACAAGAGTCTTGTTTGGAAATTTTATTTAAGATTGCTTGGAACCATGGCACTGTTGGACAGGTTTTCCCCACACACCAAGCATAACAGAGTCTGCTCAAATGGTTCCTCAGTAAAAGTAAATCAAATGAAAAGATAACTCCTTGGGCCTGATTTATTAAGTCTTTCTAAGCCTGGAGAAGATACACGTTCATCAGTGAAGCTGAGTAATCCTGCAAACCTGGAAAAGATTTTTTCTCATTCACTATTTGCTAGCAAAAGTTTGGAATCCTAGACCAGATCCATTCCAGGTTTGCAGGTTCACCCGCTTCACTGATAAAAGTGTATCCTCTCCAGCTTTGGAGAGCTTTAATAAATCAGACTCATTGCATTGTCTTCAACACCCTATTTTTCTTTCTTCTGACCGTTATCCATACTAGGGCCTTCATCTGGGTCAGAATTTTCTCCAGAACCCATTGGGGATTGTGTACTTTTTCTTTCCAAATATTTATCCATCGCTATCACCTCTGTCACACCCAAAGCATTACTAATTCTATTGTTTGAATAGCAACAGGTAGATACACTGCCTAATTAGCTACCTGCTGCCACCTAGTGGAAGAGTATTTGTTTGTTCGACCTGTCACTAAGCGTCGCTGGCATAGATAAACAAAGACAAATTATTTGCAGTAATTGAATAATAATTTTTTCATCAATGAAGTGAAATTGGATAATTTCCCACAATACACCTGATGATGTCTCACAGCACATCAATGTGCCGCAGCAGTGAATTATTTTACTATATCATGATTATTATCATATTTATCGTGATTTCCAAAAATCCCCCATTGCTGCATCACCACACTTGAATGCCATCAATGAATACTCCACCAGCGTAAATTCTCATAGACTTTAAAATTTTTTACTGAGGTCAAATTACAAAAAAGCTATATCTTTTATTATGTACTATATTGAAAAAGATTTACTTAATAAAACTTTATATGAAAATTATTGGGAGGGCTAGGAACTCAATGGATGTGTGAAGACTTGGCCAGAGATAAAATAAAAATGTATTAAAAGAATGATCCTGGGGTAAGGCAAATAAATACATAAAAAATACATACACTACAGAATTTCTATGCAGGACTATTATGCTGACATATGGCCTATATTTAAAGGAAGAAAGTAAATACAAAGTTCATACTTACAAGCCAAAAACATGTTAAAAGCTGACTCCTTGAAAACTAAAATTGGAATGGAACTGCAAACTTAAAAATAACTAAGACAGTTAGATGGTAGATAAAACATTAACCTTTTTACATTTTTAGTTCAGAACTTTACTTAAGAACAGGCAGATCATTAAATAATTCTTTAACTGCTTTTCCAGCCTGGTCCTGCTAAACCAGATCCAAATACTTGTGCCAGACAGCACAGCAATGTTCGTGCCCTTACTTTGCATTACTCTATGAATCCATACATAGTTTAAGTGTTTGAAATGCTACAAGATGCTGTACAATACTTTAAATTACTATACACGTCTGTGCCTCTTTCTGATTTAGTTTCTCCTTGGTATTATCGTGTAGCTGTGCAAAAGCACCAGAACCCTGATAGGTATATTGTCCTGGTCATC
This sequence comes from Pyxicephalus adspersus, assembly GCF_032062135.1. Taxonomy (NCBI): domain Eukaryota; kingdom Metazoa; phylum Chordata; class Amphibia; order Anura; family Pyxicephalidae; genus Pyxicephalus; species Pyxicephalus adspersus. The sequence goes on along the minus strand of NC_092868.1, from coordinate 25,991,756 downwards.
CCTTTTCTATTCTGCTGTACGGGTACTAAAACAAACATGGAACTCAGGTACACCTACCAGTAATATATACAATGGCATTTACCAATATTTTATTTAAACTACATTATTGGTGTTTTTCTATCTGCCTGGACTTTCATAGAGTTACAGACAGCTTTATATAAGTATAGAGCAGAAAAGGGTTGAAACCCCTATCACAGTAATTCTAATGCCTGCATCTATGTTGTGAAAAACTTATTTTCCTTGTCCTGGTGACAAGTAGGCATATGGGCTCAAACAAATTTCCTATAAAAACTTCAGTTTATAAATAACATACAAACATTCAAAACACCTCAATAATAGATTTGAGGTAATCTACAGAAAATGGAAACTAATCATCACAGCATTTTCAGAAAGTAACTTCCATCCCAGAAATTGCTTTAACAAAATTACAGTATTTGACAGAATCAACGCCTTAATTTACTGAAGTTCACAGTAACGATTTTTTGCTCTTTCAGAAAGTTAGGAGTTTGCTAAAATACATTGCATGGTGAAATTTCAGCACAAGTGTTACAGCTCAAAAGAGAAAAGAATGGATTAGTTGGATAACTGCCTTTAACAAAAGGGCACAGAGATTTAGGTTCACAGAAAGCCAAATTGTAACTACTTGCTGTGTGGCTAAAAGGCCAGCATTTCACATAATGGAACTTTTGTTCCAACTACAGTGCTTATTTAGTTCTGTCTGTAAACTCTTTAGGTTAAAAACCTATCAATGAACTTTAAAATGGTTCATCAATCCCCAAACCTTTATAATATGAATATATTTTATTGTATCAGGTTTTGGAGTTTAAGTAATACCTTTAATTGGATAACTTTTTTTTAAAGATGCAATAAATCAGGTTCGTTTTTTTAGGCAATATACAATTGAGAATGAATCAAAGTAATTCCAAAAGCTTGCATCTTCAAGAACTTAAGTTGGACGAAAAAGGGTATTAGTTCTGAAATAAATTATGGCTTCATATAGTTGAAGAAGGTGAAAACTGCTCCTACTGTCACAAAATAAATTTCAGAAGTTAGCTTTAAATGACAGGTACACTTCCAAAAATTTTATCCAAATCTGTTACAAGAGTTTTCCATAGTTCTCATCTGCAATGAAAACATTCGGGTATGTCTAATGTGCTATGTGTTCCTATGCAAAGTTCAGAACGTATATTTGATAAGCAAAAATACAGTAGCTGTCTCTACATATGCATAAAATTCAAAACTATAAACCAAATACATTTATTATATTGCTAAAAATTGACAATAATATTTGCAGGGGGGAATACTACTTCCATATTTTCATTTCCAGTTTGCTTTTTTTCTATCACATATCTGAAACGATTTTGAAGTGCTTCACATTTCTATGCATTATGTTTTGATAATATTGTATATACTAGATTTGTATGTCCAAGTTCCAGCCACTTTATGTACATGAAACATTGCAATCAGCAGATTTGCAGAATAACTACTTGAAGAAAATCGATATCACTATATACGCCACTGGATGTATTATTTTTTAGACTGCATGCATTTATAGAGGAAACAGTTCTATGAATGGGTATAGATCTGAGTTGTCTATGGACTTCAAAGACATAGAAAAATAAAGCTGGACTCTTGTGCTGTAAAAGAGCTGTTTAAAACATTTTATTTTAAATTGTACATACAGTATATCTCAAGCAAATTTATATGTTTGTATTAAGTTTATTAAACAGGAAGAAAAAACTGGATGTAGGGGGGCCACCTGGTGAAGCAACCTTATGGGTCATTGGGAATAATGTCCCCCTGTACAGTAGTAGTCAAAATGCCACCCTTACAAACAGCTGATACACATATTGATGACATGCAGCTGGCTTTGCCAAGTTAAGAACTATGCAGAACTATGCAGTCAGTACTAGATGGGAGGTCTATCAACCACAGCTCAATGATCCTCTAGCAGCCTCTGTAGGATTCATTTAGTGCCACAGAACCCTGGCTGGTATAGATTTATTTACTGTATTTTCCCAAGAAACTAACTGCTCTATTTAACCTTATTGTTGATCAGATTTAGAGTGTCAGCTGAGTTAACAATCCAGACAACAAAATAAGGCAAGAAAAGAAGCAAAAGTTCGCTTTAATGAATAGAGCATATTTTGTTGTCCATATTCCTTGCATGATTCATGAAAAACATACTATGCAGTTACCATGAAAAAAAGGCAGCGCTAACTGTCCTATTTAGCCCTTTTTTAATCTCCTGCTGCTGGCCATGCTAGGCATCTCCTGACCATCTCACATGCAAGAAACATGAAATGGTTCCTCAGGATGACCCTACTCCATTTATGTGACTGGGATCAGTAATGCTCAAGCTGCAACATTATTAGATAACTCATGTATATGTGAAGAATTTGTAAACTCTGTTCTGTGACAGATAAGAATGCAAAGTTATCACAGAGATAAGATGAATCCAAGCTGGTGACTTTATTGTATTATGTAGAATGAATAATGTAGCAGAGCCTCCTGCTAGAGGGATTTCAGAAATAAGGTCTTAGGTATTTTTAGTTTAGTAGGATTTAATAAAAATAGTCAACACTTTGTTGGTATTAGTTACTAAGTGGAAAAAGTTCTGGGACACATTGCATTCTGGGTAAACTCACTTTTGACTGCAAGAATCATTTGCAACATTTGCATCACTATCAGGTTCATTGTGAAGTTTAAAACATGTATTATTTTATTTTTTTGAAGGGTTTGTTTGGTGTACCCTGCAATTGAAAATGAAAGTAACTTTAGCCTTTTATTGAACAAAATACTGCAATGCGTATTGAAAAAACATAAAAAGCTATGTCAAAGGAAAATCACATATTGATGACAAATTATACCACCAGCATGGCTGTTTGGTTACGTTGTGTGTGAATTAAAGTGCATTTTAAATTGTTGAAAAGAATGTGGAAGAGTTGGGTGTTTATTGCTGACTATAGTTCTGCTGCAGAGTTGTGTTGCTGTTTTAATTCTTTTCTGATTGTAAAACCTGTCATTAACAGCCATTAGCAAATGCATGCACGCCCCACTGTACATCTTCACTGACAGGGCAGTTTGAAATATGTTGCGTTTGCAGTAAAATGTCATCATCAGTAGTGTTGATCGAATATTCAATTCGACAGAGTTTCGTTAGAATAGTAAGATATTGTTCAGGTAATTGAATGCTGAAAGCGAACACTATTGAAGTCAATGGTGGGGGAATTTGGGTTATTTTTAGGGACCATTAGGGGCTGCAAGATCAATCAGATTGCTCTTGCAGCCTTTTACTAGTTGCATGTATTATGTGATAGAGTTTCTTTATACAAGAACACAGGGTACTAGATGTGATAAATGGGGAAACGGGAAACTTGTCCCCATTCAAACTCTAGTGCCCGGGGATCGCCTGCAGTCAAAGCTGTGTGAGTCATGTGACCGTGGGAAGTGAACTGCAGATAAACTCTGCAGTTCCACTACCATCCCTGGGGCACTACGGGTTAATTAACCTTTAGTGCCCCGGGGATCGCCTGCAGTCACAGCTGTGACCACTAAGTTCCCACTGTCATGTGACCATGGGAACTGAACTGTAGATGATCTTTGCAGTTCCACTACTAATTAACTTGTAGTGCCCTGGGGAATGCACACGCTTCTCATTGATTGCAGACTCGACTGCAACCATTGAGAAGATGCCCCGCAAGTATCTCTTACTCTGTAACACACTTTCCAGCACAGTAATATGATACATTTGTTACATTTTTCTCGCAGTGGATAAAAGAAAAATGTAACAAATGTATCTATATATTACTGTGCTGAAAAGTGTGTTACAGGGTGAGAGATATAATTTAATTGTAAGATAACCTGTAAAAAACAAAAGGTTAAATAAACACAAACACTCAATAAATTAATTCAACATTAATTTTTTTTAAAACATTTTTTGTTCAAATTTTTGCCATCGAATCTAATTTTTTTTCGGGCCGGGTCTATCCAAATTCAAACAGCCATATTCGGGTCGAATATAAGGACAACCCGAGTTTGAACACCAACGCTAATCATCAGGTCAAATAAGACTGACAATAGAAGTTGACCTCACAAAAGACTAGCCAGTAGTGGATCATCAACTTCAACTAAGCCTCATGGGTATAGATCCAAAATTCAGAAAAATCTGGATGGAGAACATAAACACCACTACTAGGTATATCACTACCAACGGTAGCAGACAGAAAGAGGTCCAATTAAGGATATTCTTAGCGAAAAGCTGATCTTTCCTAGCCAAACATCACCTTTTTTGAACTGGATTCATTGAGCCCGATTTATTAAAGCTCTCCAAGGCTGGTAAAGATACACTTTTTTATCAGTGGAGCTGGGTGATCCAGCAAACCAGGAATGGATTTCCTAAAAGTAATTTGTGGTTCGATAGCAAACGTTTTCAATCCTAGACCAGATCCATTCCAGGTTTGCTGGATCACCCAGCCTAATTAATGAAAGTGTATCCTCTACAGCCTCAGAGAGCTTTAATGAATCAGGCCCATCATGTCAGTCACACTAGGGAGATGGTGCCAGTGTATGTGATATATTACCCTGGAGCCAGTCTCGTCACTCACAGGAAACAAGAACTGATAAGTGTGAGGGGATAGCAACAAAAGCAGTCCTTGTTCGGTATTTAGGAAAAAACATATTTAATGTACATCGCTGTCTAATATGGTAACGCTCCATAAATACAGTTTAATAATAATATTAACAGTTTTTATTTCAGGACTTTCCACCCACATTTTTTTTAAACACCCATAAATAGAAAAAGAAAGCACAAATGAAAAGAAGAGAAGCAAAGAAGGCGTTTGGAGGGCATGTAATAATAGCTGACAATGCAGTACTTTAATAAAAAACTAAACAATGTTTGACTTGTACAATTACACAAAATACAAAATATGTAAAGTTCACAAATATTATCATACAAAAAAATCAAGCTTGATGGTACACTGATAGTCTGTATATTTAATAAGTGTAATTGCATACAGTATATCACCTCCACCACGGGTCCCCCACAGCTTTTTGGGGCTTCCTCAGGGGATATGGAGGGTAAGATGTAATGTTCAAGCTTATTTTCCATGAAGGTAGTCCCTTTAAAAACAATGGTGGAATAGATTTGGTGGATTGACTGCTTGGTGAGGGTAAGTTATCTGTAGAGAGATGTAAAATACTAAAAAGATATTCGCTTCCCAGAGTAAGATGATGAATTTGTATTTTTTGGGGGGGATAAAAAGAAAAAGAGTGTCCTGTCAGCATTGCTGGTTGTCTGCTGACAGGACACTCTTTTCCCTGCTATCCAAAAACAAAAGAAATATTCATCTCTCTACAGATAACTTACCCTCACCAAGCAGTCAATCCCTCTTCTTTTCATTTGTGTAATACTAAGGCTGGGCACCACTCTAGGACTACATATCTCCTTGAAATATCCCCTATGATACCTCTCCATACAAATAATTTCAGAAAAAGAAAGCAAATAAACAAACCCCAAAATTGTGCTTATAGGGAATCCGTGTTTGCACAGTTTAGCAAAGCAACACACAGTTTAACCTCCTCACTAGGTTTGAAAAACTTTCAAAAATTGTTTTTTCTCTTGTCAGCCTGTTACCTAACAAAACTGCAAATCGGGTATCTATTTGTGCACACACTCTGCTACAATCTGTCCCCCTGAGTTAAATGTTTAGCTGCCTTAAAACAACAGCTCAGTTAGGAAGAAAACATCATCCATGGGACTGGGAATCAGCCAAACTAGCTCTTGTGGACTCCCACTAAATCCAGCCCCAGTGCATGGTAACCTTTAACCCTAGGCAAAGGTCTATGTATCTTTACCTTAAAAAAACATGCTAGCCTAACCTTAAGCTGAATAGTTAGGAAACAGGGAGTCACATATCTCCCATCCACTACTACTACTTTTCTGGACGACATAATCAGTTTTATAATCATTATTATACATACAGTAGAGAAGTGTTGACACACGACACTTATTAAATCAGGAGGAGTTCCAAGGAGTCCACATGGTCTAGGTTCTGCAGCTGCTTTGGTTCTTTTGGCAAGTAAAAATTGAAGTTACCCAAAAAAATTTAATTTGCATCATTTGCATCCAGTGGTTGTATTGTTGGTGGCTATGCTACTGACAGTGGTGATGGTGATGATTGTAGTAGTGGTGGTATTGTATTACATAATAAATGTAAGAAAGAATGCCGGTACACAAGCAGCACTTGGTGTCAGTGAGACAGGGTCAAACAATGATGATGATATTATTCTAGACAGTGAGACAGTGGTGAGGTAAAGGGGGAAGGCACTATGTGGCTACATCCATATAAAAAAAATTATGATAAAAGAAGTTATTTTTAAGACAGGGAATCTCAAAGTTTTTAGGCCTCTGCCCACTAAAGATGTGGCTGCCTTTCACACAGTCCTTAGAGCCCCAAGACTTTGGGGTTTACTTATTGGTCGTTACCTCTGTTGGGCATTTTTTTATAATCACTCCTGCTGATTTATCTTTTGATGTGTTCAACAAATGTAAACACAAAGTAAGCGCTACTAAGAACCCAATTTTAAACATATTCTCCCATGCAGCAAATTAAAAAATATCATCTGACTATCTAGGAGGAACCCTGTGCCCAGCAAATTCCACCTTGCCCTTCTCATCCTCCGTCAATTTTTCAAAAGGGTATACAATCAAATGTTAGGGCTGGTACTGCTGATTCTGGTCATGAAATTCTGGGTCTCTGCTGCTGTTGCTGCCACAAGGGTCAGTCATTATCAGGACACAAAACTTGTACTATAGATGAACAGCAAGGGCCATCTTTAATTATCCCCACCGGTATCAGTGATATCATTCAGCTTATTTTCATATAATAAACCACCCTTTGTCTCCCATCCATGGAAGTGTTAGTGGAGAATGGAACTTTCATAGAGAGTGTCCACTGTATCAGAAAGTAAAGGGAGATTGGCTACATGATAAGGAGGAAAAAAAAGAGCAGGAGGAGAAATTGTTAGCTATGATGCAAGGAGGTGAAACAGGTCATCAGTCTAATAAAATTCTCTAGTTTTAGGAGTTTTAGAATTTAGGGGTAATGCTGAAAAGGAGGATGAAGGCCCCACAGTGGGGAAATAGAGGCAGCAAATTCTGCATCCGCCTTAACAAAAATGTCAAGTTGATTAGTTGCTGACTTTCTCATTGACATGCATATTGTTCTAATCAAACAGCAGCAAGAGCAGCAGAGACTCAGAATATCATGACCAGAATCAGTAGTAGCAAAACTAACATTTGACTGTATACCCTTTTAAGAACTGGATGGAGGATGGCTACTGGACAACCACACTCTTACATTTTCTTGAATGTGACTAACTTCTAATATCATTGCAATGCCCTTGACAAATTAAAATATTCACATACATCCTAGAATATTGCTATTGAAGAAAATTGGGGAACTATTTCAAGACTTCTGAAAGGAAGGCAGAAGGCCATTATGAACAAACATTGTACAGCCACTTCAGAACAGCCTTTTCATGTAAGGTGCATACCAGTGCCTCATCTTATCAGAAGGTAACTTTCTGTTCCCCACTGCAAGGACCAACTTCACCCTCCTAGACAATAGGCCAATGTTAAGCAGCTATTGCATAAGCATGAAGATCAAAAAAAGCAGTTGATATTGTCTTATCTGGCATGCCCCAAATTTGCAAGGTATTTATTCTGAACCCAGTGGATTATTGGGTGAAGAAACTAGACAATTGGCTAGAATTGTCAAAGTATGTCATCTGGATGCTGTGTTTGTCAACCTTTAAGTGTCCTGTTGGAGAGAGTGCAGAAGGTGAAAAGGATGCCCTAAAACGGACTTCTTGGTCTGCCACCAGTATTGAAGGATTGACGTTTATTAAAAAGAATCAGTCCTGCATTGGTGAATTTTAGCCACCTGATCCTGATGCCAAGAAGTATTGGCAGCACTACCAACCATCTCTCTAGGTCCGCCTTCACCACAACTACCAACCACAAATTTTAGAGGTGGACTGATCAGAAAAATGACTCTCCCCATGCTGTCCAAACATCCACAAATGTCTAGTTTCTGGAGCTGGCACTCTCCTCTACTGTCTGATGTTCAGTAATGTGGGTGATCCCTTGCTGTACACAGAGACAGTGCAGGACTGCTGGTCCTATGTGTGATGATGTCAGTGAACTATGAGTAGCTGGACATCAAACTGAAGTGTTTTCAGTTTTTTTTATAGCATGAACAGGAGAAAGCCTGCAGAAGCAAGGCTTAACCTCCCCAGCAAAACGATTAGTTAATTCATGCTGTGATGCCCCCCTAAATGTAACAGCATATTTGATCTACCAACAGGAAGTGATAAACACTCTCCCACGGAGAAAGTTGTTCAATCATTCTCTATGCTAATAAAACAAAATAATTGATTGTATAACTTCCCTGTAAGGTAAAATAAGTTATAAAGTGGACATACAGAATAACTCCTAACTATGACATTATTCTAGGTTCCAGATAATGGGAACAAATCTCTTGATACTCTTGAAAAATCCTAGGTGGAGCACCTAAAACCATTCCTGGGTGCTCAGCCCTTACATCTGAAGATAAAATAACCTCCTGTTAGACGTTATAGATGTAGATTGCAATTGCTCTCTTTGATTGTAAAGTCAGAGCTCCTGTCCTGCATGACTGTATTAGGCATTTTCAGAAGGAGGTCACCAACTCAACTATGGTTCTTCTATTGGAAGTGTTTTTTGAAAATAAAAAGTAATAATTAATTTCTAGTATAAGCCTAAATATATGTATGACCTATAGCCATTACAGGCACAATTCTTAAAGTAGAACTATAGCCTTCCAAAAATAAATACATGTACTGCAATTAATTATAGAATCATTGTTACTGACAGTTTGTCTTAGTCTCAATGTCTAACAAATACCCATTGGACCTGCCATTAAGGTTCACCTAAATCAGTTTCCTGCAATAGGGTAACAATGATGTCATACTGCTCCTGAAATGAACGCATAGTGGCAATGCTCATGTATATTGTATCTGCTCTCATTAAAGTGGGATAAAAAATGTTGCAGGAAGGTGGGATGGCCTTTAACATTGATAATGCTAATTTATGATTGTTGAGCTCACCAAACCTAGTCTGCTGTTGTCAAAACCTTTCTGTTGTGAGGTACAGTGCTGTGTGTAAAAAAAAAAAATTGGCTCAGTGACAGAAAATTTTTTTTAAGAGTTATGCATCACATAATACAATTTAGGAATTGTATATATGGGTATACTGGTTATATACTTTAGTTCTTTTCATTGGTCCTAAAATTTAGTGGATGACCTCACTGGCTCAAAATTGATATTATGGAGAAACGGTTGGATTACATCCATGTGTCCAATTGTTTCAAATTTTTGGAAACTCTTTATTCACCAGCATGACACCAATGGATTGGCGTAAAGCCAATGTGGTTCCTATCTTTAAAAAGGGAAAAAAGTCATTACCAAGTAACTACAGACCAGTAAGTTTACCTTCTATATTTCAAAAAAGAGTTCTATAGTTGAAAAAAGAGTTTGACAAAGAACAACATAGAACAACATTATAAGTGATATCATGGATTCAAGAAAGAGGCTGTAAAACAAATTTACTCTCCTTTTATGAGGAAGTAAGTAAACAGGTAGACAGTGGAGCAGCAGGTGATTTGTTTTACTTGGGCTTTGCAAAATCATTTGACACTGTACCATACATACAGTTAATATGCAAGTTAGGGTCTATAGGTTTAGAAAACTCAATCTGTAAATGGATAGGGAACTGACCGCATCAAGAGAGTAGTGATTAATGATTTATACTCTGAATGGTCTAGGGTTATTAGTGGTGTACCCCAGTGTTCAGTGTTGGGATCTTTACAACAGTTTACCAACTTTGTAAATTATACAGAGTTTGGAATTAAAAGTACCATTTCTCTGTTTGCATATGACACCAACTATGTAATGGAATTAGGTTCATACAGAATGCCTATATTCTACAAGCAGACCTGGATGTATTGTTTGATTGGGCAGCTAAGTGGCAAATGAGATTTAATATTGGTGGATGTTATCTTTGCGTCTGGAGGAAAATAAATGTAATCTTCAAATAAGGATGGATTCTTCACAGTAAGAATGTGAAAATTGGAATAGGCTCGCACAGGAAGTAGTTTGGGGAAGTACTATAGATTGCTTTAAGAAAAATCTGGATGTTTTTCTATAAACACACAATTTACCTGGGTATTAAAGTTTTAAAGTAAAGAGAACAAACTGCTGATTCAGGGAACATTTGATTAGCTCATGGGGTCAGCAAGAAATTTGTTTTCTTTGTTGGATTAAATTGTACCAGGTTGTTTTTTTTTTGCCTTCCTTTATTTCCCTAGTGGTTGAACTTGATAGACATGTCTTTTTTCAACCCAACTAACTATGTAACTAGTTAATAGGGTGTCTTTTCGGCTAGGTTTTTGGAAAGCTTCCTAAAATATTGTTTTTGTGTGTGAGCTGGGTTACCTGCACTGAGTTTAAAAGCAATTGAAAATGGAATTTTGAAAGAATGACTGCTTGGTATTCTTTTTTAAAATAATAATTTATTATTTATTTATTATAATAAATATATAAGTTCCCATGTTATTCCCTAGCACAGGTAAACTGACTAGAGTTGACCATGCATCTAGGTGGAACTGTAGCCTTAGCCCAGGCTATACAACTCTTTTCCTTCTAGATGTGCTTGAGTTTCCAGTATCAAGTCCAAGTATTCTAGAATAGCAGGTTACTAAATACCAAACATACCTAAACAAATTTCCTGGTCCTATAGCTTGTGTGATATATATATATTTTTTACAATGAAACTTAGTAAGCAAGGCTTGGGGATTACAAAACACAAATTGTCACTGACACTTTCTCCCCTAGGTGTCTGCTGTAATAGGCCATACGTAGTGAACCAACACTGACAGCTGACTGGATTGGTTATTTGATTTCATCATTGTATATTCCCATGACACTCAGAGAAAAGGCCCTCTCTCTTTAGCTTGTCTAAGAATTGTGAGCAGGCAACAATTGACTTTGATCAAGTGGCTTGTCAGTGGAAAGCTAAGAGCAAATCAGAGCTGTGCTTATTGTGGGGAAACAATTCCAGGCCAGTTGAGCAAATTGATGTTTTCTGCGTCTGCCAGACAAATAGATAACATGCATAATAGGCACAATAATATAAAAATCTGCAGAGCTAGATTACACTTAAGCAATATGGCGAAAGGATTTGACTCTTCTTTTATTTCTTTCCTATTTAAAGTATTGTTGATGATACTGCTGTCTGCTTGGCTTGTGCGTTTTGCTTTATCAAAAATGTAATGAAAGCTGAAAGTTGAAAAAACTGCAAAAGACTGAAAACTGATAAATAAAAAAGAAAATTGCTTTTGGTGTCTGTATATTAGTGAAAACTAAAAGGATCTATAATATAGCAGTCAGACCCTATAAATTAAATTAATAGATTGCATATTGTCCTATATCACAAGAAATAGTCTTTTAAGGTCATGGAAATCTTTTTTTTAAAGATATTGTATATCTGAAATGATTATGTTGTTTAACTGTAAATATAACTTCGTCTATAGCTCTTTATTAATACCTACAACCCCCTAAAAAATCCCTTGTTGCAATGATAACATTCCTTTAATTTGTCCCAGGTCAGTACAACACACCAAGGTGCCTAAGCACAAGTTTGGGTAATGGGTTTGCTTGGTTTTAAAGGTTTCCTAAAGGATGTTTATGTCTTTTAAAGTAAATCTACTCCAAGGAAACAATTTTTTTTTTGTTTTGTTTATTGTGGCTTACTATCCTTTAGATATGATCGCAAAATGTTTTCCCCTGATTCTAAACTGGTTGACAAAACAAACTGCTATGGTAACAATGCTTACAAACTCTGTTGAATCTATAGAGACACTTCTTTATGCAGTGCAAGCAGGGGGATCATGGCTAGTGGACAGTGTCCGCTTGTGCTGGAAAAAGTTTCCTATGAACATCACTTAGCATTCTGCTTACAAACTATCTGTCTTGATTTAAGGATTAGACTGTTGGAGGAGTTTTGTAGATATCAAAATTCCTTTATACATGGAAATCAGTCAGGAGAAGTGGATGTTTCTGTGCAAGCTGCATGTGTATGATGACCAATCCAGGTTTTGGCCAGATGCTGACCCTCCATGACTGAAAGAACTGAAATCCAATAAATGAAAGAAACAGGTTTGTCACAGAAATTCATTCTGAATAATCAGTAAAAGCAGGTAAAACAAGCCTTTATCTACAGGCATCATAGAGAAATTCACAATGCAAACTCTGGAATCTCAACCCTTCCTTTTTTGTTTCTGAAGAGGTCAGAACCTTGGAAGCAAGTTCTGTTTTAATGTATGCACACGATAAATGTTTCTAATCTGCTAGAAACCAACTAAAATATTTGGTTGGTATCTCTGGTATTATGTTTCAGTATTTTGAGGATGAACATGTTCATACGACAAGCAGTTAGTGGTCAGTGAGTGTCCATTAAAAGCTATTTACATCCGGATGCCGAAGTGAATGACTGCTCTGATTTAGAGTCCCGTTGCAAGCTCGAATAACAGGGGAACTATTAGCTACAGGAGCACAATTCTTCTTCCAGCAATGGCACCATCGGCTTTCTGTGCTCTTACTGCACAGATGGGGAAGAGGAAAAAGCAAATTAATATTATACAGTATTTATATAGCGCTATCCTATTACGCAGTGCTGTACAAAGTCCATAGTTGTGTCACTAACTGTCCCTCAAAGGGGCTTACAATCTAATGTTCCTATATGGTCATATTTCATTAATACAGTGTAAGGTAAATTTTGTGAGGAAGATAATCTGCAAACTCCATGCAGATAATGTCCTGGCCAGGATACAAACCTGGGACCTAGCGCTGCAAAGACAAGAGTGCTACCTCTGAGCCACCATGCTGAATAATTTGAGCTGAATAAACTCACAGATTTCTTCTGGATGGTGGAGATGGCTGTGGAACTGGAGGCTTCCATGGTGGCTACCATTAGGGGAGGTGGGCAGGTCAGAAGAGAGGTGCTAAAGCAAAACCAAGGCTCTCACTTCCACCCACTATCCAGGGAAGGGGTAAGTGAGACCTCCTCTTTGCTTGATAATACTAGGGAGCCTATTGATCCCAAAGCCAAAATATTAGGTTCACGACACTTCTCTAAATAAGCCAGATTTGGTGGGATTCGTCCTGGGTTGACAAGCACCCAATGGCAGAAGAAAAATGGTTGAAAAAAACACCAGCTATTATTCTCACATTAAAAGGCTTTTGAAAAGATTCAATGAGCATTTTTGGAAGCCAAATTTAGAATGCAAGGTTTCTTGCTTTTAGCTGTAATGGTTCTGTACACTTTGTATACCTTTCAAGATTTCAAATGGGACCCACAATGAGTGTCCATTATCACCTATCTTGTTTCATTAATAATAGAACCCTTCGCTCAAAAGGTACGTTCTGATTCTAATAGGAGTTATCATTGGTGATGATTCTCATATCATTGGCTTGTTCGCTGACAAATGTAATTTTTACACTGACTGACCTGGCTTCTTGGCTGCTGTGGTAGATAATATTATTTTATTCATTATTCTTATTCATACATCTTATTACCTCCTGTATTTTTTACTTACAATAGAGAAAACTATAACCAATTTTTTATGAAAAGATAAAAAGAATTCTAAAGGGATTACTCTGTTAACAGACTTACCAGAATTTTACTCTCTGATGGATCATTATAAATATTATACAAATCAAGCATTTTATGTCTACTGATAAGAGACTTATGTCTACTGATGAGATTTCAAACTTCCCTCTAAACTATGGCATTGGATTCAGGGACCTGTCCCCGAAAATGGGGGAATATCCTTTATTTTATGCCTATTTAAATACTTGGTGGAGGACCTGTACATTCCTCTGGGAACGAGAACTTGGTTTGACATTCTCGGATGAACAATGGCTTCAAGCTATAAAGTGAATTTTACTTCTTCCAGATTCATTTCTATTGGGAAAGCTATCAGAAGTTAAATTTGAGATGGTATAGAATGCCGCTTTTACTTTCAATAATGGTACCTAATATCTCTGGTTTATGTTGCAACAAAATTGAAAATCTAAAACATGTATTTTGGCATAGCAAAAGCTTGACCAGCTTTTTTAATTCAATTTTAAACTTGTATCTACTCTTACTGAATGTTTAACAAAACCACCACCTTAGCATTTTTGAGTTTGGGAATAGATAATTTCCCCCCACAGTTTAAAATCTTAAATGAGCATCTTATACTTTTTTTGTTTCATGGTGAATTTTGAATGCAGTCCATTTCCTTTGTCTCTCCTTTCCTTTTTTCAGTTCTACGTAGATTTTATTCTTAGTTTTGTTGTGATTGTAAAAAAAATCTCTAAAAACCTTTTCTGAAAGGAATAAAGTTAAAAAAAAGCAGTTTACTGTTAAAAACATGCTAAAAGTTTAATGTGTGTAATCTGGGCACAGGTGAATTTGAGGGATGGAAAGCTTTATATGCTAACAGGTTCCCTTTATATACTGATTGAACAACCACAGAAAATAATTTCCCTGAATTAGATAGGATGTATATTTTAACTATAGCAGTTTCCAGTACTGAAATTCACTTTCCCCAAGTGAATCAGCTGGTACAAATTTAGCTGTTCGGAGATTTGTGATCCAACATTTATTATTTTCTAAAGAAGTATTTGTACAGTGACACAGCGCTTAGATTTATATTCATTGCCTGTTGCACTGCTGCACCATATGCAAACAGTCTTCTTACTGTAATAAAGGAACACCATCAGCTAAATGCTGTTTCTAGTTTAAATAAAATTTGTATATTTTAGCCATTTTTGTTCTTTATTATTTTGAGAAGTAATCACTGGTTAATGCTTTCTTAAGCTTGTTAACAAATTTCAGTAACTGAAGCTCAAGTTACATACACAGGTGCATGAATCTTGTACTTGCCATGTCTCCGTGCAAATTTACACATACTTTCCCATATCTCCTCTAAAATAAGAGAAAGCTGTTCATAACCTAAAAAGAGACATGGGAAATCTTTGACATCAGAAAGATAGAATGGAAATCAGAAATAATTTTTCTTATCATTTTTTAAAATTTTGCATGCAGATCTCGTACAGCTGGTTGTGATGTACTTGGTCACATTGTTTGGAAGATCCATTTGTTTGGTGTTACACTCCTTTGGGTCTATGCGTTGATAGATAGCAGACCTGGCATTATCTGCTGGCATTTCTAAATGGCACAAAAAAGTTGATTATGGGTTTTAACAGAAAGGCAGGACATTTGTTGGCATTACAGAATACTTCCCTCTCTGTTTCTCCATACCAACGGGAGATGTGATCTTTGTTACACAAAGAGCCAGGAGTAATGCTAAATGACAACAGTCAGAACAGACAGGGAGCAAAAGAAGTTAGCAGCCTACAAGATTTTAGTATCAACAGGTAGCTTTTACACACTTATTGAACAGGTAATACAAATGCTTTAATGGTTTTACCATAGCAAACAGGTGAAAATAAAATACTCAAATAAAAGTATAACAACACTAATAGCTTAGTAAATAATCAAACAGGTTACAAATTCAACAAGCAAACAATTTAGCTAATACTTTTAAACAAAAAATAATATTATGCAGTATGTTGTATTGGTTGGGGTGACTAATTTCATGGCTGTACAACCAAAAAACAGCTTTGCTATTCATTGCAATAGATGAGGTGAACCTTTCATTTCTAACTGGAATTTGACTGTTAGCTTGCATATTACAAAGATACTATTTGTAACCCTTTTATACTTTCGTGCATGGTCATTTACTATTCTATAGGATACCTCAAATACACTTTGCTCCATTAGTGCCAAGCCCCGATAGTTAACAAAAGGCTAAATACAATCTCAAAAAATGAATTTTGACAGTAGAAATTTCCAAAAAAAATATATAATCATTTAATGCAAATCATAATAAAACATCAATCTCAACAACAAAACATATGCTTTCCATTTTTTTATTTTTCAGCCTGTTTTAAACAGTTCTCAGAGACAAATGTATAAGTCTTTTACAAAACCTCTAAAACATGCCAGTACCTTTGTTGTTCAACTAGCCATTGGTCTCTATGCACCCTCAGATGACTAACTGGTAGTGGTCTGGTAAATTAAATGGTGCATGTTGGCTTTTCTGGCCAAGTAAGCAGGCCTCGCCTAAGTATATGCTATGCCTGTTTTTATCATTAATAAAACAGTATATTGTAAGCACTAACCCCTGAGAGACATGGAAAATAAAGCTAATATAACTGCCACACAAAGAGGAGTTATGCTCCATACATTGTGGTGCTAAAGATTAATTTAATTTAATTTAATTTAATTTTCAATAATTTTAATATTCTTTATTTTATAAATATAGAAAGTTACAAAGCTGAGATAAACCAGTACAGAACAAAGATCATTGACATTCAGTACAGCTTTTGCATGACATAAAACTTCTATAAATAACATTGATCTGCACTGACAGACTTGCACAGCAAATATAAAAGTAACAACAGAACAGTGGTACATCTCGCATTAGTCAAGATAATGAAGATCCAAAAACTCAGATAACACTATCACTTCCACCCATTGTCTGACCAGCTTCTCAAAGACAACTGCAGTATAGAAGGTACTGCGGTATAGAATATTGTATCCAGGGTTCCCACACAGACATGAATTTTTGGTGTGAGTTCATGAGTTTCTCCTTAACTAACATATTATTCAATCTGAGTTTCACCTCATGAAATAGCAATAGTTGCTTTTTCTAATTATTTGCTATTACTTGCTTAGTGGCCAAAAATACATACATACATGAAAGTTGGAATTGCTGATTGGTAAGCTGAACCAGTTTAAAATGAAGAAGGGCCATCCATCGATCCCTGGGAATATATATTTGGAATATCTCATTCAACAGCTTAAACACCCTGCCCCAAAATCTATTACCAAAAGAGCATGTCCACCAGGTATGCATAACTGTCCCTTCCTCCTGACAACCTCAAAAACATACCCCTAAAACCATGGCCTGGAGGATGTTTTAGCCTACAGGGTACCATGTACCATCACATCATAACTTTAAATGCCGACTCGAGGGTCATGACATTTCTCGAACACGTGGCTGTTTTAGACTACACACGATTCCATTCTTCAACCGATCTTTTACGCTTCAGGTCATGTTCCCAGTTCGACACATGTTTATGCGAATGAGGGTTCCCATCCTGTTAAGCTCGTTATACAATATAGAGATCAGTTTAGAAGCTCATGGGGTCCGTGAACACATATGTTCCATCACTGACAATTGCAGTGGGTGGTCTTTATGTTGAATTAAAGATAGAATCCAGTGATGTAGCTGCAAATACCTAAAATATTCTTTACCTGGGACATCTTGATTATCACGGATAATGTTCCAGCTAATAACTCCTGATCTATCCAACAGCGAGTAAACAGTGGAATAATTATGTTCAGACTACCATTTAAATGCAGACGGTGACTCTCACCATCTTGACTTTGGCAAACAACGGTTTAAAATTTGCATCATATAGCTGATCATATTTCCCTGTGGGTTTAATGCCCGGGTAATCAAGATAACGTTCTGACCATTTAAATTTAAATGCACTCTGGATTCCAGCAAGAGTAGAAGGGGCAAGTGTGATATTCATAGCCATAGATTTTTTCCTCATTAATTATTGGGTCTGATATCTGAGCGAATTCTGATAAGACCATTACTAAATTTGGTAGGAAAATGGTAGCTTGAGTGATGGTTAGCATAATATCATCTGGAAAAAGATTCAGTTTGTACTCCTCACCACCTACCTTTATTCTATAGATATTTACATTGGACGTAATCAAACAGGCCAGGGGTTCTAGGGCCAATATAAAGAGTAATGGCGATATAGGCTGATGTAAGGTAAGTGTTTATTTTTTACTTTTTTAACTAGCCTGAGTCTGACTCAGGGTTACCGCTTTCAGCTTGTTTTTTCTACCCCGAGTCACACTCGGGCTTAACGCTGGGGAGGTTTACCAGAGATGGTTACACTAGCGCACTGTACAAAAATCTCAGAAAAACTGTTTTCTAGAGTACTCAATTTACCATTTAAAAGGGGGAAAAAGCACATCACTCCTAAGAAGATATGTGAATGCTTTGCACCAATTGCAACTTCCGCAGGGGAGAATCTACTCAAAATCTTGTTCAAAATCTTCTAATTTTAAAAAATTCCATTGGCTTCCTCTGTATTCGTGACTAAATATGTCTGACCCATATAGGTAAAGACCAGCTTGAAACAAAACCCCATTTATATTTAATGTCCAGTTCCTGTAGGGTAGTCAAAAACAAGGCCTTCCGTTTTTGTATAGTTTTAGGCCCCAGGTCAGCAAAGATTTGATAGGAACATGATCTAAAAGAAAGATATTTTTTATTCTAGGCTGCTTTTATAATAGCTTCTTTGGTCTTGTAAAAGGTGGGTTTATTAAGTACATCCTGTGGGGGACCATTAGGTTTTTTTGGGCCCAGGGCCTATGGATCCGATCACGTTCACTCCTGTTTCTATTTTCTAAGTCCTCCAGTTTAATGAGAGTGGATTGTAATTCTGTCTAAATGGCTGTAATGTCATGATCATGTGAATCAATTACAGTAATGGCGCCGTCCATCTTAGTCTCCAGGTCATGGATATGGGTCCCAGGTTCCCTTTATTTCGTTAGTAAGATTAAGGGAAAGTTTGTCAGTGGCCTGTGTTAGCTCAGATTGCAAAAGCTGCTTATATCTCTTCAATAGTTCTGCATCTCTGCACCCATGGCTTACCTGTGCACTGGGTATGGAAAGTGCTGACCCATCGCTTGAGTTTTCAACTAGCAAAGCCACGGGAGATGGAGGAAGCATCTTTTCCGGAGATGCAGAGGCCGCCATCTTGCTTGTCTGCCTCGTGGTGTGTGAGTGCGCCGGTGCCTGAGACTGTGACTTGGTCGCTCCTGAGGACTTCCCGTTCGTCACCTGGAGGATTAGAGGCAGGAAGGGTGAGAGCTGCAGTGCGAGATGTTCCCAGGGACACGTGCAAGGCTAACTACTTGCCTGAGTACTGGAGAGCTAAATCAGATTGTGGCCATCTTGAATGGCTGCTTACGAGCCCCTAAAGACTAATATTTGATGAAGGTCAATATCTGAACTGTAACTCCTTTAGTTTACAGCCGCCCTGAAAACATTTTTTATGGTATTGAGGTATCCAGCACATCGTACTGCGAAAGTAGGGGAAGGTCTACATATTCTTTAAAGCTTGGAAGAATCATGCGCTAAATAAAATACTAACTGGCAGTGGATATGGGCAGCAATACCAGGCAGGAAAGTTGACTACAGTCTATTTCCTATAAGGCAAACATAATATTTTACCTAGAAGTTGGGTTTTAACCCCCTTTCTGCATACAATGGGCCTTATTTTTTACAGCTCTCAAAGACTGGAGAAGACAAAAATCCATGAAAACCACCTGCAGATGCTGCCACACACCTAGAAATAATAACTGGACACACAGTAAGCAATAACTGCATTGCAGTTGCCAATTCAGCTGGACAAACCTTTATTCTTAGTTGTTTAGGATCAGGTTATCATTATTTAACTATTATTTATTATCCACAAGGGACAGGTGTGGATTTGGGTTTGTGATGGGTCACTACTTGCCTCTGTTGCCTTGTCTTTCCAAGATCAAAGGATTTTGTGGCAAGTGATATGGTGCACAGACTATGGCTGACAGTACCAACACAAAAGGACAAGGCCTGAGCTTTGCTGTACAGGGCATTTAGGCTTTAATCACACGTGGTCATGAAAGGGTTCATAAGCAGGGTGTACAGAAACTTTTGCAAAAATCATTACCAGTTTTACCAGACCCAAACAGCTTTTTCATTGGGAATTATGGCAATGTTTTTGTCAAGTTTTCCTGTAAGGCTTCATATTTACAAAGCTTTAAGCCTTACATTTGTTCTTTTGTGTTTCCACCTCAGTCCTAGATTGCTTCTGACAATTGTTCAGGGATTTCCATAATTAACAGGTAATTAAATAATTGTTCTTTCTAACACTAAGCAAAATGTTTAGGTGTGTATTAAGCTGAAAACCTCGCCTGTCAGGGGCCCTTCAGGAAATAAATTGTGCTCAGTTGCTGTGGAGATTCCTTGGGGCCTTTTTAGCAGCCTCCCGGTCGTAGCATCAGTACAAAGATAGCTCAGCATTTATCAAAGGGACGGCTCCTCACTGAAGGCAATCAGGCGCTTTCATTTCAATGAGCAAGCAGTTGTAGCTGGCAAAGTATAAATGAATGAATGGCCAATACAGTTCTACAGCAAGTTTATTCTGAATTACTGGAGTATGCAAAATTTTTGTACAATTTCTTTTTATTGGATTTTAAAAGTTTGGAATACAAAGTGTGCACAATAATACACAATGCCATAAAACATAAGGAAGGAGAAAAGTTGTGAATCATGTAAGTCTGAGAGACTACTTTTGTCAGTGAAAAATCCTAAAATAGATTTATGTTCAACTTTTGAGTAGTCACAAAGCGATATAGGTGGATACTGTGTTCTAACATACTAAGTTAAAAAAATAGGGTAGAAGCAAGACTAAACTCAAGCAATACACTATTTAAAAAAAAATGTGGGGAGGGGGCTGGAAAAGCATTTAAGGGGCAGGGAGGATAAAATTTTGATATTTCCTAAGTTGTGATAATGTAACCCCACTTTTGATAAGAAGATGTGTGATCTTTCTACATTTCAAGGATTTAATCAACTTTATCACACATTTCTTAACCATTTCATTTGCAAACTTGTTCCTGGATAGATTGGTATAGATCATTATAACCACTTTAGATGCGTAAATGTCTGCAAGTCTCTATGGGCAAACAAGCAAGAACATAGGATACAGACCACAATTGACCACTGAAGGATTTTCTTTCTGCAGCAATGGAACTGGCAGAGTTGACAACAGTCTTGTCACTGTAAGTAATGTTTTGGCAGACACTAATAATGCTTTTACAGTATGTGTTTGGATGACAAGTTAATTTTCACAAGATGACTTGTGTTTCCTTTTCAAAAGACAGTCCTTTGTACTACAATTATACACAAACATCCTAGTAATAATATATCATGCCATAGCATTGTTGTTGGAGCAGTACTCATGTAATCTCTATCATTTCCACAATAGAGGGCTGGTGATAAAATTAAAAGCATAGTAACCTAATAGAATCACAAAGTGGAATTTTAGGAGAGTACTGTGACTCCCCTGACAAAACAATTTCTTGTATTTTCCACAGTTTGCCCATTTGAGTTTTATGTCTTAAGGATAAATAATGACATGCCAGTTCTTGGTGCTGAAACAGCAAAACAAGATGTTATAATTCAAAATCTAGGACTGCTATGGACTCTAAGGTGGGACTTTATATAAAAATACACCTAACAATATGTAGCAATATGAAATCTGTATGAGTATTGTAAGCAAGCGCAAAACACTATAGAATGAGACCAAAGGTTATTTATTACTGTAGTTCCTTTACATTCTGTGTCATGTCCTGTAGTCAGGGAGTAGTTAGTGCTTTATTTACAAGTTTGGACATCCATAAAATATATTATTCATGGCTAACTGATGTAAAACAACCAACTTTCTATTTTCATAGATCAAACAGTTGAAAGGTGTAGGATCCTCATTGACACTAGGTATTTGAAAAATAATCCAAATTATTTAACTCTCTCCAGAGACTCAAGCTGATCACAAAGTGATCAATAAATAAGGTGATAATAAATAAATAAGGTGATTAATAAAGCTCTCTAAGGCTGGAGAAGATAGACTATTATGGGAGGGTCTGGGGTTTTCAACAAACCTAGAATGTGACTGGGTCCAGGACTGAAAACTTTTGCCAACTAATAGCAAATACCTTTTAGGAAATCTTCTCGAGGTTTGCTGGATCACCTAGGTTCACGACAGTCTATCTTCTCCAGTCCTGGGGAGCTTTAATATATCAGACCCTATGTTATCATTAGTAAATGCCTTACTTTTATTTTGATGATTTTAAATAGTCGTGACAACTGCTGAATAAAAAGGCAATGGACTTGACTATATGGAAGTAGTAGATCTGCAACATAAAGCAGTTGACCTGGTGATGCATGGGAGGTTGCATGTATAGCTGCTCCGTAGACATGTAAGAATGCTGCGGTAAAAACTTTGCAGTATTTTTCTGTAATATTTACTTTTTTTACTTCCCAGTCTGAAATGGGGCTTTAGGACTTCTGATAAATATCTCACTCTCTCTGTTTGCTTTGGGTAATAAACTGAAGCTTTCCTCGGCAAAATGTTTTTATTTTTCGAGGAAGATTCAAACTCAGATGAAAGTAATTATGGTTCATTGTCAGAGACTATTTCTTTAAGGTTATCTTTTCTTGAGAAAAGTAATATTCAGTAGAAAATCTTCTCTTTTAGACAAATGCAATTTCTGGCCATTTACTCCATTAATTTAATAACCTGGCTATTTAATAATCCATTAGTGGTATAGCAAATCAACAGTCCTATGAAGCCATCATGGGAGGACCTTTCTTATCAAACTTTTCTTAAAAAAAAAAATAAAAAAAATACACTGGTTAGATTTGCAAAGCGTGTATCACAGAAGATTTGTCATGACCCAGAAGCATAACGCAAGATTGAAAGCAGTAAGTATTTGATATCTATGCCTGGCTAGGTGAAGTTGACATAGCCTTTGTTTTGTTCTTACAATCCTTTTTTGAGTTATTATTTTGAATTTGTTGAGTAAAAAGAAAATAGAGAAGCAGTATAGGTTTTATAGATATAATGTTATGGTTGTATTAGTAATATGTCACATCATTACATATTGAAGAGTGTTAGTGATCCATTTTCCACGCAAAACAGTGGAGTATATTGGGGTATCTAGCCAGATAATGTTAATAAAGTTTTGTTCTTAGTTACAGAGTCCATAAGTCCAAAGGAACAGGGTCTCAAGAGAATTCCAACATGTTTTGCCTGCTTGGGATTCCTCAGGGGACAGCATGAGGCATAGTAAAGGTACTACTATATTAAATATACCGGAAAGGAAGACCAAAAGACCAGTTACATATTTTACAATTGCGTTGAATTTGTAATTGGTTTATTATAGGATTAAATCATTTTCTTGCAATTATTTTTCTAATGTAAAATGCGTTTATTCGTTTTCTACTATTTGCGCCAAAATCACAGGTAACAACAAACACCTCAGTAATCTTTACCATCGATTCACCATTATGATGTTCACATTGCCTGAATTTATATTACTTTGTAACTAGGTTTAATTTAGGCACAGAGGTGTTAAATTCAATGAGACTTGTAACTTAAGCACCATCTGCTGTTTATGGAGTATAGAAATTAGGTTATCCTTTTGCTTGAAGGCAGTAAATAGGTAAAGCATGTCACTCTCAAACATATAAATCAAAGTATTGAAGTCATTGTATTCTCACCAGGATGGTAAAAGAAAGGTGAAGGCTGCTACAGAGAGTAAAGAGATATTGTATTTACCAATCTTGCTGTGTTTTGTAGCTATAGTGTGCTTTAACAAGCCTCAGCTGTATTTTAAAGCAGACATATCACCAACATGTTTACTTTACATAAAGGGTAAGCAACCTTTTTAACCTTTTTATGTGCGGTAAAAATTATCTTCTTTTTTGGAGGGTTTAAAAACCTTTAAAGGTAAAAAAAAATGGGTGAAGCCCCCCTCTACCTGGGATATTCACGTCACGCATCCCAGGAGGCTATTGGCTGCTCCTTCTGCACATGTTCAATCTCGGGCATGCCCTGAAGCATTTTCTTCAATGGAGAAATTGGTACTCTTTTTTTTTACCTTTACAGCTTGCTACTTCACCCGATCTCGCGCCTGCAGAGTGCAAGATCGGCTGATGTATGGAGTATCCAGAAGACGAAGAAAGAAAATGGTGGCAATCCCTTCCCTAAAATAAAATAATAGAAGTGCAATGACTTGGCTGTTCGCTCATCTTTTATTGTCTTTCAATTCCAGCTCTGTAGAAATGAAATGACCAAGGAGTGCATGGTTGTCATCATCGTTCAGGGAGTTTGTTTCCTCCTTTGCAATCATGTGCTGCCTTCTTAGGTCCTATCACCATTGACCCTTCTTCCCACAATGTACAACCTCAGGCTCCTCAGGAGATACACTGCAGGGTGTAAACCTTTCTCTAACAACTATTAGCCAATGAGAATGCTTCCACTGTATTCATTAGGAATGGGGCTTAATAGTTGTTGATGAACACAGCAAGGAGCATTCTCATTACCCCTTGGTTGTTAGGCATTCCCCGCTGCAAATCCTTATTAACCCAGAGCTGAACACTACAGGCTGAAGAGCCTAGGATGCCAGTACCTGAGTAAAAAGGCTAAAAAAAGGCTACTTTAGCAGAATTCAAAATCTTGTTGTACAACCATGAAGTACATGAATAGGTTT
The DNA here is from genome assembly GCF_032062135.1 of Pyxicephalus adspersus. Classification (NCBI taxonomy): domain Eukaryota; kingdom Metazoa; phylum Chordata; class Amphibia; order Anura; family Pyxicephalidae; genus Pyxicephalus; species Pyxicephalus adspersus. The sequence continues at coordinate 25,967,194 of NC_092868.1, read as the reverse complement.
GCACTAACATGAGATGACAGTGAATCCATATTTTACACGCAAAGCATACAATGGAACCTCTAAGCAGCAAAGTGAGAGATCTAATAAAGAAGAAGTAAGATTTTCTGCCCCTATTACATATAAAGAAAATTCTAACAATGCAGCACAATATGAAAAATGCTGTGTCTCAAAGTTTCCCTTCACAAACAATTTTCTTCCTCCCAAATGTTCCTGATTTGGAGCGAATGTCCCTCTTTCAAAATTTCCACTTTAAGTGTTAATTTACACTAAACCTTTCATCAAGACTCTACAGTAATACACAAATTAATAAAGGCAACATGTAAATGGGAAAACATAAATGCAAACGTAAAAAAAGCACTTGTCAGTTCAACCAATAATTTTTACATATTCATACTGTTGATATGCATTCTTCTATATTCATCTATAAAACATCAAACCTAGATTACTTTATTTTGACGGTAAGTTTCTGCCATCTGCTTTGCTGTACTTGGTCTTGGTTACCGTGGCATAAAAACAGCAGACAGCTCATACTTACTGCTTAAACCAGTAGGCGTCAGGCTCTAATTCGCTCCTGTTTAGTGGCCAGCTAGTGGGCAGCAGATGTCACCTCTAAATGATTTAAATATTAAATGCCTGCAATTGTAGGCAGACACAGAACAAAATATCCAAGATTGTTGTTGCAGAATTAGAATAAAGTTTTTCAGCCACAACATTTAGAAAAAATTGGCTGCAATTGTGGATTCTGTAGTTGCCCAGTTTAGAAGAGCCTACATTATAACTGGCTGCATTTCTTAAATGTAAGGTCTTCCATACTACAGATTCCAATGGTAACAGGTACTGGGTTTGCACCCCCATACAAGTGCTCACATATTTGTTTATCATTTGTTGTTAGCCTAAAAACTTTTCATGGGCCTAGTGCGTACTTGTTCTATGGAGAAAACTAACCCTACCTTTAACTAATAGCAAGAGATGACCATTTCCCTTACACATATTTCAGTGTGAAATAGTCTAATGATCAGATTTCTAGGCGTGCCTCCAATCAGCTGTGACCGCAGGTTCCCACTGTCACTGGGCTGTACTTATCAATAATTACAGCCCAGTGACCATGGGAACTGAACTCAGATGAACTATTCTCCATTGAGACTTCATCTGAGTTTGCCTGCAGTCACAGCTGATTGGAGGCACCCACGTGCCTCCAATCAGCTGTGACCGCAGGTTCATACAGTCACTGGGTTGTAACAGCCCAGGGACTGTGGAAACCTGCAACCTGGACTTTAATGGAATTCGTGAAATCGGTTCGCCGAAATTTCGCGGACCCTCGGAAGTTCGGGGAAATTTTTGCCAGACTGTAGGAGGCATTCTCACTCATCCCTACTTTCATTTCACTTCATTTGTTTGTGCCCAGATTTAGATAATATATGTCCTTTCTTCCCACTGTGTAAATGGTCTATCTAAAATACTTATCAATCTATATCAATACCTAACAAATCTATGTTAACCTTAAAAACTCTTCCTTAAAAAGCGGAACCGTGGACATTAGTCCCACTTACAATTAGATTAAAGCCTTTGTAAACCAGGGTTTCCATCCATGAACCCATAAAGGTCTTACAGAGGTTGCTAGAGATTCCTTGAACAATAAACAGTGACTGATCAATATCCCATGTGGTTTCTGCATAGTTTTTAACACCAGTGTCACAGAGTGAATTTGAACCATGGAGGCCTCCCCAACCATTTCTCAGATTTCTTAATAACCACAATGTTTTTCTTGTTATAGGGAATTATTTCAACTGCCTACTAATAATAAGAAGCATAATAAAATAATTTTAAATGTTTGTTCATGATAAGATTTATGATGATAAAGAGTAACTTTGTTGCCAACCTGAAACATATATATTCTAAATGAAACTCTATTGCCTAAATTAACAAATCATAATATCTCTTGATTCTTAAACCAAAAGTTGGATTGTTTAGAGCAAAAAAAGTTCTTCCTATAAACAAGTTCTGGTTGTGTAGCTGAAATGTTGCATTAGCTGGTGAGAATATCAAACTGCAAAAGAATAAGTAAAATGTTTTGGAGCCACAGGCTGTGAAATAAGTGTAACTGCTCAACTGAGAGTGAATCTGTTGCTACAATTTACAGATTTATTCGACAGTACAACTAGTTCATGGCCTTAGGCTAATCCTTGCAGCTCTTATTTCAACTAAATAGTAATTTTATTCCCTGTAGCTTTAAAAAAATGATGATAAAAGAGTCTCTGCAGCTTTCCACAACACAGAGTCTAGCAATCAGCTGTAGCTGTGGGTGAAATCTCTAAAGAAACTGGTGTCACATCCTTTTACCAAGTCCCATCTGTTAAACATTTGCCTCTAACCCAATCAACGCCAACATCTATCAGGGCTCATGTCCTGCCATCTAATTCTACCTCTTCTACTGCATACAAGAATTATCTCTGCTTCTCATCCTGTCTAGTTAGAAATCAATGTTTCCTCACACATAGTCCTCCACAAATGCATAGTCCTCTGTAAAAAGAATTAAAACAAAACACAAAAAAAGAAGATAAACTATAAGTGGCTTTATATGTATATTACCCTTAACAAGAAGGGATCATATTTATGTTAGTTTTTAAAGGGACATAGAATAATATTCTGAACAAATAGCAATTTGTTAAATTGTGTCTTTTCCTAACAAAAGTTAGTGCTTGCATCATTTAAGAAGTTTTTAACCCTTCAAGTGTAATTTGCCAAGGCTGAAATTTTTTATCACAGACGATGCCTAAAATTTGACTTTGAGCGTGAGGCAATCACAACAGGTTGTAACCTCTTGGTTGCTATATTACATTGAAATTTTCAACGTTTTGAAGCAATTGTATATGATATATATTATTTATATTTTGTGTATTTACAAAAGTTAAGTTCCACTTTAAATATTGTTTAATTTAGGTCATCTATATACAATCTATACACAAAATCACATTACACAAAAACCTACATTAAATTAACATGTAGTACACAATGCCTAATAACACTTCAAATATTTTGTAGATTTTATAATTATAGTCTAACTTTACTGCATTGTATGTAACACATCTAGATACCTCTTTCACTTGCTAACACCAAGGAACGTTTTCTTCTTGTTAAAAGAAAAGTCTTCTTCTATCCTTGGGCACCTCGATACTTAATAAACATAGGAAATCATAGTTAATGTACTGAACTATACAGTGCAATCCTGCTAACGTAATTACTTTAATACCTATAGCTTGCAGGAGATAAAACAAGGCTGTGGGGGATACTATTAAATATATAAAGATTCCGGTGAAATTAAAAGTGCAGAACATAATTGGAAGAGATGGAAAAGGATATGTAGACTTCTATTTCTTCTCATACTGTAAAATATATTTGATGTAACCTCCTTTGTGAGAGTCACTTGTTCAATCTGAAACTGCAAATTTTGTTTCTGGCTTATTATTGCTAAAAAGGGGCAACATTTAATAGGCACAAAGGGGTTAACAAAAGGGTATTTTAGTAGGCAGTATTTTACATTACAGCTTATTGGTTCTGCAGAGTCCAGTACTGTTTCAAAACTGAAAGCAACTATGGTGAGATCGAATTTTTAATTCTAAAACATAAAAATGCTTTAATAAAAAGACATATTAAAGGCTTTAGCAACCTCTAAGTTAAGAAAATGGTAAAATGTGTGCACTTGACTGAATGTATTAATTTAATACAAACATATATGATCGCTGCTATATTTTCTATTGTGTGCTTCTTCACTAATGCAGCGAATCCATGACGTTGTTCAATATTATCTTTTAGAGGGACACATCTATTGACCGTTACTAGCTTTGGTAATGACAGATGGTTAGACCTCAACTAATTTATTGCAGAGCTAATAAATACAACAGTGAGAGGCCACTGCAGGCAACCTAAAGAATAGGACCTGGTAATAAGACCTGGCATGATTGCTCCCAATTGTAAAATTCAGCTCAGTCCCAATTGTGAGACCTCAATCTGATAACAGGAATCTCAAAGGCATGAAAGGTCCTGTTTGTGAGAAAGGCAACACAATGCCACAATTTCAGATCCTCACTTTTATCCTCCAATGAACATGAATTCTTTGAGAGTTTGCCTTATTTGATTTTGGGTTTATTTGGACTTATGTATGAGCTGTTTCAACTGAATCATTCATGGGACTGTTTTTTTTAATAGCTGAAATCACTAAATTAGTTTGGGCACTGTATTGGGCACTTCCAATCCTTTCTACCAAACCAGGATTAACGATTTTTCTAAAGTTCTTGAACTATGCACTAAGAATAATTGGTTTTATTGCCAGAACCTATTAATTACATGATAAAAAACTGACATATCTTGTTCTGCATATTCAGGAGAATCATAGAATTATAATTAGTTTAGTCATCCCAGTTTGTCCAGTTCAAATATCAATTTGCTCCAATTAGGGAGAAAAATTAGAAGCTTGATTTCTAAATGTCATTGACCCAAAACATTTGACTAGATCCTCCCATAATCTCTTGATAATTGACAGCATAATGAAAGTGGCAGTCATTAAAGTTACCTGCAAGGTTCATGGGGGCAAATTGTTCATGGATTGTGGCTTTGCTTTTGTTTATGATGATTTCTGTTTAGTAAAATGTGTTTTACTAGTAAAAGCTGATATATATTTTTTATGTGATTGGAACTTTAATTATGAAGGGTGTCACAGTTCCCTTCAGAACCAGGAGATCTGTGCCTGTGTCTGTATCACCCACCTCCCATTCTTCTGCAGCAGATGTGTTCAGGAATCTTGTCCGCTGGTCACTTTCTGGTCTGAGTCATGTGATCCCCTAAGAGGTGCCACTTTAGCCCAAAGAAGCAGAAAATTCTGCAGAAGAACTCCATCTGCTGGCAGAAGTGTGAGTACCACCTGAGCTGCCTGTGATCCAGCACTACCTCTGGTGGTGGGTTCTCTTACTTGGTCATGTGACTCCCATTTTCCTCATGACCTTCTCTATAAAAGGAAGTGACTAGCAACAGGAAGTAGCCTGAACAAGGAGATCTTCTCGGCTCTTTCCCAGGTTCCGGTTGTTCTTGCTTCCTGTTGCTGATTCTCCTTTGTACTGACCCTGGCTTTGACCCTTGAGTACTCCTGTTTTCTGCCTGCCCTGACCTCTGGCTTGTCTGACCACGCTCCTGTTTCACATTCCTGCACCACGCTTTGCTCCTATTTGTCAGAAGTCACCAGCCATTGCGGGCATTGGGACCACAACCTGGCAATTGCCTGCAGCATAACATCTTCATCTCTAGAGGCTCTGGAGAAGACCCAGTGGTTGCTTAGCCTATGCCCCCCATGCACGTGCCAACTGGGCTGGTTGACACGGACAGTCCACCATCCCACCCTGTGGCACTGTGACAAAGGGAGAGCATGAAGCATTCTCCATAAGTACACTTGATTTATTATTGCAACATATATCCTACCATTGATATGATTTTCGAATTTTACATGCATATTTTTTTGTTATTGTGTTGGATGTGTAGACCATTGGCGCAGGCAGGAAAGATTAACTAGTGACTCTGCCTCAACAATTTAGTTGAAAAAAAAACTCTTTTAGTTAACATGATGTCAGATCAAATTTCCTTAAATGCAACAATCTGTGCCACTATAAAAACACACAGACATTTAAAAAAAATATGTAAAAGCCCTCAACTATTCACGCTACAGATAGTATACCTTGTCTGATAAATACATAATTTTAACAATATAACTGTCCATGTACCCTAAATATAAAAAAGCAGCTACCTATTAAATCTTTTCAGTGTATCTATTAGGCAAATTCTATAGTTCAGATAAGAACAGTAATTGATAAATTCAATATTTCAAGAAACTGAAATATTATTCACAGAAATAGTACAAATGATTTCCATCTTAAATGTTTTAAAACACAACCACTGAAAATTCCAAGTGCATTAAGCATGTATACTATCACCAGAAAATGTTAGCACTGCCAAACTTGTATGTTAGCAACTAGACCAGGAGCCAATTGCCTAATTTTCCCAGTGGGCCGCCTTCCCCTAACAACACCAGCCACTTGAGATGCTCCCCACTATCCTCATACTCTAGCATCAGGCCCCATTCTAGGGTATACAAAATAGGTTTGCCTTTGAACTTCAAAGAACATTCGCCCAACAAGTAGAAAACAGAATCCAGCCATATTTAGGCTATTCATGATTATTTTCTATCCCTTTTTCCAGTTCCCTTTTTCCACTACACTGACATCCACCTTTATTCAGTCACATAAGACTGATGTGTTGAAAACAATGTAAAGGTTAATGCTTATACTTACTAATAAATCCCAAACACAACAAATACAAAAATCATTGAAAACATTAAAATCACATGTACAGCGCTGCGTAATATGTTGGCGCTATATAAATCCTGTTTAATAATAATAATAATAATAATAATGTACAAAAAGCAATCCACGTACACTATGGACTGTCTTTCAGGAAACTGCTAAATTCTATAAAGTGGATACCTCAGTTAAAAAAATAAAGCTGATAACACAGATAAAATATGAAATGACATGCCACACAGTTACAGTCTATTTCAGTCACTATTATTTCCAGACCTATGAATATGAGGACAGCCAAACAGAAAAAGCTCCTCACTCACACTGATTGAGAAGGGCAGATGTTTCATCTCAACTCTTTTTTTTCATGTCACAAGTCCCTCTTCCTTCAGGGTGGCAGTTGAAGATCAAGGACAATGCGGATACTCCATTTTCAATTTAGTAATAGAACAAAAACAAATAATGATCTTTTTTTATTCCCTGTATACTGATTTTGAACAGTATAGTCTGCTATATTTTATTGCCCAAGATTTGATATGATCTACAAGTATTTGCTGCACCACATCCCTAAAAAAACATATTGTCCCACCATGTTGGGACAACAATACTGGCAAGTATCTAATTGTACTTTACGTTTTATTAAAAATGTCCTAAAACCAGTTCCAAGAAGAGCACTACTAAAATAAAATATATACTGCAACATATTTGTAGCATAGTATATGTTGTTAAGGCTGCCTACCCTAAACTCAGTTCTGTTCTAATATCCATCAATACATTGGTCCCAAAATATGAAATTTACATAGCTACACGGTTAGTTAGGTTGAAAAAAGACATAAGTTCATCAAGCTCCATCACTAGGGAAATAAACATATCCCAGACGAAAACCCTATGAACATAGTTGATCCAAAGGAAGGCAAAGAAAATCCTGGTTCTATTTGCTCCAACAAGGCAAAATAACTTTACCTGATTCCATGAGACAATCGGATGTTCCCTGGAACAGCAGTCTCTGTTGTCTTTACTTTATAACATTACCACCCCGTTATATTCTGTGCTTCTAGAAAAGCATCCAGCTTTCTCTTAAAGCAATCTTGCTGAAGGTCCTTCCTGAGGGAACCTATTCTCACATTTTCACAGTGAAGAATCCCAGATTAAATTTCTTTTCCTCAATACGCAAAGGATGCCCTCTTATCTTTTGTAATGATCTTAAAGTGAACAATCGATGAGTTCTCTATATAGACCATTTATATATATATATATATATATATATATATATATATATATACAGGGTGATCATATCCCCCCTTAAACGTCTCTTCTCAAGGCAGAATAGATTCATTTCATCTAATCTCTCTTCATAGCCGAGCTCCTTCATTCCTTTCATTCGTTTAGGTGCCCTTCTCTGCACTCTCTCCAAATAAATTTGTTTGTAATTTATTCAGAACAGTGGGAAACAGAAATGGGTAGGCATTGTTCTCTATCCATTTCATAGATGAATGCCCAGTTGATTAGGAATTACAATGGCAGGTGTTTTATAAAACCAACAACAGTTAGAGTGTATACATATGTCCCCAAAGTTCTATGCAAGCATACCCTACATCATTCATGGTAAACTAGGACCATAGCCAATAAAGAGAAATGATCCACCTAATAGCCAGGAGTCTTCTGGCATTACATATTTCCTCCCATTTAGAATATGTTTTCCATGAATCTGTGTCCCAATAAAACAGGCCTATTTTGCTAGCTTCTGGACAGCGAGAACGTTACAGTAGTAAGTTTAATTTTTATTTTTTTTAAATCTCCAGCTTTTATTTAAATAATACTTTGTAATCCTTGTTCCAGACCTTCCTTTTAAAAATGACAATATTCTGTTCCTCTCTTTCAAATGAATTTACATTGACACTGTGTCATCGCGCACATTAGTCAGGCATGGTCTATTATGGTCATCATCAGAAATCCAGCCCTAAGAAATAAGTTGCTGGAGTGCACATAGTCAGAAACTTGCTGTAGGAGAACAGTAGCTCCAAGGTACAACAAGGTACATTTGTGTCATAACTCATTTTTCTGACCAAGCCAATATATGCAATAACATTATCCTTTAACTATGTTATTATAATAATTGTGTATTATAAAATATAGTCTTTCTATAAATATTCCTGTGGTGCTAAAATGAATTGTTAATGCACTTCCTGTATTAATTTAGATTAGAAATGCAGAGTGTTTTCCATGGGTTATGGAATTTCAAGATGATGTCATGTTATTACTAAAATAATTTTACTGATTTCTACATGTCTTCATTTATAGATTCATGCAATAATTCTGTAATTTAGCAGGCCAGAATGCAATGATTTTCAAAAATTGGCACAAGATTGTGAAAATTTTGGTAATATATTGGGGGTATTTGATATTTAAATCTAATTTATGTAAGAAATCCATTATTCTGTAATTATTCAAAAGCAGGCAGGCTGACTAGTATAAACTACAATGGACAAAATATTATTCAGAGATCCTAAGAGACAATACCAGATGGATGAACATGATGCCCACAGTCCCCTCATCAGGACTGTAACAGGTGATAATAAAGCAGTCGCTGTCAGTTCTGCATAAGCTTTGTCAAAGAAAATGAATAATTATCATACTACTGTTTTTTGGATTATCTGAGTTTTCGTTCCCCATTTCAAATACCTAACTATGGCTTTTAATTTTTGAGAGAAACTGGCACAAAAGGTGTCTGGAGGTAGTCTGGAGGCAAGGAGAGAGCCCAGTTATAATTTTTGACTATGACTAAATCTGGAGCTTTAATAGCTTTTTTTCACCTTAATATTTACAGGGAAATCTAGCTAATCTAGTTATTCTTGAATTGTTTGAATATCTTATGACTAAACAAATATGTATCTGTTTACATATCAAATATGATCTTTTATATCTATACAACATATCAATCAACAACAATCAACTAGGTGTGCTAGGGGGGAAAATGATGTGTAAGAAAGCCTGGATCACTAAAGTACAAAAATACCATCAGCTACACTAACAATAATATACTGTGATATAAAAAGTGTACTGTTAAAATGCCAGATTTTTGTAAAGTAAAAATGAGATCACAAATAATTTACAAACTTTTCTCACCTTTAATGTAACCTATAACTTTTACAATTCATTTGAAAAACAAACAAATTGTTTAGGGTAAAAATATGAAAAAATAATAACCAGCAACAGGCTGGTTGCAAAATTGCGAACACCCATAAAAGAAGTACTTTGTTGAAGCACCTTTTGATTTAATGACAACATTCATTTCTATTGGGTAGGAGTCTATCAGCATGGTACATGTTGAATTGGCATTATTTGCATTATCTTCCTTGCAAAACTGCCCCATATCTGACAGATTGTTTGTGCACATCCCCCTCCAGTTCACCCCACAGATTTTCTATAGGATTTAGGTCTGGGCTCTGGCTATGCCATATCAAAACTTTAATTTTCTTCTGGTGAAGCCATTCAGTTGTTGATATGTATGTTTGCTTGGGGTTTATGTTGTGTTGAAAGGTGAAATTGAAAGGTCGAACTGTTCATAATTCCCTCCACCTTGACTAAAGCCCCAGTTCGAGCTGGTTGAAAAGCAACCGCAAAGCATGTGTAATGCGCCTGGGCACACAAACCACGACCAACTCCAGATACCCTTAAATCAGGCTTTATTCAATATCATACAGCACAGCAAGGGTTAAGTCCAATAAAGCGAAGTACAGGAGGATAAGGCAAATGCAGGTCAAGAACAATCCGAAGTCAGGGCAGGCAGCAAGCAGAATGGTCAGTAACAATCCGAGGTCAGGGCTGGCAGAGTTCAAGCAAGGTGAGTTTCAGACCAGGTCACTAAGGTAATGACAAACAGATAAACTTTAAACCACATAGAGACACACCCAAGCACACTGTGTTAACAGAGGCTATAGCGGGCAATGGGGTGATGGACAGGCTCTCCTTAAATAACCAGGATGACCAATCACCTTGCGCCACCTGGCACTGTCTGATGGGAGACTGAGTAAATCCCCTGCAGCTGATTGGCCGCAGGGAATTCAAACTAACTATGTCCCGCCCTGGGGCGAAGCAGCCGAGTGCCACGCCCTCGGGGGGTACAAGAAGGATGCATGGTAACACGTACACCTCTTCCCACAGTACCCCTAGGACGTGCACTACTTTGCACTTGCACAGTGCTGGGAGCAGGAACCACATTCAAAGGGATGCAAGGGCTGCTGCCTGGCTGATCAGTAATTAGTCCAGGGCGGATCCCTCCGCCTGCAGAGACAGACAAGCTGTGAGCAGAGGAGCAGCCTTGGTTATTATGCTGCTTGCTACTGAGGGGTCTCCCTCTGTGGCTGGGAACCCCAGGGACACCGCAGGCTCGCAGGGCGGGTAAGTTCCTTACAGCATGATACTGCCACCACAATGATTAACAATCGAGATTTTGTTCTTTAGGTAAGGAATTGTGGCCAAAACATTGAACTTTGGTATCATCCGCCCATAACACGTTTTCAAATGCTTTAGAGAAACTAGACATAGTTTTTTGCAAATTTTAGCTGGGCCCCGTCTTCCAACCCTACCCTATGGTCTAGACATATGGAGAATATGGGAGAATGTTGTCACATGTAGTACACAACCAGTATTTGCCGAAAATCCCTGCAGTTCCTTTGTGTTGCTATAGGTCTCTTGGCGACCTCCCCGACTGTTTTTCATCCTATCTTTTGGATGTCCATCTGTTGGATGGACATCCAGTTCTTTGCATAGTCACTGCTGTTACATTATTTCTTCAGTTTTTGATGACTGTCTTTACTGTGTTCCATGGTACATAGTTACATAGTGGGTTATGTTGAAAAAAGACATACACCCATCAAGTTTAACCACTAGGGAAATAAACATATCCCAGATAAAAAACCCTATAAGACATAAGGCAAAAAAACCCTGGTACAATTTGCTTTAACAGGGGAAAAAATTCCTTCCTGATTCCATTAAACAAATGGATATTCCCTGGATCAACAGTCTCTGTTATCTGTATTTTAAATCCCTATTACAAAGTTATATTCTATGCTTCTAGAAAAGCATCCATTTTTTTCTTAAAGCAATCTATAATAGTTGTTTAAACTACTTCCAGAGGAAGCTGATTCTACACTATCACAGACATTACAGTGAAGAATCCCTTCCTTATCTGGAGCTTAAACTTCTTTTCCTCCAGACGCAAATGGTGCCCTCTTGTTCTTTGTAAAGATCTCAAAGTGAATAAATGGGAAGAGAGTTCTCCATATGGACCGTTTATATATTTATAAAGAGTGATCATATCCCCACTGAAACAATCTATTTCTCTTTTTTAATAGAAGAAAGTACTTTGCTAGCTTTAGATATTGCAGCTTGGCATTGCATGCTGTTATTAAGTCTATGATCTACCATAACCCTCAGATCCTTTTCCATTTCTGACTCCCCCAAATGTATTCCCCTGAATACAGCATGCAAGCTGTTAGCCCCCAAGTGCATAAGTTTACATTTATCTATATTAAATGTCATTTGCCACTTGGATGCCCAATTCCATGGACGTTAAACTCGGTCTGTAGTTAACTGGTAATTACTTTTTTCCCTTTTTGAAGATAGGAACCACATTAACCTTACCCCAATCCGTCGGTACCATGCTAGTTACTAAAGAGTCTCTAAAAATTAGAAATAAGGGCTTTGAAAAAACCAAGCTCAGCTCTTTGGGGACACGTGGATGTAATCCATCAGGTCCTGGTGCTTTGTCAACCTTAATTTTGCCCAACTGTTTCTCAATCATATCAATTTTGAGCCATTGTGACTCATTTAAGGCAGTGACATTGCTAATATGAATATGGTCTTGAGCTCTGCCATTTTCCTTTGTGTACACAGCGCTAAAAAAAGTGTGTAGTAAATCCGCCCTTCCTTTATCCCCAGTTACCAACCCAGAGACATCCTTTAGTTTATATAGTATATCCAATGCTGTGCATAATTTTGTGTACCCTTCTCCTGACAATATTAATATTCCTTTGATGCTTTAGAAGCTTTCTGCAAACCATGGCTACCAACTACAAATGTCCAGAAAAACCAACTACAAATGTCCAGACAATCCAAGCAACACCAGGATGAAAGGGGCTGTCATGGGGCAAGGTTAACCAATTAACCTTTGCCAAACACACAGGTTAATTGCCACCATGTGGTTAGACAGAAGCACTCACCATCACCGTGTTTATAGTAGCGTTCAGGAGAGCAGCTTACACAGCATTCAGGGATCCTGCTTTTTTTAAAGTTTATTAGGTAAAGACATAACAAAACATTTCTTACCAAGTACCAAAAACTAATCAAAAAACAATAGCTGCACAATAACAGAACAATAGCAACAGTGTAAAATAAAAAGGAATACCTGTGAAATAATATTTAAGCGAGAGTTGGTTTTCTTTGATCCAGACAGCTGTATAAAGTTTAATATTAGTCAAAGTTACTAGGCTCCCTGCAGTGCTCAATATGTCAATGTCATTGTCCTTAGCAACAAGATGGTATCTGTAAGAGCTCCCTCTGGTAAGCGCACATATATATATATATATATATATCTGCCAATACACAGAGGAAGGACTAATTGGACCATCCAATGCCAGCAAGGTGTGGTTCAAGATTTTCCTAAAGCCTAGAAGACTACACAGCTCAACAAAAAAAAAAATTTTCTACTTGCCAAAGATTTTTTAATATATTTAGTATATTTCAGGTCTGCTGAACCAAGAAATTATATCAGTTTCTTTGAATTGGCTCCAGTTCTTGTGATACAGGAATCGGAATAGACGATTTTACCAACAACAAATGTTAACACAGCATATTATTATCAATCTTTTTTACACCAATGTTTTGTATTTTATATATTAAATGTAGCATTATTTTCATGAAACTTTCATTTGCCTTTTTTTATTCATACATTTTCTTTTTCTACAAAAAGATGAGTTCTTCAAGAAGTTTTTTTAGTAACCCTAATGTGATTTGCTACATTTGTGGTGAAAATTCTCATCACAAACATTACAGAATTTGTGAAACAAGCATATCTTGCATATTTTGGTATTAAACTGAGGGACCAAAATAAGTATTGGGCTCCCCATATGGTATGCAAAACTTGTGTAAAGTGTCTACCTCTATGGAAAAATGGAAAACTGAAAACATTGAAATTTGGTGTACCTATGGTATGGCGGCAGTCTAAAAATCATCAAAATAATTGTTATTTTTGTGCTGTGAATGTAAAACGTTCCAATCATTACAAGAAATACAAGTGGGAGTACCCTGATTTGGAATCAGCAAGACGACCTGTGCCACATGGTGCTGATGTTCCCATACCAGTGTTCAGTACACTCCCTGATTTTCCTGTACCTGACATGGAGGATATACAGGCTTCGGAGTGTAATCCAGGAGTTAGCAGTGGAAGTGAATATGAAGTCCAAAGGAAGTGTTTCATCAAACCAGCAGTTCTCCCAAGAAGAGCTCAATGATTTATTATGTGACCTAAGTCTGTCAAAACAAGTATCTGGACTTTTAGAATCCAGGCTAAAAGAAAAGAACTATCTGGGACTGGAAGTTAAAATAATGGTTTAAAGGACAAGATAGGTGACACTCCTATCATGTTTCAGTGAAGATGAAGACTTTGTGTACTGTTGTAACATCCCTGGACTACTAGCCCATATGGGAGTACCAGAATACCGAGCAGAAGACTTGCGGCTTTTCATGGACAGTTCCATTGGAAGTTTGAAATCTGTTTTACTGCATAATGGCAACTGTTATGCATCAATTCCAATTGGTCACTCAAGAAAACTTAAAGAAGAATATGAAAATATCAATAATATAAAATATGGTCTTACAAAAGCTTTTCTATCATGAACACCAATGGTCCATATGTGTTGATTTAAAAATGGTGAACTTCCTACTTGGACAGCAAAGTGGATACACAAAGTACCCATGTTTCATCTGCTTGTGGGATAGTGAAGCAAAGCAGGATCACTGGAAAAAAGTGACATGGCCTCCAAGGGAAAACATTAAAAAAAGGTGCAGCAAACATCATTAATGAGCCAATGGTTGACAAAGAAAAAAAAATCATTCTCCCTCCACTACACATAAAGTTGGGATTAATGAAGCCATTTGTTGGCGCTTTGAACAAGGACAGTGATTGCTTCAAATACATTTGTAGATTCTTCCCTGGACTGAGTACTGAAAAATTAAAAGCAGGAATCCTTGATGGACTCCAGATTGGGAAACTGATAAATGATTCAAATTTCACAAGTGATATGACTGATACTGAAGCTTCTGCCTGGCACAGCTATGTCACGGTTGTCAAAAACTTGCTAAACTTTAAAAGTTTTGGTGCTACTATGAGGATAAATGTACACTATCTCCATAGCCATTTGCAAAAATTTCCAGAAAACCTTGGAACAAGGTGAGAGGGTCCATCAAGATATAAAGATGATGGAAGAAAGGTATCAGGGCAGATGGGATAGACACATGATGGCAGACTACTGCTGGAGCCTTGAACGCGATTGTCCTGATCATCAGAATAAAAGTAAATTCAATGACTTCTTTGTGATTAGTTCTGTAAATATACTGAATATAGAATATATTGACATAAGTATTTCAAAAATGTAATTTTGTATACGTAGGCATATCTAGTTTAATTTTGCTAAATTTTCATGTTTCATTAGTTTTCTATGAGGTTATTATTGAGGTCATTATTTAAAAAACTAGAGCAAATCTAGCAAAACCAATACCATATCTGGAATCTGCGCAACAAACATAATCTAAAATGACTTTAATCTGTTTGGCAAGAAAATGTTTGTTGACCAGTGTTATTGGTCTCAAAGTGCTCACAATATTGATCCAGTTATGAATTGACCAACTAGAACTTTGTATGGAACTGTGTTTTTTATATAGCGCCTACATATTATGCAGCATTTCACAAAGTTCATAATCATGTCACTAGCTGCCCCCAAGGGGCTCACAATCTAGTGTCCTACAAAAGTCATATTTGTACATTGTCTTTATTACAGTCTAAGATAATCCTGTTTCTATACTTTTAGACAAAGGGATAAAAGGGGACTCTAGCCTCCACTCCTGTACATTTAAGAGGAAATCTGACATTAGTGCTTTCACTCAATATCACAGTCTCATTTTTTACATCACAAAAACCTTGCATTTTGACAGGGGTATGTTAACTTTTTATATCCACTGTATATTGCTCCATCACATTACTCCCAATTGCCCTGTGTTTATTTCCTCCTCAATAATCATACACATTTTTTGTATTAGTATTTATGTTGTATATGTAGTCTTCCACGAATCTTCTTCTACTTAGTCTTGTTTATTTGGCACCTCTTTTATCCTTAGAAAGGAGAAGTCTCGAGGCACATGCGTGCCTTCCTCAGCACTTCCAAAGGAAATTAAAAAATTGGGACACCGCACTGCTGTTCTGGAGGATCGTTTTGATGATGTGACAACAGTTTTGGAGGGGCATGAGAAAGATATTGATACCAGTTAGAGTTGCAAACACTTAGAGATCAGTTGTAAGATACTGAAAATTGTGCCTGGAGATATAATATCAGAATCAGAGGTATCCCTGAAAGTATTGTGGATCTTACTGGTGTGGTCACGGCACTACTTGGTGCCTTAGTGCCCGACATTCCATCTGAATGTCTTAAAATGGATAGGATTCATAGGGCTTTATCCCGCAAACCTACTGATGGCCCTCCTATAGATGTCATCATTAAATTTCATCATTACCGCACAATCCACCATCCAAAAGCGGACAGCTTTAAAGCCTTATCTTCAGATTTTTACAAGATAACCATGTGGTTACCTATGGGGATTCCCATTTAAATTACTTTTCACTTATCAAACAAATCCTTATTCATTGGTTACTGCTGCTGATTTGCGGAAATGTCTTATGGACTTATCTCTATATCCTATAGATAACTCTTCTTAATCTCCCAGATTATCTCAAGCGTTGTCTACCTCTTCTGCCCATCAAGATGTATCATCAAAGAAATATACACCTCAGGAAGCATCTCGTTCCAAGGCCTTGGGACGTTTACGGTCCCAATCTTTCTATAAAGTGGCTGATGGCTGAATCCTGATATATAGCCTTTGAATGCTGTTTTATAAATGGCTTGCCTTTTATGAATGTTTGTTTTTGATTTTTGCCCCAGTAATACCTTTGCCCGACGTGATACATGTCCCCCCCCCCCCCCTTCTTTTTGCTGATCTCTGTTTTATTGGTTCTTTGAATTCAAGGGTCAGCCATGATGCAGTCAGGATCTCCCCAGGCAGGTAGCACGGGATCACCCAAGGTGTATCTAAGTGACACCTGGTCTTCACCAGGGCACCCTGCAAGGAGTAATGGGCCAATAGCCAGGTGGCCACTGGGCTCTTTGCTGCTGGGGGTCACCAGGTTTGCGACCCTTGGGGTCACCCTACCTGAGGCGGAAGGCTGGAGCGGCCTTGGTGTAAAGACAGGTGGCAGGCGAATGCAGTATGGGGCCAAACAAGGGTTGTGCCTGGAACCTGAGCAGACAGATGGGCTCAGGTTCCAGGCACAAGTCAGGTCAGAAATCACAAGAGAGCAATGCAGGGTATCAAGGTAGCTTGTGCAAAGTCACAGCACCAGCCATTACTGCTGAGACTAAATAGCCTCTGCCCCTTTAAGGAGCTCCTCCTCCCTGTGCTGTGTCAGTGTGAGCAAGACAGGAAGTGCTGGATGTTCTGTCAGCCAGAGACAAAGGATAAGTGCTGCGCTTGGCAGCTCTACAGGGTACACAGGCCCGGGATGCAGCAGGACGGTAAAGCAGGGAACCGATAGGTATTGTGACAGATGCAGTGCGGTGCCTCCCTTCACATGGTTCTAATGTGTTTTTTTTCTATAATAAGATTGTTTCCGTTTTTTGTTGGTGTCTTGGTGTTTTTTTGTCTTGTTTTTTCATTATTATTATTATTATTATATTATTATTTTAATTTTTTTTCTTTTTTCCCTTCCCATGTTCTTTTTTGAACTATCATGATGTTTTGCTTCATAATTTGTTGGTTTTAACCTTGAATGTTCAGTGAATGAATTACCCTCATAAACGGTCTACTATATTCAATTATTTAGGATCTCAAAAAACTTGATATTGTTTGTTTATAGAAGACCCATATTTCTTCTACCTCCGAGACATTAACATAATTCTTACCCTCAATTTTATCAAGCAAATGCTACGAATAAGAAATGTGGGGTCTTAATAGCAATACAAAAATGTACCCCTTTCGTCTGTCACAAACAAAGTTTTTACCCACAAGGTCGTAATTTAATTTTGGTGGGATCTATTTTCGATAACAAGGTAACTGTCTGTACATATTATGCCCCCAATACGCAGCAGTTACTTTTCTTTTCACAATTGCTACCATTTCAAGCACTTATGTACAGGGTAATATTGTTTTATGTGGGGACTCTAATTTGGTTTTGAATCCCAAATTGGATAGATCTACTCCCGATTGTTCAGTCTCTAAAAGGGAGATACATTCTCTTTCTTCTTTGTTAGGTGATTTAGGAGTGACAGATGTATGGAGGGAGTGTCATCTTGTGGCGAAGGACTTCACTTATTATTCCCATCCACATGGCTCTCACTCCCGTATAGACCATATATTCTTTTCCAGAACTCTCCTACCACAAGTGATTAATTTCTGTATATTAATGGTGGCCTGGTCGGACCATGATCCAGTACTTTTGGTGTGTAGGTGATTTTTTCCTATGACCTTGTCTGGTAATTGGTTTTTTAAATGACTCTTTGTTGTCATATTCCCCGATATTGGTTGATCCTATTGCTCAGACTACTGAATATTTCAGATTAAACACTGGTAGTGTTTCTTCTCCTATGGTTCTGTGGGACACTTATAAAACAGTTATACGTGGTGTACTTATCCAACATGCTTCTAGACGGAAACGTGAACATACTCAACAGCTGGTTAAGATGGAAGCGGAACTGGCCGTGATCTCAGATATTTTTAAAAAGCATCCCACGAAACATAATAGGAAACTATTTATTTGGGCCAGAACAGATTTAAATTTGTGTCTTGCAGATTTTGCAGAACGTAGCATTCGTTGGACACAACAAAATTTTTATGCTAACAACATTAAAATTGGTACTACGTTGGTCAATAGGTTGCATAATATCCCTAAACATAGACCTGTGTACTAAAAATCACGTTTATACTTCTAATCCTATTATTATCTAGAGGAGTTTCGACACCAATTATCTAAATTATATAGTGCACCACCTGACATTTCTTTTGCTGGTGCTCAATACTTTTTGTCTAAAGTGCGTCTTTGAAAGTTGTCTCCTGAACAGGCAAACTTCTTGGGCTCGGATATAACTGTTTTAGAAGTGTTAGCTGGAATTAAAACACTTGGTAGGAGGGGAGGCCCAGATGGGTTTACAGCAATTTTCTATAAGAAGATGGCTGATTATATTGCTCCGTATTTGACTACGCTTTATAACCACTTTAAGTCTTTTCCAGTTTTCCCAGCTCGGTTATGTTACAAGCACAAGTGGTAATGATCCCTAAACCAGGAAGGGACCATCTTAGTTGGAGTAATTACAGGCCAATCTCTTTGCTTAATATAGATCCTAAAATTTTAGCTCAAGTACTTGCCCTCAGATTGAATGGGTTTTGCCCTCTTTGATCCATAAAGATCAAGTTGGCTTATGCCTGGGCGTCAAGCTTCTGATAATAATTGTCGTACAATATTACCTAATTATCTGGCCAGAAGATCCAACCAAAAGCTTATGTTTTTGTCTTTAGATGTGAATAAGGCTTTTGATTCAATATCTTGGCAGTACAATTAGCTTTACATAAGTAGAATCTGGGCAAGGAATTTATTTCTTGGATAGATACTATATATCACTGCCTCAGTTAAATACTGTGGTTTTACGACCCAACCTTTTAATATTGCTCGAGGCAGTAGGCAGGGGTGCCCTTTATCTCCTTTACAAATTGTACTGGCACTGAAGCCCCTTGCAACATTTGATAGACAAAAAGATGATATTACACCCTTTTAAATCTTTGGCTGTGAATGTGTCCTTATCTTCTGCAGATTTGGATGTTCTTCAAATTAATTACCCATTTACATGGGTTAAGGTGTTACCTTATCTTGGTATCCAGATTGTTGCGGATCATGAGACATTGTACAAAGCTAATTTTGTGCCCCTAATTAGATCTTTTATCCCTTTCTTGGTTTGGACGTATACACACTGTCAAGATGACGTTTTTGCCCAAGATTCCTTATCCATGCAGGTCCTTCCAATAATTTTTCCCTATAAGATCTGACTAATTCTTCAGAATAAAGTTTTGCGGTTTATTTGGATATCTGGTCTTCCACATATGAAAAGACATGTACTTTTTTGACCTAAATTATCTGGAGGTCTTGGAGTGCCCCATTTATTTTTCTATTATAAAGCATACCAAATAGCTCCTCACATTTCTCATTTCACAATAAAGACTGTCCATTATGGGCACTGGTCGAAGCAACTCTTGCTCATCCCACTTCTTTATCGAATTTGATTTGGGGACCCCCATCTATTGGACCTAAAGCTATGGGTCCCCTTTTTGACACATATGCTAATGGTATGGGATTACCCATAGTCAAGAATGGGGCAAAACTTGCCATCGTCCGTTGATGGATTTATTTAACAACTGTCTTTCCAACCGGGCCTTACCAATACAACTGATTTTATATTGTTGACCCAGCATGCCCTTACTACAGTTGGTTCTACAACAAACTATTGTTTGTGCATGGAAAACCTCTTTTTTAAATTTCTTTTATTTAAATTTCTTTTATTTAAATTAGGAATCATATGCATGGCACTATGGTTAATGAAACATTGAGCTATTGTTAATAACACTCACAATACGTTTTTGGCTGTTTGGCAACCTTGGTTGGATTATTATCTGCCTTGTCCAAGAACTCTCTCTCTTCTTTTTATTTGAAACTTTATTTATCTATTGATCTACCAGGACTCCAATCCATCCCGGTGTGTCCTGCATTGGGTTCCGCGACGTCCCGACATCCGTCCCCCCCCCCCCCCCCTCTCTCCCTTTTTCTTTTTTAAACCATGTGTGTATTTTTTTTCTTTTATAACCCTTTTTTTTGTTTTTGTGGTTTCATTATATTATTATAAATGCTGTGTAGATAATAGCTGTTTGCATTTTTGGTATTGTATTTGTTATGTGTTTTTATTATTTCATCGTGCTATCATTATAGAGCTGTTGGCATAGATTGTATGTTTCTTTTACTTCAATAAAAACCTTTGTACCAAGAAATGAGAAGTCTCTATTACAAACATTTCGTGCTGATGTATTTGACAGACAGATGTCTTTGCTGTCAGTAGAGTAGAGGTGGACTGCTAGAATCTGACCACACACATAACCTTTCAGCATCCAGCTATACCAACGTTTTTTAGACTAGGTGGAAGAGAATGGTACATCAAGTCATACATAAATAGCTACAGTTCATTTAATTTTACTTTTCACTTCCAACCTATAAAGTGTGTTTGTTTTCTGAAACAAGATGGAAAATGAAATGTATAGTTGGTGCATTATGGGCACTGCAAAGCATGTGCACCACAAATGTTTTAGACTAATGCATTGGGGTGATAGTACAGTGCAGTGCAATTTATTTTCAATAACATGAGTGTGTAAACATGCTTGATCTTGCACACCTCACCTGAGACAAATTTTTGAGGGATAATATATTTTACTGGCATATAGTGGCAGTTGTTCTTATTTTGTTAGTATGGGAAAGTTTTGATCTTAGCTTTTTGTAGCATACTGCTCAAATTTACCCCAATTTTCTTTGATTGGGGGCAAATTTGATGCAGTATGCTACAAACACTTAAGGTTTTATCATTTCTTTATTCAAAGCAAAATCTTTTTTTTCTGGTTTGTTTTTGTCTGGGAATGGGCTTTAGTCTCAAACCACCAGTGTAAGATGCCTTTTATGGCTATTGCAGATGCAGAAACTAATTAGGTTTTCCTGATTCTGTAGCTTGTCTATTTTTATTTTAATTACAAATTAAACTAGATAAACATAGATATACATTAGAGTAAAAATGTAATACATGCAAAATGTGAATACCTTTTCATTACAAAGACATTGTGCCCTAACATGCTGTACGTAACATTACCCTGTAGAGAAGTTTTACCACCAATTATTACCTAGCTCAATGTATAGCAGCTTGGATGAAACTGTTAAAAGATGCTCTTGAGGATCAGATTTAGGTGATTATCTAAGAAAGTGTGCTGACAAGAAGTTTACTGCATGCATGCTTGTGGCACTTTGGTAGAGGTTATACAGTAAAGGAAAGATTAGTCTAAACAATGGCATGGTAGATACCAGTGTAATGGATTAAATTAAATTCAACTTTATGTACTTTGATCTTTTTGTAGATTTACTGGGTTAGTCTTTATCGTCAGTTACTTAAAGTTATGATGCCATCATCTGTATTAAATACTAATTATGATGTTTCCTGATGCTAGCAACATAGCCTGCTATGAAATAAAAATGTGGCCAATACAGGTTTGTTTAATAAAACAAATCAATAGTGTGCAGTGTCCAAGCTGGACATATCTCCCTCTTAACTTATAACTTTTAACTTTTATAAATTAAGTTTTTATTAACAAATGTGAGAGAACAATCAAATGTGGCAATTGCTCTAACTTTTTTTTTATAACTAAACAATTGGCAGAATTTTAAATAGGCATCCCAGCAAGAGTTTTTAACTTTCAAACCAACCAATAACATGTATATATTTAGAACAGTATAGAAACAGGTAATTTTTTTTCTAGATGCCTATTTACAAAAAATGCCTATGTAGGGGTTTTGTCAAGTGTCAATAAACAATTGTCACCATCATGAGATCTTAATTATAAAAAAAAATTTATGATATTTTTGCATCTGATTTTGTACTCATACACGAAACTTAGGAAGCCTGCCACCCAACAATGGTCTGTTGTAAACAAGATTGAAGTATGTTGGGATGAGTGCAAAGGTCTCATTGGTGAAAAAGTCATTCATTGGTATGGCAAAAACCTTTCATATAGTAAATTCTATGATTCCTTCCTAAATAAAATCATAAAGTCCACATGATTTCCCTGCTCAAGATCATTCTCTGAACATAAATTACCTTCAAGGACTTTGTACTGATACAAGAAACTTAAAGAGCCTGCCACCCACACCACTTACTCGTTGGCAACACCAGCTTAGATTCAAATTGGTGTAATTTGCATAGGCAAAGAAAATAAAAAGGGTATCAAGCAATGGCAACAAAGTTAACTCTATGTACTTTGGTGTGAGTCTTGAATACCAGGTAAAACTGTAGGCTTGGAGCTTTTCTAGGATTCACAGGAACCCCTCATAGGAGTACTCTTTCAACCTTCTGGCTTGGAAGAGTGGTGCAATATCTTTATAGGTGAGATGATGGTCTATCACTCAACCACACTTATCTCAGGACCTCCTAGAAACTTTCAAAAGTATGGGTTCCCTATAGCAACCCTTTTATCCAGACTTTTAGAAACAAACAATCTTAAGGCGTGGGTGTAACAGGTTTGTCTTTGTACCTTGTAAATTGTACCTTGTATGTTGTTTTGTTTCCCCACATTGTTAGCAACATAAATATTATACCAAGATACGCAATTATCTCCCTTGGCATCTTCAGGATATAGTCTATTTACCAAATGTGGATCTGTCACATTCACAGAGTCTACACTAATGAATAAATCAGTCACTGTAACATTACTCACAGACACCTTTTTTAGAGTGATCACTATTAACCATTTCAGGAAAGATTTCTGGAATAGGGCAGACCTCTACTTCTGGGTCTTGGCCTCCTTCAGACTTTGGGATTGTCTCATCTGGCAGAAAAGTCACAAACAAAACAAATTTAGGAATAACTTTCAAATACTTCTTTTAACCACCTGAGCGTTACACTGATTTCTAGATTTCTGTTCCAAAAGCGTCACAGGTTTTCATGAAATTTTTTTTTTTAAATTGTAGACCTGTAACTTACAGAAATATGTCCGAATAGGGTTCTAGTAGATATCATGAATATAAAAAATGTTTGAAACACACAATCATGTAAAAAAAAAAAAAAACTTTTAATGAAATTAAAGGAAAAACACAAAAATCAGCTTAAACAAGAACACATAAATAAATGAAAAATACTGAAAATGCGATAATTCGGTATAATGTATAGTAATATATTTTTCTAAAACACCTCCCTAGTGTCCGTCACATACCTATAGACAAAACCACATAAATATATTTTCTATTATTTTGTATTGGATTGGATACAGGACTTTGTATTAAATCCAATACAAAAAATTTGAATTTTCCGCTACGACCCTCATCGACGGGCGCACGCACGCGCATCATCAGGAATCGCCGAGGGACGCGTACGCAAATGCCGGGTATTCTAATTCTTTCCAAACTTCCATGCAAAAAGTGTTACATTTTTTGCATGGAAATTTATTTTGGATTGTAGGCTCTAATTCACCGAATTACCGCATAACTCACCAAAATATGTCCAAAATTTTATAAATTTAATAATTAATTTTTTTTTTATAAAACATAAAAAAAACATAAAAAAAAAAAATCTTTAAAAAAAACTAAAAAAAGTTAAAAAAAAAAAAAGTGTAAAATGTAATGTACAGTAGCTTATATAATATATATATAATACAATTATATATATATTATATAAGGATTTCTTTGTATTGAACTCAATACAGCTTTTTTGTATTGAGTTCAATACAAAGGAACTCAATGCAAAATTTTGAATTTGCCGCCCCGCCTCCCTCCCGCGCCGACGTCACCGGGAAACCCCTTTGATCGTCTCTGCACTCGCCGGCTGAACACAGAAGACACAAGACGTGTCCGGAGGAGCGGAGGAAGAAGGTGAGTATTTTTTTTTTTTTTTTGTCCAGCGATCGACGCTGGACAGGAAGAGAACGGGGATAGGGACAGGGACAGGGAGAGGAGGGAGAGAAAGCCGGCTGGCTTAGAAAAGAAAGCCAGCTGGCTTTCTCCTCTAAGCCGGCCGGCTTTTTCTTTTAAGGAGAGGGACACCCGACGCTGGAGGACGACGCTGGAACATGGACCCGACGCTGGAACACGGAACCGACGCTGGATTAGCACAGCGGGACCAGGTAAGTGGGGATTTTAGTGTAGGCGAAAAAATACGGGCTTAACCAAAAGAGCAAAAATATTTAGTGCGAGAAATTACGGGCTTAGCGGTTAGGGGGTTAAGGACTCAGGTTTTATTCCCCATATACCATTACTTTCAGGTGGACCCCATGGTGTGAAATATAGGACTGTATGATCAATCTCCTGGGTGAAGCAGGTGTGCTCTAGTGAGTTAGGGATCCTAACTAGAAGAGAAAATTTGACATGCAACCAAGTAGGCTGTTTAGGCTGGGTCTACACAGACATTTTTAAAAACACATGTAAACATTCCTACTGTGTTTATATGTGGTTTTATGCACTTTTATTAGGCAAGGCAAGCTTTAAAACAGTGGAAAATGTCTATGTCGCGTTTTCCTACGTTTTTAATGTGTTTACACTTTTGAACACGGGTAACCCCCGAAAAATGCGGGACAATGCCCCATTGAAATTATTTGGAGCTCTTGTACAGGCGTGTATTAATTTTATCTCTTGGGCAAAGAAAAATCCTGTCATAGGGGCCCTACCAAATGTAAAGTATCCTAAAATGTCTAATAGACTTTAGCATAATGGGGAGGACTTTCACCCATAGGAGACAGGTTTGTTCATAAATATTAGCAAGATGTTATTTATTATCCCAATATATCTTTCAACCTTTCCTGATGCCTGGGGATATTATAATGTGTGAAATTTCTGTTCAATCTGGACACCATAACTTTCATAACTTCTGACATGACTTGTTAAATCCAGGGTCTACTTATTGTACCAATTCCATTAGGCTATATCTGCTCACAAATTCTTGGAACAGTTTTTGGCTGTTATTGAATCAGTAGCATTGGCAATTGGTCATGCCTCTACCTATCCAGGAAACAAATTTACAAAAACCAGAACATACTGAAATTGCTGACATTTTGGTAATTGAATATAATCAATCCGTAATCTCTGAAAGTGGTACAAAGCGTTAGGGAAATGTTTCACAGGGGTTTTTACTAGTTTTAAATAATTGACATGTCTAACATATATGACAAAATTGTTCTGCAACAGTAGTAAATCATGGGGCAATCCAATATGTGGTTACTGCTGAACCATAGGCATCTTTGGACAGATGGAGTTGGCCATTTGTTGTCCCAGCTAGACAATGTATGTATACAGCATAGAAGGTGTACAGAATGTACCATCCTCATGGGTTCAACGTACACCCTTCTTAGTATACCCCTGATCTTTTGATTTCTGTTTTAATTTCTCATTAGTGTGCAGCTGCAGTTTCATTAAGACTGTTCAATTTACCTGATGAAATTCCTCAGAAGAGGAAGTGGCCACAAAAATCTCTGTAGGTTTGGTACCATTTAATGCTGCTAATTTAGCCATGACATGAACGTTTTCATTCCCAATTAAAATTTCATCAGTGCCTTTGATATGGGCTTTACATTTTATTATGTTTACCTCATTTGGAAGCCAAAGTGCCCTGAGGACTTAATGAGCGCAGCATGTTTTATAGCATGTCCACTAGTTGTCATACAGCCCCTCATTTTCCAAAACTGGCCAAAATCATGACATAAGCAAAAGGCATACTGTCAGTAGGCCTGCATGAAGGCCATTACCTCTGCCACCTGGGCTGATTGATTTCCAGGTAGTTCCCTTTGAAATGAGACCATCTTGGGTGACTACAGATTATCTAGAAACTGGACATACCTCTTCAGTATTGCAATGAGACACATTTTTGAAAACAGTGAGATCAGCATCAGCACTGAAGAGAATCCATCACCCTTCTTCTGCAAGAAGATTTAGCAATAATATGGTGGCTTCCCTGCATTTTTCCTCTGTGTCAGCTCCCAGTAGTAAGTCATCAACATACTGAAACATGGTGACACCCTCTGGGCACTTCCACCTGTGAAAGCAATCTTTCATTGCCTTACTGTATTCATTGAGACTAGAGGCCATACCTTGAGGCAATCTAGTCCATGTACATTGTAGGTGAAATGATTTTTACCAATATGCCAATTGCAGGAGACTCCTGTCATAAATCCCTGCTCCTTACCAGTGAGTTTAGATTCACAGTAGACTGGTGGGATTTCTCCGGAAGGTGCTGTAGGTAAAAGCATTTCAGATAAATTGGCTTACCCTGCACTTCAGACAGGAGATATTTCCTGTCTGAAACAACCCTGTAAAATCAAAGAATAATTCACAAAGTGAAGGACTTATTACAGTGCAGTTACTCATTCTTTATTGGATGGCTAAATCTAGGGTTTCAACTAGCGAAATCTCTAAAACAATGTGTAAGTTGTTGTATTTCTTAAGCTCACCCGTGTTTCCTTTAAAATCCTTTATCAGGACATACCCAACCCAAAGCCATATTAAAAGGCAATGCTGTCCATTGCAAAACTACAGCTACGTACACATGTCTGATGATTCTTGTCTGAATATTACCTCAGGGCTAGTATCGGGCGAGAATCTGGCGTGTGTACAGCACTTGTCCAAAGTCGTTCATGGATCCATCCTGGCGGATCTACAAATGGGAGAGAGCACAGCGGGGTGCCACTTGGTCATCCTCCTCTGCCCCCCCCCCCCCCCCATAGAGCAGAATTGTCACTGCGTGTACAGTGCTTGTTATTCATCTTTCAGTCTTTTGTCATTGGAATGGATTGTGAAAGATCCTTTCCAATGACAAAAATCTAACGTGTTTATAGCCTTGCTTTAGCAAAACTTCTCTTTTTAGGAAGGGACAAGGTGAAGACAGGTCATAGTAAATAGTAACAATCTAAACCACAGGTGATAGAGGGAGTATGAAGGAGGGAACATGTAGTAGGCAGGGGGTTGATGAGTGCATGAGTTCCAATGGCAGCAAATACTGTCCACCACAAGTAGATGCACACATATAATATAATAAATGTTGTATAATTTTCACTGCTGGTTGTATTTCCTGCAATTTATTTCTGCAAGACTTATTTTCCTTTTGTTACAAGCAGAACATTTACCTCCTCTGGATTGCTGAATAATATATATCTTTCTGAAACCAACCTTTTGTGTTTTTTAGCAAATTACCGTATGCTTCAAATAACTAAAATGGCTAAAAATCAGATCACTAATAATTTAATAGAAGTAATTCAGTGATGTATATTTCACAGCTCTTACCGCTCTTTCAGCTGGTTTTATTAGAGGCTAAAGCTATTTTCATTCATCTTCCTATTAATTCCAGTCTTGGTGAGCATGATTGACAGTATCATGCTAAATATTAGGGTTGGTCGAATATCTTACTATTCGATTCCACAGCTATTCGATCGAATAGGGAGATATTGTTCAGGTGATCGAATGCCGAATTTGAACACCATTAAAGTCAATGGTGGGAGAATTTGGGTTATTTTTAGGGACTGTGAAGAACTGCAAGAGCAGTCAGGGGAGCAGAGCTGACAGTTTGGCTCCCCTGATTGCTCTTGCAGCTCTTTACTAGTTGTATGTGGTCTTGGATGGAGTTTCTCCATCCAAAAACACAAGGAGTGTGTAGGGATAGTGCTCCCTGATTGGCTGAGGATTGACAAGTAAGCATATAAGGAATTCGGAACTTATCCAGATTTCAACCATTGCTTGATTTTTTTGTCCATGTGGGTCTACCAATATTTTTTTTTTAAGAAAATAATCAATATCAAGCTCCCACAAAAGGTTTCTTTAAAAATGAAATCCCATATGGATACATAAGTTTTTAATATACAGATAAAGACAACTGTTGCATAATTATGTTGTTAGACTTAATTTTATGCTATGTGCTTCTTAAATATTTACAGTTTAACATTTTAATTATCCATTGACAAATTGTTCTCTGAGGATGCCAAAGCTTTATTAGCACATATAAAAACGGACACAGCTCAGAACTATGGCATGCAATGGCACCTAAACATTCCAGGCTCTCTAGTTGTTTATAGTGACAGTGATTAGAGGGAGGAAACTGTTTGTTAAATGGTTAGGTATTTATACTCTAGAAAAAAAAATCATAACAATATTGCTATATTATGACACAAGTATCATCACTACAATAGCATTTTCTAAATGTAATATCACAGCAGGTATACCTAAAACATCATATAACACATTTCTGCATATGGATACCATCGCTATTTCTGACTCCTAATCAAGAATCTTACAATATTCTAAGAGTTAATATTCTAAGAGTACAATATTCTAAGAGTTAACTTGGGCATGTTTATTGGAAAGTTTATAAACAGCTATTGAGACGAACGCCCTCTCAGCCTGCACCCCTGCGCATAGACTTTCCAGCACGCTCAGCAACAGTCCACGCACCAGCAGGCTGAGAAGGGCTGTCACAGGGCAAAGTTAACCACTCTGTTAGCCCTCACACACCATCACAGGTAGACTGCCACCATGTGCTTAGATGCACTGTTACTCTTGGCAACCACACTTATGTTTCTGCTTCTCTCAGTAATCACAATGTTTATAGTAGTGTCTTCAGGTTAGCAAGTTGCACTATTTTTACTTAGAGCATTCAGAAATTCATTGCACACTTTTTATAGTATTTATTAAATTAAAAACATACAAAAACAGTGCAAAAACAATTACAGAAAAATAATGACTAACCAAATAATAATAACAGAACTATACCAGCAGCATAAAATAAAAAGGGCAAACTGTGAAATATTTCTGAGATAGAGTTGGTTTGCCTTGGTCCAGGTTGCTGTGCAGATTTCAAGTTATTAGTCGAAGTCACTAGGCTCCCTGCAGTACTCAATGTGTCAGTGCTGTTGTCATTAGCAACAAGATGGTATATGTGAGTGCTGCCTCGGCACATTGTCTGTGTCCACATTGATTAGGATGCTTGTAGACACTTCCAAGAGGCCCTTGTTCTAGCAATTAATATTAATTACATAAGTACAGGTTTTATTAAATACCAACCCCCAGATTATTATTCACCACAAACCAAGGAGTTTACAGAGAGCAAACTAGGCATGTCTGGGACTTGTGGTTCACCAGAAAAGGCTAAATATGGTTTCCAGGCTTTCCTAAAGCCTAGGAGACTAGTTCTTGGTATCAAAATGCTCACCATAATGATCCAGCTACAAATCAGCCAACTCCTTTTTTTTCAGAATGGTATGTTAGAAAAAAAGCTTATTAATAAATAGGTTTCAAAATACAGCTCAAAGTTCAATCAGAGACACTGCCCCTGATTCATCAAGCAAAATCGGATTATCGGTCGCGCATTCGTATTAGCGATCCGGAATCGTGCGCGATCGCGCTATTCAATTATCGCGCTTCCAGCGATCGCGGATTTCAATGATGAATCAGGGGCACTATGTCTAGCTATATCTGAATTCTTTAGCTACATACACACTTCTAATAATTATCGTTCGTAAATGAACATCGAACAATCCTGAACAATATATTTGAACGATCGTATAGCACCGATCCTGTACATGCAGATAACAACACAATTGTTCAATGATATTGTACACATGATAGATGCGTTCGTTTGAACGATACAGTAAGTGACGTGCACCAGAGGAAGTGAATAGTACGAACGATCAGGTCAAACGAACGACATTAAGCACACTGCTCCTTTGTGCCTCTGCGCAATATGCCCTTCAAAGTTTTCTCAAGGAAGAAGAAAGCAACTTTTGCTTTGATATGTCTGCTTAGCGCTGAAAAGGAGAAAAGCGGCAAATGTGGTGTAAGGATTGGTTGTTGGCCTGAGACAGCATTTCACTCAAGAATTTGCTACGGGAACTGCGCCACTCATTCGCAGATGACTACAAGAATTATCTACATATGTCGGATGTCTGTTTCCAGCAATTACTTTCTGCAGTCGGACCTACTCTGAGGAAACAAGATGAGGAAGTCTATTACACCTGAGCAGAGGTTGATCGCCACGCTGAGATACCTTGCCACTGGAAAATCTCTGCAGGACTTGAAGTTCTCCACTGGGATCTCACCGCAAGCAATGGGTCATATCATCCCCGAGACGTGTGCAGCAATTATCGACTGCTTGAAAGATGAGTACATGAAGGTAGGGGCCCTATACAATCATTAAAACAAAATGACACATTTGCTTCATAAGCAAAAGATAACTTTTTTTTAACAAAGTGCATGTAACAAAGTGCTAATAAAAAGGGCAATGATAACGTTTATATTAGTGGCGTGGAGTGTGTACAGGTGAAGGGTGAGGCTGCGGCTATGGATAGGGGTAGGAATAGGAAGGGTATTGTGGGTTTAGTTGGTTCAGCATCCCTTTGTTCACCAAATCTGTCATAACAATCTCCACAGCACCTGCTTGTTCTGGGCTCATCTGCCACAGTTTTGACACAATGTAGAAGCCAAAGCCATCCAAGTGATCTTCTTTTTCATTTAATTTGGACATAGCTTTCTTCAAATCTTCCTTTATTTCCAGCTTCTGATGTTTTCTTTTCTGAGCTCTTTTTTGGTTGGAACTCATTGGAGTGGGTGTTGCGGCAGGTAAGCTCTCCGCAGGTTCGCTGCAGGAGGAAGTCTCCAAGAAAAATACATAGAACATATAAACAGAACATATTATTATGCATATTAAACTCTTCCTATGTTCTCCTTTCAGTTTTTCTGATACACCAGAGGAATGGTTGGTCATCGCTTCAGAATTTCAAGATTAATAGAATTTCCCAAAATGTGGAGGAGCAATTGATTGGAAGCATGTGAGAATCACCCCAACGGCAGACAGTGCATTGTATTATTATACCTATAAGGGGTTTTTCAGCATCGTGCTCATGGCAATAGTGAATGCTCATTATGAATTTGTTTTAGTGGACATAGGAAGAAATGGGCGCATGTCTGATGGAGGGGTTCTGGATGTTACGCCATTTCACAGGAAGCTGATGAACAAGTACCTGCACCTTCCTAGAAACAGCCAAACTGTAGAGGGAATGAACTTTGTGTTTGTTGCAGATGAAGCATTTGTATTGCATGAAAATCTGTTAAAACTCTACCTTCAAAAAAATTTGAACAGAAAAAATTTTTTAATTACCGGTTATCTCGTGCTAGGAGGGTGGTTGAGAATGCATTTCGTATTCTAGCAAATCGCTTCCGAAAATTCCATACTGCTATCAATCTCCGCATGGACAAAATTGACAAGGTAGTCCATGCTTGCTGCTTGCTACATCATTTTCTATGCCTTAATATTTGCAGTGCATCATTTGGTCCTGTAATGGAGCAAGATTCTGCTACAGCAGCACTGGGCGAAAGCAGTAACCAATTCACTGGTCTAGTGGATCTCCAGGTTGCAGTACCTCAGAATGCTTCAGTGTTGGCTAAAGAAAACCGAAGCAAGTACTTGCAGTACTTAAACACCACTGGAGCAGTGGAATGGCAGGATCGCATGACATAGTCTGTACACCACAATGTTTGTAGGACAGCAATAAAAATCTGTAATATAAGTTTTCCTTGCTTTATAATTATTAATATTAGTTGTGCCTGTGTTTTTATAAATTGTATAATAAAAAAACATTTTCAATAACTTACCTGGTCTGGTGTCTTGAATATCTCAGAAGTCTCATCAAGGCTTTCCCCAGCATCCCTGTGTGTACCGTCCCCAGCATCCTTGTTGGCTTCTACCAGGCTGCACACCGATGGACAACATTCATCCTAATCTGTGGTGAATGCCAAGAGATTGAAGTACCATAATTGCAGCACCTGACAGCTGTGAAGACTTTATTTTGTTCATTTCTTTTCATAAACACGGTCCACAAGTTTTGTATTTTTTTGCTTGACATATTTTATGTCAGCTGCAGGATTCATGGTCTTCCAGAGCTCCACCATAGCGGTATATGCCTTCAGCTTCAGGTAACAATTGGAATAATCCACACACTTCACCTTCCACAGACAGGGATGGGGCCTGTATACCTCAATAAACTCACACATGAAGTCTGGATTATCAAATGCATCATAGGCCATGATCTGTGCAAAACATATAAAAATATAAAATATAAAACTATAATCATATAACATATAAACATATATAAATATGCAGCATCACGAATGTTGGTCGGGCGAATTTTCATACAAACGCACGCACGTTCCAGACCTTGCACTGCAGATTTCCCACAACACTTTGCAAATCCAGCCACTTCCTGTCATTGCTTCCTATCATGTGAGAGAGATGGCACAGCGAAGAGCCAGCCCAGCTACCCGTGCCACACCAATGGCAAGAGAGGAGATGGAGGTTTTGGTGTATATCCTGGAGAGGTGGGATTATGATATCAGGAGGGCTCAGTACAAATCCCAGAATGCTCGGAAAAATCAAATTTTAGAGAAGATGGAGCGGAGGTTACAAGGAGAGTTTGGTGTCGAGCAATCCAAGGACCAGTTGCGGAAAAGGTGGTCTGATTTAAAAAATCGTGAGAGGGACGTACTGGATGAGTTAAGGCGTCGTATCACCAAAACATAAGTATAAATTTTTTTTGTTTGTAATATTGTTTGTATTATTAGTCTTTAGGCAATATTATTCTTTTTAGGTCATTTAATGTTTTTTTGCAATTATTTGTAATTTATTTATTTGAATTTTGTGTTAATTTTTTTAATTATTTGTAATTTTCTTATTATTGTATTTTGTTTTGCAATTTTTTATGTCAATTTTTTGTTCTGTTTCATTTTTTATGCATTAGGACGCCGTGCTCGGGAGGTAGAAGAGCAGCTGGAGGTGCGTCCGGAGGTGTCGGCAGAGGTGGAAGGTAGGATATAGTTATATATTTAAAAAATGTATTATTTTAAATATAATTTAAATACATTATTTTTAATATATTTAACATTTTTTTTTTATTTTTATGCAGAGTTGATTCTGGGTTCCCCTGCTGAGGCTGGGCGTCTGGAGGTGCAGGCAGAGGTGGAAGGTAGGATATTGTTATATATTTAATCAAAAAGAACTGTATTATTTTAAATATATTTGAAATATTTTTTTATTTTATTTTTATGCAGTTTATTATGGTTTCCCCTGCAAAGTAGGTAGTGGAATCTGTGGTGGATATTGACCCAGGTATGTACCAAAATTTTAGAGAGGTAGGTTGCATATGATTGTGTGTAATTTAACTTTTTATTTTTGTTTGCTCTTAAAGTTCCAGAAGGAAAAACGAGAAAGTCCTGAGCCAGGCACGTCAGAACAGATGGCGAGAAGTGTTGGTAAGCATTCATATATTGTTCATGCAAAAATGTCTCATATCCATGTGTCGGCTTCACAATATATGTGTACTTAATATTTTTCTTTTTATTTCTACACAGATGTTGTTTCCAAAAAACAACTTGAGTGGATGGCCATACTCGAGGCCATGGACCAAAAATGGAAGGCCGTGGCCAGGATAGTGCGTCATGCACGAAGGGACCTGCGTGCCCTTTAACTAGAAATAATGCAAAACTTTTATATTATTATTAATTTTTTATAGTAGTTTTTCTACTTGTTTATTAAGTTTTTTTTTTTAAATTTGTTTGTGTGTCATGTCATATTTATACTTGACTGCCAGGTAAGTTTTAAATTTGAACTACACTGGAACAGGATGGAGAACAGCGCTGGAACAGGATGAAGTATTGTGCTGGAACAGGATGAAGAACTGCACTGGAAGAGGATGAAGAACAGCGCTGGAAACTGACCAATTTATTATTATTATTAAAGGGGACCTGTCATATGAATAATATAAAGAATATATATAAAGAATAATGACAGGTCCTCTTTATTATTCATCTGACAGGTCCTCTTTATTAGTAATATATATATATATATATATATACACACATGAACACAGTGAAGCACCTGTACAGAACGGTCGCTTGTCGGTCGTCTAGTCACAGCAGGTGTTGTGACTAGAGGGTCTGAAAGGACCCTGGTTGTCAGATGAAGAAATATCTGATAAGGGGAAACTTATGACCCTGGTCTGCTAGAGAGAGAATTTCCAGACTAAAGCCACCTACACACTTCCAATAGTTCTTGCCTGATAATCGGTTCAGGGCCGATATCGGACGAGAACCTAAAGTGGGTACAGCGCGCGTCGTTCATCGTCCGTTCTGGTGGATCCACGGACGATGAACGAGGAACGATTGTAATGCAAGTGTAGGGGGGGAGCGCACAGCGGGGTGCCGCTCCATCACTCTCCCCCTCCCTTCTGCATAGAGCAGAACAGTGCTGTATGTACAACACTCGTTCATGCATCGTGCAATAATAGTCATTGGAAAGGATCGTGAAAGATCCTTTCCAACGACTATAATTGCAAGTGTGTATGCGGCTTTAGGCATTTGAAAGGAAGACAATTTTGTATTTAAAGGGAAGATCAAGAAAAAATATCAGTTATGTGTACCATATTATTTTTGTAACACAGTTTACACTATGCTTTAAAAGTATTAACTTATGTATTCAAAAATCTATAATGTTTTACTTTATATGTATGATAATGGTGTTGTAACATATACAAATACACTTATATGTACAGTCATATAACGCTGCTTGCAGATCCCCAGAGGAAGCCGACAGGTGAAACGCGTTATTTTGCCTGTCGAGACGTTACCATTATTTAACATTTCTTTACTAGTCAGGGATACTTTTGTCTAGTATTTAGATCCTACATCCCATTTAACATGTCTAGGATGGACTTATCCAATTCCTGTATTTTATATATCATCTAATTGATTGTGTTTTTTATGATGTTCAATATACTTCACCTAATACATTTTGGTTTGCCTATTTTCTTTCTTTGTATACTTACTCTAGAAAAAAGCATAGAAAATACAAATAGGAATGTGCAATAACTTTAAGAATATGATAACTCCAATTAGTGTTCCATGATATTGGATCTATGCATAAATGTTAGCTACAAACAAAG
This sequence comes from Pyxicephalus adspersus, assembly GCF_032062135.1. NCBI lineage: Eukaryota > Metazoa > Chordata > Amphibia > Anura > Pyxicephalidae > Pyxicephalus > Pyxicephalus adspersus. The sequence continues at coordinate 25,931,774 of NC_092868.1, read as the reverse complement.
TCCTAAAGGTAAACGTTTATAACACACAGGGCCAACAGGGTTGTAAACTCATCATAATAATAAAGATGTTACGTTATGCTGTTTCTGTAGTTATCAGTCAATGCCTTGCCTGCATGTAATAAACCAAAAAACTTTATGTATGTGGGGAGTTCAGCAATTGCAATATGGAAACCTTTTGGACAACCACCACACAAAATAAATAGTCTTGAAAAAACTCTATGATAAAGACAACACTCAGATTAGGTCTTTCAGTAGCCCATTCAGTTTCAGACTACAATTTGATCCACAAAAAGAAACAAACTAGTAATACTAGTATATTAGTAAAATCTTATATTTCAAATTCAAATTACCTTAGTGTTAGGCCATGTTCACATATGTACAGTATGGCATCACCCATGTCCACACAATACCCTACAACATCTTAAGATATATTGGCATGCTGCCATTAATGCGGAACTGAACCCCAACCCACTTTGCTGATGGACATGTGGTTTAAACTTTTGATGACTACATTTTGGTGGATAAACAATAGATACATCAAAATGCATGTGAAAGATGCAACACATTGTTGAGGCCATACAGTTTAATATAGCCATGACCAGAATTCCAAAAGTGTATGTACAGCATTTGTAAACATTCTTGTTAGAAGACTCTGGACGGCGATCCCGTTCTCTGCTCCATTGCAGTATCACACTGTTTATTTTGTTCATCTGTGTTGCTTGCAGCAGAAAGGAGGACAAAGAAGTAACAGTGTCCCCTGCTTCTCTTTAGCTGTGCAACCTGAAGTGTGCTCTCTCAGTATCCCTAGCATACACCCTGAGGCTGTGCAAAGCTGAACAGTATTTTAGAAGCAGATTAGTGCCTGGCTTCATCCTGCCCTACCATTGGCTGCCAGTGCTTTGTAGCCTTTCTGCTAACAGTCATCAGTGCCTGTTGTAGCTTTAGGCTGGTCTAACCTTCTGTTGTTTTTCGTTACATTTACTGTTGCTGATTTTGACTATTTCTGACGCTGCAAGTTTATGCTACCTGGACCTACCTTTCTGTCCGTGACCCCAGTGAGTCAGTGCCTAAAAGAAGAATTCTGCAAGGAATTGCACCAATGGCACAGGAGGGCAAATGAGGATTAGCATCCCAACCCTGGAGTCGAGTTTTCAGGCAAAATAGATGAATGTTCACACAACAGCAGTGTTGGCCGCTCTATGGGACTGCTTGAATCATTTTCTATCACTGAATTAAATATATTTTTTCACCAACAAATGCTTATTTCGAAGAAACTGAAGCAGAGTATAAAATACAGGGAACATCGTCACTTAAAATTGTGTTTGCTTAACATAAGTAGTAATTTAAAACTGGTAATTTATCGGTATTGTTTAGTCATGTTTATATCTACACGTCAGGCTGTATAATTTAAAGCAGATGTCCTCTTTCAGAATAGCTAATTGTGTTCACTTTACATTTAGCACATTTGTCTGGATTTTATTAGGCTTTGTGTTGTTTAACAACATACTGCCGTGACTTTGCAGATGCATAAGAGACTGCCAGTGATAGTGTGCTTATGTTGGATTTTCCGAGTCATGCAAAACAAAAATGTAATTGCATGTTTGAGCTTTACAAATTTAAAGGGATCTTTCACTTTGCCTATTGATTATTCATGTACCCTTTTAAACCTTTCACAATTGACTAGAACATTAAAGACTTACCACATCTAAATGTATAAGCAGCTACAATTGTTTGTTTTTCTTTTTTGTCTCCTTCTGAAATTAAGGTTTTTACTATATGAAAAAATGCTAATTATTGTAAGCACCACTGTTAGTGTAAAGGTTCATGTTGATGGGGCATTCTTTTAAAACACTGTTTGCCATTTAAAAAGTATAAGTATAAGTAGAAAAATATATTTACATGGAAACACCACATTTGACTGTGGTAAAGAAAAGACTGTGTTTGCCCTGCTTTGACTGTAGCTAAAACGCATTTTGATGAACAGCACAAAATAGGTCAAATTCAGCTTCTGAACCACGTATTTAAAGTGAAAGGGATTCTTCTGACGTGTTTAATTTACATTACAAACAATCCAAAAAACAGTGCCAAACAGCCCACACGAGCCTTAACTGGTTTGTCTTAATCCTCCAGTTGCCAACTTTGTTAGGCTGCTTGGTCTAGTAAATGGCATACACATATGCACTGCTGCAGCACATGCATTAAAGTCACACATTGCCCTGCACTGTGTAAAGCAGGCCACTTATTTGCATAGCCAATGCAATGCACCACAGCTGTTCAAAAAGTTGGATTTGGCAGCGCAATAGGTGAGGGAAATGTGTGTTTAGGACAGGAAATGAACTCTCCCTAGAAAGGTACAGATAGCAAAAAAAGAACAACTTGACTGTAGTGGTGGCTTCCTGGCCACTAAAAAGCTTTCCGTATTTCCAGCACATGTTCCACCTCACTTATCAGCTGGTAGATATCACCTGAGAAATTGAGCAGTATCAATTTTACATCTAAACATCCAATTACCTTTTAAACTAAATTATATATCAACCGTAAAGTGCACATGGAATATAAATCCTTATCATGTGCTACTTTCCAAGCCTACATTTTTGTGCATCACTTTTTCACACCAAAGAAAAAAACCTATAATGTCAATAGAGTGAAAAGAGTTTAAGAGTTTAAGCCAGATTTCATTTATATTATAAAATATATATTATATATATTTATATTAAATAAAAACAATATAAATATAATATTAATATTATAATATATTATATATTTTATAAATATATATAGATATCATTTAACTTAAAGAAAATTAGGCATGCAAATACAGGCAAAAATAAGACTTGTTTTAACCTTAACCAGTGATTGTAGTTGGGTTTTAGTTTTAGAATTTAAAAAAAACATTATGCTTCCTGAGTTTTTTTGAGTTATTAGGCAAACAGTCATGTTGTTAAACAAAAGGCCTTGCCAGTTCATCTGCTAGGAATGAAAACCAGAAAATTAGTTAACCATACAAAGCCCTGAGCTACCCTTTATCACGTTTTACTAGATCAGAACTGTTATGTGTCCAAGTAATGCTCCTAACAGCACATTTTACTTCTCAGAAAACATTTTCTGTTATGATCAGTGCATGATCCATCACTATGGACTATTTCATTAGCTGTTAAAGTGCCTTCTGGGACCTCACTGGCAGCAGAACGTTGAATTGTAATCAAAATTCCAGTGCCTCAAAGCTAAAAGCAACTAATTTATACTCACAGATAGAAGTCATTTAATGGTGACATAATTCTGCAGCATAAAATGACCATAATCAATATTTATGGAAGTTAATGACTTTGGAACTGGATGGTGTCCCACAGCATTTACACATATAGACTGCAATTTGCACCTATATAATGTGAGCGGAGATTAATTTGTTCTTTGAGATCCGTTGATGATTAATTTATGGAGATTAAATCATTTTTCTTATCAAGAGCAAGATTCTAAGAAGTGTTTAATAATGCAAATGGTGTTATGCCAATATATATCTCACCACGTCAAAACCAGACCATTTGTAAGACCACATGCATAAATTATTTTACCCCTGTTTCAATTTAAAGTGAACCTGCCTACCAGCCTATTAGAGCATTTGCTAGGAGAAGCCTGCATGTTTCTAAAGGCTATGGAAACCTTACCAATAAATGTATTTTCCCTTTGTAAAATCTATATTACAAAAAAAGTATTTTTGTATCATATACATAAAAAGCAATATTTTGTGGCTGTTTAATAACTGCAAAAACCTTCAGTTGATTCTGGTAGAAATATGAAATATAAAGAAATATATAAAAAGTAAATATTTAAATATAAATATTTAATTAAATATTTTTCTACAATAAACTGAAACTGTCAATGATAGATTCCATGGATGGTGCTGAAATAACGCAGGAACCGTATTAGAGCATCATTGGGGAACTATCATGTAATGTTGGTTGTTTGGCTGGTAAACATTGCTCATTTGTCACTTGATTACACTGGGGAACACATTTTTTGTTGAATTAAATCTTACACTTGCTTTTTACAAATTTTTGGGTGTTTTTTTTGCTATCACATCCAGTTTTTACGATACAGGGTACCCTCTGTTTTTGTCAAAAAACATAAATTTTACATTCAATGAAAATATAATAAAATAATAACTTGAATGTACTGGTTATTTAAATTTCTTTTGTTCATAAAAAGGATTTATTGCTACTCTATGACATTTTTTGTACAGTAAAACATTTTAAAATTATTTGGGTAAGCACTTATAGCTTTTACCTGGAGTGTTCAGTGTTAGGACAATCCCATTGTATGCTCCAACAATGGTCAGCCATCATATGTACATCGCATCTACCCTGATACTGTCCTTTTATGACCTTCAAATCTTGGTGAAATCATTCAACTTGCTCATCACTGACTGCACCAAGGTTTTCCGGGAAGTTAGAAAGATGGCTATGCAGAAAATGCACCTTGATGGTCATATTGCAACCAAGCATTTTGTAGCTCTCCAATTACAATTATAATTTCTGTGTAATTATTTGCTTGTGTGTTTCCAAGAAAGTCCTTGACAATGGCTTTGAATGCTACCCACGCATTCTTTTCGACTTCCGACATGAGCTGCTGAATCTGTGGACCATTAAACACACTGGCCTTTTTTTTTTCAAATGACAGTCTAGGTACAAATGAGGTGCTTGAAAGGTACTTAAAACAGTCTCCTTCAGTTCTGCTTCATCAGACCCAGTTTCATGTGTAGAGGTGGGAATATAATTTTCTTTCTATCAACAAGTAGCTCATGTAGAATGTTTGGATCACCTGGTTTTAGGGCAAATCTTGGAGGCCAATTCCTTTCCACCCAATGCCTCTCACGAGCTTTGCTGTCCCACATGCACAGGTAACAGGAATACTTGGTGTATCCGTGTTGCTGACCAAGAAGGGAGCATATCATTTTAAGGTCAACACAGATGACCCAATTGTGTTGGTGATATTGCAACAACTCAATGACTCTCTTTATGTCTGCATATTCTTCACAAGAGAAACTGAATTGCCAATTGGGACTGACCCAAATATATTGCCATTGTGAAGGAGGACACACTTTAAGCTCCACTTTGAGCTATCGATGAATAGTCGCCATTGAGTTGAGTTACAGATTGGAATTCCCAATTCCTCCATTAACCCCCCAACCGCTAAGCCCGTAATTTCTCGCACTAAATATTTTTGCTCTTTTGGATAACCCCGTATTTTTTCGCCTACACTAAAATCCCCACTTACCTGGTCCCGCTGTGCTAATCCAGCGTCAGTTCCGTGTTCCAGTGCTCTTTAATCTTCATGTGAAGTCCAGGGGTATGTAATAGTGTTATGTATCTTTTTATAATGTATCTTTTTATGTATCCTTTTTACAATATATCTTTTTACATCTGTTTGGAGGTTGTAGAAGCTGAAAAAAACCCGAATTTTCCCTCCCATTGACTTTAATGGTGTTCAAATTTGGATGTTCGACCACCCAAATTTTTTTGCTATATTCGAGCGAATAGCTGCCGAATCCAATAGTGAGCTTTTCGACCAACACTAGTTTTCACTATACAAAAATAACAGTCACTGAAATGATCTCCTGGCTCTCGCCAAACCATAGGTATACCAATGGCATCTTATCAAGTGTTCCCTTTTTCCGCATCCGTAAACCCTCGACACGCTGTTTGCATATCTTATGAGGGGCCCAAGTCTTATCTTACATAGTTACATAGTAGGTTAGGTTGAAAAAAAACATAAGTCCATCAAGTTCAACCATCAGGGAAATAATCATATACCAGATATAAGACCCTATAAGACATAGTTGGTCCAGAGGAAAGCAAAAAAAAAAAAAAAATCCTGGTACAATTTGCTTCAACGGGGGGAAAAAATCCCTTCCTGATTCCATGAGGCAATCAGATGTTCCCTGAATCAACAGACACTGTTATTTTTACTTTAAAGCCTTAATACCCAGTTATATTCTGTGCTTGCAGAAAAGCATGCAGCTTTTTCCTAAAGCAATCTATAGTAGTTGCTGAAACTACTTCCTGAGGGACATGATTCCATATTTTCACAGACCTTACAGTAAAGAATCCCTTCCTTATCCGGAGCCTAAACTTTCTTTTCCTCCAGACGCAAAGAGTGTCCTCCTATTCTTTCAAATGATCTTACAGTGAATAATTGGGAAGATAGTTCTCTATATGGACTGTTTATATATTTATACAGGGTGATCATATCCCTCCTAAAAGTTTTTTTCTCAGGGGAGAATAGATTCAGTTGAGCTAATATCTCCTCATAGCTGAGCTCATCTAATCCTTTTATTAGTTTAGTTACCCTTTTCTGCACTCTCTCCAGTTTCACAATGTCCTTTTTGTGAACTGGTGTCCAAAACTGGACTGCATATTCAAGATGTGGTCTGACCAATGCTTTGTACAGGGGCAGGATTATGTCTACATCTCTGCACCCTCCACATCTATTCCTCTTTTAATACAAGAAAGTACTTTGCTAGCTTTAGATATTGCAGCTTGGTAATAAGTCTATGATCTACCAGAACCCCCAGATCCTTTTCCATTTCTGACTCCCCCAAATGTATTCCCCCTAGACAGTATGAAGCATGCATGTTGTTAGCTGCCAAGTGCATAACTTTACATTTATCTATATTAAAAGTCATTTGCCACTTGGCTGCCCAATCAAACAGTACATCCAGGTCTGCTTATAGATTATAGACATCCTGTATGGACTTAATTCCATTACATATTTTGGTGTCATCTGCAAACACAGAAATGATACTTTTAATCCCAAACTCTATATCATTTACAAAGATGTTAAACAGTAAAGATCCCAACACTGAACCCTGGGGTACACCACTAATAATCTTGGACCATTCAGAGTATTAATCATTAATTACAACTCTGTGGATGTGGTCTTTAAGCAAGTTCTCTATCCATTTACAGATTGACTTTTCTAAACCTATTGACCCTAGGTTGCATATTAACCGTCTGTGGGTACAGTGTCAAATGCTTTAGCAAAGTCCAAGTACGCTATATCAACTGCTACTCCACTGTCCACCTGTTTACTTACTTCCTCATAAATAGAGAGTAAATTTATTTGACAACCTCAGTCTTTCTTGAAGCCATGCTGACTATCACGTATAATATTATTTTCTAGCAGGAACTCCTGTGGTTCTTTATCAAATTCTCTAGGACCTTTACAACTATGGACGTTAAACAAACCGGTCAGTAGTTACCTGGTAATGACTTTGCTCCCTCTTTGAAGATAGAAACAACATTGGCCCTACTCCAATCCATCAGTACCTTGCCAGTGATTAAAGAGTCTCTAAAATTAGAAATAATGGCTTTGAAATAACCAATCTCAGCTCTTTAAAGACACATGGATGTAACCCATCAGGTCCTGGTGCTTTGTCAACTTTAATTTTTCCCAGCTGTTTCTCAATCATATCAATTTTGAGCCATTCTGACACATTTAAGGCAGTGACATTGCTATTATGAATTTGGACTTGACCCTGACTATTTCCTTTGTGTACACAGAGCTAAAAGAAAGTGTTTGATAAATCTGCCTTTTCTTTATCCCCAGTTACCAACCCAGTGACATACTTTAAGGGGCCTATATGCTCAGATCTAATCTTTTTGCTATTAGTATATTTAAACATTTTGGGGGGTTTGCCACACTTCCCTTTGCAACCTATCTTTCATTTTGAAGTTTTGCACATTTTATCTCCTTTTTACATCTTTTGTTATAATCTTTATAATTTTCAAATGATGTAGGTGATCCTTCATTTTTATATTATTGGAATACCCTTTTCTTGTTCCTCATGGCTTTTTTAACCTCAGCTGTGAGCCACATAGGTTTTAACTTTAGCCTTTTAAACTTATTACCCATTGGAATATATTTTTCAGTGTGCTTTTTTAGAACAGACTTGAAACATTCCCATTTCTGTTCAGTGTTCTTTGAGGACAATATTGTCTCCCAGTCCAAGTCACAAGGAGCCGCCCTTAATAATGGAAAATTTGCTCTCTTAAAATTAAATGTTTTTATCTTTCTGTTTACAGCTTACATTAAATAAATTAAATTATGGTCACTACCTAGATTCTCTTTTATATGCACATTTGATATAAGATCTGCGTTGTTAGAAAGAACTAGGTCCAGCAGAGTATCATTTCTTGTTGGGGCTTCTATAAACTGTACCATATAATTATCTTGTATTAAATTCACAAATGTCCTCCTTTTTGCTGTTCCTGTAGTGCCATTACTCTAGTCAATATCAGGGCAGTTGAAATCTCCCAGGATTAAAACACTTCCACTTTCTGCTGCGTTTTCTTTGCTAGCAGTTGATTTTCTATTTATTCCTTAGCACTGGGGGGCCTATAGCAGACATCAATAATTAATTGTGTTTTATGCATCCCCACATTCAACTCCACCCATGATGCCTCAACCTCATTGCTTGTTTCATTCGCAATTTCTTCTTTCACATTCACTTTTAGATCACTTCCCACATACAGACAGACACCACCACCCTTTCGTTTGACTCTGTCTTTATGAAAGAGAGAATACTCAGGAATATTGACAGCCCAGTCATGACAGCCCAGTCAAGAACAAAGCCAGGATTCAGCAATGCCAACAAAGTCAAAATCCTCCTCACTCATTAAGGCTTTCAACACCCCTATCTTGTTTGCTAGACTTCCAGCATTGGTGAATAGGCTTAATAAACTATTGCTGCATTTACCATCATTATTTGCCAAATCCTTTTGTTTTTCAGTACAATTAGTACTGAACAATCCAATGTTTGTTTGTAACATGGGAAGCTCCTTAGAATTATCCATAACCCTCGCCCAACTATCCCCAATCCATCCTCCACTAGTGCCTGAACCCTGACTAACCTTTCTGCCACCTTATTTGACTGTCCCACCCCCCTCTGTCCTAGTTTAAATATACCTCCACTATTCCCCTAAATCATTCTCCTAGCACAGCAGACCCCCTTTCATTTAGGTGCAAACCATATTTGGCATATAGGTTGTACCCCAATGAAAAGTTAGCCCAGTGCTCTATGAACCCAAACCCTTCCTTTTTGCACTAGGACTTAAGCCACGTGTTTAGCTGTCTAAGCTCCCTCTGCCTTTCCTGTGTTGCGCATGGCACAGGCAACATTCCAGAGAACATAGCCTTGGAGGTCCTTTTCTTAAACTTGAAACCTAGTTCCCAAAATTTCCATCTATATTGTCATTGATTCCAACATGGATCAAGACAGCTGGGTCCTGTCTACCCACTCCCAGTAATTTGTCCACTCGGTCCACCACATGCCGAGCCCTGGCACCATGGAGACAGTACACCATTTGGTTGAAGGGATCCGGCATCAAACTATTGTATCCATCCTCCTGATCATAGAATCCCCTATGTCTACCATTTTTCCTTTCCTTCCTGCATTTCCCTCCCCACCACTACTAGATGGGCTGCTCTCTCCGCTGTTAGGGGTAGCAGTAACATCTAGAGTTGCCACCACTGGGTCTGCCACCTGCAAATCTTCACATAACTTTGCAAACATGTTGGGGTGCTCAAACACAGGGCTGGCCTTCCCCTACCACTCCCTCTAGTTACATTACCCCAACTCCTTACACGTTCATCCTGATTAACCCCTCCACATCTAAGCCATTAACTGCCTGGTCAGTGAGCAGGAGACCTCTACAAGGTGATCCAGTAATTTCAGTGTTGCAATGCGCTTTTCCAGGGAGATACCAGAAAATTGACTTGCTCACATCTGTCACAGCAGTATTCACCTAGGAGCTGTTGCTCCATTTGTGCCTACATATAGCAGACTGTGCACTGAACCAAACCTTCCACCTTGCTACCACTCATCTTTCCAGTTTCAATGTTTGTTTGTTTACAAGGAGTTATAAAAGTTTACTTACAGTTTATAGGTACTTTAAGAATTTTACTCTTTTTGTTTTCAAACTCCTGTTTTTTCCAACTCCACTTGATTAAAAAGCTACTTGTTTCACCAGCCAAGCGGTGGGCAAGATCAAGGCGAGTCTGTGAAACCTTGACCACTCCTCCTTAGAGGTTAGTAAAGAAAGGAAAAAAAAAGCTATTTAAAACAAAAACCAAAAACTGACAGTCAAGCAGACACAACCCCCAAACACACAACACCAGTCCCCTCTCCCCCAACTCCACCTGACCAAAAAGCCACTTGTTTCACCAGCCAAACAGCGAGCTTAAACACCAAGTTTAACCTAGAAATATGCCAAATTGGCTTGCTCTACAAATGTGCTGATATTCGCACTTTGACTGGGAATAGTGAAGTGAATTAGGGTTGTTTAGGCACTTATGTTGAGAAACAGCAGAGCCAGACATGATCTGAAAGAAAGGAAATACGTGTGCAAGTAGAAAAATAAATTTTGCTTATTCACTACGTGGAGCAGTGCACAACCTCTGACCACACTGTCTTGCATGTAAATGAATAGCCTATACAAATCCATGCTACAGTAATCGCATTATTTTAAGCGTTAAAGAAAAAAACCTGACGTGATAGAAGAAAACTGCACTTTCAGAGTAAGCATACCTATTTTAGTGTAAATAGGCTTAAAAATTAAATTCAACAAAAAAATTGTTCAAAATTGTTCCCCGGTATTATTTGCCATAAATGCACAGCTGCACAAAAAAAACAACATTAATAACATTTTTTGTATTGATCTTTCACGATCCTTTCCAATGACAAAAGACTGAAAGATGCAGGAACAAGCGCTGTACATACAGCACTGTTCTGCTTTATAAAGAGGGGAGGGGGGAGAACTAGCAAGCAGCACCCCGCTGCACTTTAATTATATTATAACCGTTCATCGTTCGTGGATCCGCCAGGACGGATCCATGAATGACGTTGGACGAGCGGTGTACACGTCAGATTCTTATCCGATACAAGCCCAGAAGTGATAATTGGACAAGAATCATCTGACGTGTGTCATGTGATGTGGCTCCTGTACTCATTCCCTTGGGTGTTGAGGGAGAAATCTGGGGGCCCCCTAATTAAAGGACATAAGTCATCACCCACAAATCTTCTCAACCATTTTTAGGGACAGGTTGTACAGAAGATATCCTGCCCTCAAACTATAGAAACCACCCAATGTTAAGCTAAGCAATTAGGTCTGATATAGACAGGAAATGGGTGCACATGTTTGGAAATTGGTCTGGATTAAATGTAAAGGGGACTTCAGCACACCTATTTATTTTTTTCATTTAAAAAGAAAATTGGACCAGTTTAGAGCATCCCCCAACAGCCCTATTTAAAATGATATGTGTAAGGTACACATTGTTGCCTTTTACACCACAAACTTTACAATATTTTTTTTGGATCAGTTTGTGAATGAATGATAATGTAAACATGTAAAGGGTAGCACCAAATAAATTAAGAAAAAAACAGTTGTTAAACTGAAAATGATTCAAATTGCTTTCCCCACCAAATATAATAAAAGTGTTTTCCCATCTACACTTTATCTTGGATTTTGGAAGAACCAGATGCATTTTTTTTAACTTTCTTTATTTAAACATGTTGTCACCAGTACCCCTGACCTTTCTAACTATTTTGATGACAATACTAGATTAGGTGAATCAAAATATCTTTACTAAATAGCTGGTGTTATTGTACAACTTGCTTTAAAAGTAATTGTCTTCTATAAAGCTGAATGGTAAACTTGGTACATTAATTCTTAATAGTCTGACAGGGTCATGTTCTTTGACCAACTATTTGTGCTAATAAACGCCGCCCTTTTCCATCTCCAGAAAGTTAGAGGACTATAATCATTTAAATTGTTTTATGGAAATTAATAAAATGCATTTTATATATTAAATCATTTATCAAAGTGTCTCAACCTTTGGTCCAAGGTAAAGTGGACTTGGACTACCTTTTTCATCCCATTAATATCTCTAATTGTTAGGTGGTTGTCTATTAGGTCCCGTTAATGGTGGTGCTATTAATCACAGGAGCTTTGTAATGCTTACTGTTGTTTTTTCCATGACTAAATTGTAAAGATGGACAAAGATTCAGAACATTCAACTTTTATGCAAATCACAGGAATTGAAACTGTGCAATAAAACTCTATACTAGCAGAATTTGATTGGCTCAGTTTCATATCAGTGCAATTTTAAGTTAAATTTTATACATCTCTTTGTTCTATTAACTTTTTTCCAGTTAATAGAACAGTTTTAGCAGTAAAAGTGAGTTCAGGCTGGAGCCTAAAGAGCTGGTTTTATTCTCATTGATGAATATGAGTGAAGTTCGGACCATTCCATTACTTAAGGGAAATTTGTACCTCTGACAGTTTCCCCTGTTGCCTGTTTAGTCTTTCAGCTGCATATTTACCAGTGGACTATTTAATGAATTTTGAAAAGTTTGAAGAGAAATGTCCATTACATTATTACATTATGAATTTTCAATGTCAGTAAAGTAAACAGTTTTACTGTGGGAACAAAACATCTATCATTGGTAGAACATGTTAAAATTCATCCCAATGGAAGGTGGCCACGGAACATAGATATTTGAGAAACAAATGGGGCATTCTCAAATACTACTGCTAGAATAGACTAGGTAGACAGACTGAAAAAAAATCAGAAAAAGATCATGTTTTATTAATTCTTACTAGCTCTAGGGCTTGCAATTTGTTATTTTTTTCAGTACAAGCTCTCTTGAACACGAAACCTCATTTTCACACATACAAAAATTTAAACTGACTTTCTAACTTCAACAAAATGGCTGATAACTGCTGAGCAAAAACATTTTCTGCAACGTACACAGGAATACCATCTGAGGCTGCAGAACTAGACATTTCTCAACGGGAACCTTTTATTATACCTGAGAGCTGTTGACGGGCATTTGGGAGTGCAAGGTTCACTGCATTTCAGTTCGATTTATTTCAATAATATTTAACACTGCTATATATACTATCCTAAAATATATGTGGCCTTATATGTCTGCTTATATAATAACCATGTTCCATTTTTTTGTGCTCCAAAATCTTTTAGTGCAATTACTCCACACATATTTATCCTCTAGACTTGGAGCAGCAATTTCAGATTCTTTATGCAGAACTGCCCCAGGAAAACGGTACCGCAGACCAAACATTTCAATAATACCATCTACTGTCAATATACCATAGTATATCTATTACTTGCAAACTATACTTGATATGAGGAGTCTACATATGTATAATTTATTAGTTTGCCTTGATAATAGTTTAGAAGGGAGAAAGCAGCTTAAGAAGGCAGGTCTAATACAATGCAAGGAACATGAAGAAAATAAGAAATGACAAATACAGTTATCATCTGAAGGTGATGGTGTAACTGCAGATACATTAGATAGGTAGGACTGTGCTGTGTGGTTGGGCTGTGTGAACCTCAGAATTGGATGGATGGATAGACAAATACTTTTGACAGTTCCTATATGTGCAGTTGATTTGTGCGTTGAGCATTTTTACCTGGATTTCAAGCTTTAAACCTATTAGAAGTATGGGTTGATTATTCATCACCATTGAATACCTGATTCTGCCCCTTTCACTTTGGTGTTTGGAAGCATGCAGGTCCTTTAATAAATGTTGATACCAATAGAGATGTTTGGGACATTTCCAACTATTATCCAAACCTAACTTCCATTGCTGGTTATGCCTCTTAGCATTGATATTTTTCTTCCGTCCCTTCTGATCTGAGAAACTGTCAATGTATAGAGAAAGGTTGCATTGTTAAAGTATGACATTTTTAGAAACATATTAGTTGCCAGAAAATAATTACAGAAATTAAAGTCAAATTTAAAATGATGGTTGGTGATTTTTTAGTATTTGAAAAACATTTGTCAAATATGAAAAACAGTCTTAATTATTAGCTTATGTTAGTGACTTTTCAATCTAAGGAATATAGAAGGTTATTAGGTCTCCGGAGTATATTAGATATTAAATAGGCTCTTGAAATATCTTAATATTTATGTTTTGCAATGTCTGCATTATTAAAATATTTATTTTGTTATTAGCTAGTGTCTTTGTTGACTAGATGCCTTTACACTTGATAAACCTGAATTTAACAATTAGCACAGAATACAGAATTTATTTGGGAAATATGTACAATTCAGCATATCCAGTGTGATATACAAGTTGCTTGTCTGGGATACCTAAAGTAGTACCTTCTACCTAGTCTAGACATTTTAAATGCTTCCTCACCTCTAGCACTCATTTTGTACTTCGTACAATAAATTATTATTAGAGAACAGAAAGAGGAGACTGGTTATATCCCAAATACTGCACTATATTCTATTGAATCAACAAGCAGCTACCATACCCAGTGCAGAGCAAAGAATATCTATTGGACTTTCTGAATATTTTACAGAACAATAATTGTAACTTATTTAGATATATATACCCATATACTGCCATTAAAGTCCCCTCTTCTGTCCTTTTTTCAAATACTTTAAGGGTAGACAACCCCAATATATACAGAAAGAAATGAATTACTTACTTCTTTTTGGTAAATACAAATAGTAAATAAGCACCCATATTTATGTTTAAAATAAATATGTATATATGTATCTGTAATATTAGGATTCAACTACATCAACGTTTCAACCATTGTGTATAGAAAGTACTACCCCAACTCCAGGGGCAAGCATTTGTCTCTGAATGAAAAGAGTTCTGGCTAGGGTTGGTGCATGCCCTATAATGCATTGTCTTGCATCTGTGTAGTTTGGCCCTACTATAAATACAACTGATGTGAATCAGCATTAAACTTACAGATAATTGTTATTTCCAAATCAGGCAGATCTCAGAAAGTTCTGGAAAATCTAAATTGTTCTCTAAATGAACTGTCAAGAACAGGAAGAAAGGGTAAAGTATCCAATGCTGACATTGATAACTGTCTAAAAGGGGATGAACCTCACTCAAGAAAGATTAACTCTCACTCTGTTGTGTCTACAGGACAGGATGAAAAAAAAAATAAATGGGATAGAAGGGGCAAAAAAAGATTATTTGGATTCCTCCACAAATTTGACCTTAGACTGTGTTAAAGACATATGACTATGGCAGGGACATTATATTGTGAGCCCCTTTGAGGGACAGCTAGTGACATGACTATGGATTTTGTACAGCACTGCGTAATATGTTGGCGCTATATAAATACTGTGTTATAATAAAAATGCTTTGGGGTCATCAGTACCAATATTTCTACCCTAGTTTCCAGGCCAGACCTAACTAGTAAATTCAAATAAAATTTCAGTAAATAGTTTGGGACATACACTCATATCTGCATATTTAGGTGTAGAAACATGTTAGCCACAGAGGTTTTTCTAAGTATTATCTGAATTCTTTTTGCAGGAGGTAATATACAGACCAAGGTACAATTTCAAAATAATATAGATAAAAGAATATATAATATTAGAATATATAATGTAAAAGAAGTTTCTGGGGGCAGAGCTTCATGCAACAGATGGTCTCCATGCTTGCTAAGTTGAGCTTTTCAGTGGTGTTACCGAGCCTCCTGACTTCTAACCCACTCATCCATTTATTGACCAGACAGTGGACCCCACAGTTTCTGTGGTTGGGCGGCTGCCACGGGGGAATATAGTGATGGTCCTGCCTGCTTGACCTTGTGGCTGGTGGACTGTAGACCTGGTACTTCAGCTTACTATCCTCCCTGCAGCACTCGGACGGCTCAGGAACTTCCCCAAGAGGCCATGCACTGAGAGATTTCAGATCCCCACAGGGCTCCCAGGCTATGGGGCTCCCGGGCTATTGTGAGTACCCCCTGGCTTGCTTCCTGACATCAGCAAGCCACCTCAAATTTTGTTCTGGAAGACTATTACCAGGGTCACTGCTTCTTCTGGCTCAACTGCATCCTCCACCCTCACAGCCACTGCCTCCTCTGTTTCTGCTATTGGATACTGTTTTTGACTAACCACCCTGTGCCCGGTGCCCACGGCTACCCTGTTGCTCTGGAACCAAGTTTGGACACTGACCTCCTAAGTTGCCTTGCCTAGTGGAGCATCTCAGGAGCATCCAGGCTAAATGCTGGCAATGGCTGTTTAGTTTCAGGAGAGAGGCCCCAACTCCCACTGGGCTCCAGAACTTGGTGATTTCCCACCTGCTTATATAGGGCATACATTGATTTTCCAAAATAACCATACTCCACACCCATTGAGAAAGGCAGACCCGCCAGCTAGTCATCCCAGAACCACAACATGGGCACCTCCTTTGCCTCCCAGGCTGTCCTGAACTGTGATCTTTTTCCAGTGGGCCCTGCTATTTTATCGCCCCTTTTTTGGGATCCAGCAAAGATTCTCCACACTTCCACTGTCTGCTTCCGGTCTCCATTGACTCAGTGGACAAATGGGATCATGATGAATTCCTGAAATCCATCCCCACCCCATGTTGACTTTGAAACTTACCTTCAGCATCCAGGACTCCTTTCATTCTACACTGAATATCCTTGGCTCCAGGATAGAGGATGGGGCATCCCTTTTCCAACTGATTGCTCACAGAGATAATAAACTGGCAACCTTTCGACAACTGGGCAGCCATGCAACCTTCCTAGACACCATTGAGCTTCTGCAAGTGGCTTTACCAGGATGGCCAAAAAATCCTCTGCTCCTGATCCCCTCCTGCGGCATCTGAATGGCAACGCGGCCAAGGAAAGATCTGCCCAAGGCCCCTCATCTCACCCTCAACCTAAGGATTCCTCAAGGTCCCTTTGGAACCAATCATTACATAATTATGAATGATATATATGATTTGTTTTCTCTGTTTTTCTCTTTCCCTATATTCTTAGTGGCATAAAGTTTATATTGTAGAAAGTGCAAAAGTTTTTTAGTTATCCTCATTTCCCCTCAAATTTAACTTGCTATTTTGATCACGTACGGTTATACCTAATTGCAAAGTTTAATGTTTGCCTGGCCCGGAGATTGGAACCCCAAGGGACCTTGTGCAGGAGTTCTGCATGGTTACTTCTGCTACATATTTATCACCATAGCCTCTACTTACCAGGAGACTGTTGTGTTGTAGAAGATACCCTCCCTTGCTCATAACCATTGTGTTCTTACCCTCCCCTGTTCCCTGTGTCTCCCATCCCTTGTCTTTTCCCCCTCCCCCTGAGGACCACATGCAATGGGATTGCTAATGCTTGTCTCTTTTAATGTTAAGGGGCTTAATACCCCTGAGAAGCATTCCATCCTCTTGTCAGACCTTCATAGACAGCAAGCCCATTCAGGAGACCCATTTTTGTAGGGACTGTATACCCAAATACACAAACTGGAGGTCCCCCCTCTTGTACCACAGCTCAAAGTCAAAGGGAGAAATTCTCACAGATGCCCCTCCATCTGCTGCTGTGGCCGCCACATATCTCCTAATCTGAACTTAAAACACATCTCATGGTGGGCTGCACCTGGGATATCTGTGTGCAAATATTTTCACAACCTGGGCCTGACAACCTCACCCTCCCTTCTCTTTCCCACCAGGAGCAAAGAACCCTGCTATTTCAAGGCTGGTATTGGCCAACATATGTAGGGCCCAGCAAATTCTCCACTTCAGAGGATGGGTGGGCAGGGAGGTCATGAACTCCAGGTTGCAGATTTACAGACTGGATTTTTGGAGGTCAGTGCAACTCTCATTTCTTGCACATACTTCATCCAGGTGATGATTTCTCTCATGACTCCTGGCAGCTTTTGAAAAACTTTGTTCCAACCTTGTAGCTTGGAAATCAGACCTGGGGATCAATTTATCCACTGGCCAGAGGAAGAGGATTCTGCTCTGGATGCACAAAGTTTCCACCAGTAGTAGATATCAAGAATTGAGCTTCAAACTGGTCTCAAGATGGTACCACACCCCTTAAAAACTGCATTAGTTTTTCCCAAGAATGCCTGATGGATGTTGGAGGTGCCAGGCTCCATACATTATATCTTCTGGGATTGCCCACATCTATGGCATTTCTGGACAACTATTCTCTCCCTTGTTCAGCTGATGATGGACAAACCAGTCATTAATGATCCTGCCTTCTACGTCCTCCAGCACAATTCCTTATCCCTGCAAATGTACAAACACTCTGTGATCAGACACTTGATAATGGCAGGCAACTCCTGCATGTCTGCCTGTTGGTTGAAACCCGACCCTTCCCCTGTGTGCCTGTGGGTCCAGCGGGTCAATAAGATCTACCACATGGAGGAAATCACATCCTCCATTAGAGGGACAAGTAGAATATTCTATATTACATAATTCTACCGGTCTCAATTTACCTCCTTCCTAGAATATCAACGCCACCTGGGCCTGGCAAAAGGTAGTGATAGTGGAGTCCCCAGAAGTGCCTGATGCACAATCACTGACCCACACCTTCCCTGTGCTCTACCCACATTCACCTTCCCTCCCATCCTCCCCTCTCCTACCTATGTGTCTACTACATGGTTGGTCGATTGCCGTCATCTCCACTGTGCTCCCTTTCCAACAGGTTCATGACACCCTTGAGGGTCCACTGAGGCGCTGTTATTGCCTTCGGGTTTCGGGTGGTATGAGCAGCTTCATGCTTCTCAGTTCTTATAATCCCCCTGCTATGGGTGTTCTATCTTTCCAATCCAACTCCTTTAATTCTGTTGTAAAACTGCCAATAGCTTCTGGTAGTAATTCATAAGGAAGATTATACCAGAGTATCAGAACAGCAGTCAGGCAATTAGCAACACTGTTACATTAGGCACAACTTTTGTGTTGCCAGCATAGCAAGTTCCCCTCGACAGGTATGCCACTCAGTAATACCTATGTCTTCTTGTTGTTTGAACTCTGATTTCTTACACAATGTTATATATAGCCATTGAGCTAATGAAGTTATTATTACTTATTTACCTCTCAGGACTATTCACCTTCTGATCCCTCCCTACCCCTGCATGTGTTGCTAAATACAAATATATCTGCTTTGAGTGTGCTGATCCACATTAACATCTACCTCTTCTAAAGCAAATAAATGCTTTTTAAAGCATAAAGGCAAAAAAATGAAATGACCATTTGTTCAACTCTGCATTGGTATTTGGTATTCTTGTGTGGTTTTCATTTTGGTAAGTTAGACCTCAATAAATAACTCCCTCATGATTTACCCAAGATTGATTAGGGCTGAGGTTAACTCTGACATTGATTGGTTACTATTCTCTTCCTAGGTCACTGTTATCTGAATGTGCCCTGCTTGCCTAAATGGAACAGGACAATTGAAATGTCTTATCTAAAACACAAGGCTGCAGCAAGATGACATTTATTTAGTCAGCCTTGTCAAGCTTGGGATCAAAGTACGCCCAGCTGATAGTAGGCAAGGCAGGGCAAAGCCATAGATTCTTCTCTATAAATGACTGTCATTTATTTTTTCCTGTGTTCCAGAGCTCAGCATTTCTGATGTCTACATTTTCATCCATAGGAAAATACATACAATCTACTTAAAAGGAAATTATGAAAAACACCTTACAAGGTGCAGCATACTATGTGAGGAGAGAGATTAAAATCATACATGTGGTTGCTAGAAATGCAAACACAGGGAGAACAAGGTGGGCTAAGGAAAAACGAAATTTTATTTACAGATTTTGAACTAAAATAAATAAATAAATAAATAAAGGCACATAAAATGTTTAAAAAAAATTTGATGTAGAGTATATATGTTAATAGAACAGACATATTTGGGCATTACATATGCAGGTCTGCTTCCTGCTTAGTAGTAATGCACAATGACTGTGCTTTACTTCTCATTTACATTAATGCAATTCTACAGCTAAGTTTTGGCATTACTGAGAACAACAGATTCTTTATAAGTGTGAGCTTATCTCGATAATTTATTAAAGCTATAATGATTTTGAGTCAATTGTGTTTGTTATTGGTTATGCTTATATGTTATATTGATGTTTACAGGTTTGCATGAGAAAATATTTTAGAACACCAGCTACTGGCTGGAATGAAATGCAATGCAATAAAATGTCATCAATCTCTCCTAACCTTTTTCATTCCTTATCCACTATCTGAGCATGCTTTAATGCTATGGAGGGGGTAAAAGGGATTCACAGGCAACCACCTCTCACACTTATCAAAGGACAACATAATCACAAACTTCAGATGCTCCAGTAGATTGTGCTTAATATTTTATGAGGTATGATGTTTACAATAGCCAGTGAGGAAGGAAATGGTGGACCTATATTACGTTGTCTTAAGATCAGAGGTTGCCATATACTTTACTGTTATAGGAAATGGGCTCCCTAGCTTTATTTTTACTTAAGGGAATGTTCATAAAATGTATTTATCACTCTGCAGGGAATAATTATTTTGGCTTAGTGAATGAGGTGAACCGCTACTAACTTCATATACAAACAAAAAGCATGTTTTTTTAGTTTTTTTTTATAATTCCTTGCACATGATCAAGTATCCTTATCCAAGAACGGCTGCATTGTAAATTAGTTTGCATAATGAACAGTCAAAAATTGTTTACTGGATGAATCCTTATACTTAAACACAGACATCTAAACCAAGCTTTACAGTCCATCTTACTGAATTTGAGGTCTTTGGTTACTGGAGATGTGCAATACTTAGTAGTGCTCCCATGTAATCTTAACAATACAACTGTTGCTGAATAGCTGAGGTTTCCTGCACTGGTTACATCCAGAAAACAATTGTCTGATTCTCAGAGGTGCCAAAAGAATGATAAAAATAATTCAAGCAATGTTAACATGTGCAGTCCCGCTTGTTCTGTCGGGTTTCATCAGCACACCTTGCCGTTCCAACTTGCGATTTTGTTTCTCATTATCTGAACACCAGATGTACAGCTAAAGATTTGACAAATAGATTTCAGCTTCCCTTTTAAAGCCAAAAAAGACACAGAGACGGTGGAATAATTAGGATTTCAACATTATCGTATATCCAGCATGTGTCTGGTCAGGTGTTTAGGGCAACCACCTGGTCCAAAGTTATTATGAAAAAAACTGACTCAGCCAATTTTAAATCCCCCTAGACCTCATTGTAGCTTCCAACAGGAATATAACTCTGTAAATGGTCAGGTTATTTTAGCGGAACCAGGATCCAGATGGTCACCTCGTCATAATTCCAGATTGATTAAAGTCCCTGGACAAATGCATGTGAGCATCATAAATGTCTATGAATTATTTTATGTTTGTTTTTCTTAAAGGTACACCAGGCAGAGGCATAATAAAACAAAAGGGAACACAAAGGGAACACAAGACCTTTAGTTTGTTAAAGCACTATGTACCATGAACAATATTTACATATAAATTTTGTATAAATATGTATATATATATATATATATATATATATATTTAAACTCAAAATAGATTTTTTAGCATACAGGAAGATTTAACTCTGCTTTTCTTTAGCAGGTATGGGAACAGAGTGTACAAGTTTCAAGCAGCAAATCAAAAATCAAGACCAGGCAAAAGGGCACTCACAGAATAGTCGCAAATGTGGGGTTTGTAGCTTCCGCTTAGAGGGGTGCTTTCTGCTGTTGTCCTACAGACTTAACTCCAAACTCTGCTGGCATGTTACCACTTATATAACACATCCCAGCACTCTCCCAGGTATACAGCTCCACCTGCCAACACAGCTAACCTGTCCAGGTCCTACCTGGCTGAGGCTTCCTCTTTGGGCAATTTCTGGGATGAAATTAAAAGGCCCATTAAAACTGTTCTAGGCTCATTCTAGAGCCTAGAACAGTTATTTGTTTTTTTTTTTTTTTTATGGAACCTGCAACTATTAGATGCCTAGCCCACCCTGGGCTCCTTTCACAGTACCTGCCCATCTGTCTATGGGGAACAGAAGCCAAAAATAGTGGGAAATATACTGCCAATCCAAAACCCAACCCTGCTTTCCTGTAATATATATTTATATTCATTCTAATATTTTAGTGGAGAAGGAACGTTCTTTACTGCAAAGGGGACATATTCTGGAGTGCGCATGCGCGGGTCTCCAGGATAGCAGCCTAACTGAGCTCCGCACCACCCAGACGAAAGAGCAGCAAATAGCAGAGATCAAAGGCATACTCACCCTATGTTTTCGGTCCTGGACGTGGTGGACACCTCTGGGCAGCATGGGCACCCATTCCCATTCCTTTAGAAGCAGACAGGCCAAACAAGATCGCGGCGCGGCCTCAACTAGGCTCCTTTCTAAAATGTTGACCACAAGCTCCGCGAGTCCTGCAGGCTCCTCCAGCGTGCAGGAAACCGGCCAGGCTTCCAGGATGATGACAGCTCCCACCCATCTGCACCATCAGGCCCAGGTATGAGTGGGACTCAGAGGGATAACCTTCCCAACACCTCTGGCACTACCCTAGAGCAACGCAAAGCGGCTTTACACTAGGCTTAAACACCTGATTTTGTTGGTTTAAATGAGGAGCCATCTCCCTCTCTTGAGCTTGATCAGTCACCATCACTATCAATGGCAGTAGACCCCTCGCTACCTGATATTGCAGTGCCTTCTTCTTCTTCCTCATTAACCTTGGAACACTTTCAATCAATATTATATAATGTGTTGGAAGCTCAGGTCGGCTGAACATCTTACTAAGAAAATGAAGGAGGTTTACCATCGCACTGCACAGTTTGAAGGCCATATGACTGACGTCACCACGGTCTTAGAAGGCCATGAAGAGGACATGGATAAAATTCAAACACTGCACTACAAATTGGAGGATTCTGAAAGTCGTGCACGCCGCTCCAGTCTGCGCATAAGGGGCCTCCCAGAGCACATTGTGGATTTGTCATCTACTATCTTAGCTTCTCTACAGGAATTAGCCCCAGATGTACCAGTTGAATGGTTTGAGATGGACCAGGTTCATGGAGCTCTGACCAACCGCCAACCAAAGGATCAACCTCGTGATGTTATCATCAAGTTCCATTACTATCGTACAAAAGAGCACATTCTCTGTTGTTCTAGTGAAAGAGAGCCCCTATCTTCCCAAGGCCGTACTTACCAGGTCCTTGCTGATTTGGCACCCTCAACAAATCAAAAGCGCAGAGCGATGAAGCCATACATCTCAATACTCCAGCAACAACACCACGTGCAACACAGATAGGGATTTCCCATTCAGATGTCTTTTTATTATCAAGGTGCAACTTACACAGTCACAACCCCTGAAGAAGCAGCACAATGTCTTAGTGAAATAGGCCTCATGGATCGCTCTCCTTCTCATGCCTCTGCGGTTTCCAGATCACCCCACCACGATTGCAACCGGTCTGATGGGTATTTACAAGGCCCCTATACATGAAGGCAATGTTTCTCCCTGTTCTTCATCTTTTACCAACTGTTATTTTTTCCCCGTGGTTTGGATGGCCCCAAGCTGGCCAAAAATTTTTATGCAGTGCCTAAAAGTGTTACAGCTTACTTTTTGCTTCCAGGACGGGAACTATTTTTATCCATTTTATTTTATTTACTACTACATGAGGCCTGTTGACAAGTAATTTCTCTTTTATTTACGCTCTTTTTTGTGGCGGTAGCCCCTGTGCACTTCATTTTCCCCAATTGCTGAATCAGGTTGGATGTGGCTCACCTTTTTTCCCACCACTATGGTGGGTTACTGTTTAAATGTTTTGATGTTATGCTATTATTATTGCCGCTTTGTGGTGTGTTTTTTGCCTTGCCTCTCTACTACTCTATTCTTTATTTCTCTTTCTCCTGTCCCAACTCAAACCCCATTGTTTTTGTTTCAAATTTACCAATCCTGTATCTGTTAACTGGTTTTGGTGTGCTATGCGATTAGGAGTTCCTCCTAGAATGAAACTACTCATTTTATTCCCATTCCCACAATACCTGGTCTAGAATTGACCACATATTGTTCTCCACCAACTTTCTTTCCTCAGCTATATCTTGCGATATCCTTCCTATTCCTTGGTCAGATCATGATGCAGGTATGTTTTCTGTGTCCTCTTTAAATGAGCGGCCAAGGGAATTTAGGTGGGTTCCTAACGAGTCGATACTGAGTGACCCTAACGCAACCCTGGGGATTGGTAATGTACTGAGAGAATTTTTCTTGCTAAATGACACTGGTGATGTTTTTATGGGTACATTGTGGAACGCCCACAAAGTGGTCCCGCAGGGCCGCTTTATACAATTGGCCATTCATAGGAAGCGGAAAAGACAAGCCCAGATTACACAATTGGAGACGACTGTTCAGAATCTGAGGGCTCAATTTAAATGTGTGTGAGCAGCATCATTGGTGGATCTAGGGGAGTGAGCAGGGCGCGGACATCCCCATCGCATCACCCATCAAGATGTGACATGGACGGCGGCGATGGAGTAATGGATTCTGGGGGCGGGAAATTTTTAAACCAGATTGCTATGTAATCTTCCTTTAAATTTTTTTTTACAGTACAAAACAATAAAAACACACAATAAAAGTATAAATACATATTTTAGTGCACCAAGCATCATTGCCCAGTGCCCTGATTTACATTTTGCCCACTATTAGCCCTGACCTTGATCTGACCTTTCGATGGCTTATAAAAAACTTCCTAAATGTATAATTTCATCACTTTGTCTTTGACCTTGATTGTTCCTGACTGATTGCTGGAGACCACATGGCATCCAAAAGGCAACTCACTGGCACAAGAGCTGTTTTGGAGGAATTTGAAAGCAGCGATAGCGATTTGGAGTCCCTTGTGGAATGAAGCGGTAGTGATTCACCAGGAAATTTGTCATCAGACAGCGAAAGTGAACTGAGCAACAATTCTGAACCTGAGGTCAGTGCTGTGCGCACATGGTGCTCCATTGACCTAGATGCGGACCAGACAGCACCGACAAGATTTCCATTTACCGGCACACCTGGGATGAAAATTGAGGCTGAATGCGAGGACCCCTGGCATACCTGAAGTTGTTTTTGACAGATGAAGTTATCGAAAGAATTGTTGCGGAGACAAACAGGTAAGCTGCTCTGTGCTAACTTTTAGACATTTTTTGCTAATTTTTTTTATGCAAATATGTGTGCTGCTTTGTGTTTGCTAACTTTTTGAAATTTTTTGCTAATTTTCTTTTGTTATGCAAACATTGTGCTGCTTTGTGTTTGCTAACTTTTAAAAAATGTTTTATGCCAACATGTACACTGCTCTGTGTTTGCTAACTTTTTACATTTTTTCTATGCCAACATGTGTGCTGCTCTGTGTTTGCTAACCTTTTACATTTTTTTAATGCCAACATGTATGCTGCTCTGTGTTTGCTAACTTTTTGAAATTTTTTGCTAATGTTTTTTGCCAACATGTATGCTGCTCTGTGTTTGCTAACTTTTTGAAATTTTTTTCTTTTTTTTTCTTTATGCCAACATATATGCTGCTATGTGTTTGCTTACATATTACTTGCAACCTTCACCACACTATAAAGTAATATATACTAAAATACTTTTTTTATTTTTTTTATGCAGGTACGCTGGACAAAAACAAGGTGCTCCACACCTGAGGTTTGCAAGAACCAGAAAGTGGGAACCATTGACCAAGGATGACATTTGGCTGTTTTTTTGGCTTGGTTATCCTGCAGGGAGTTGTGGGCAAACCCATGCAGAAGTGGTACTGGTCCAAGAATAAAATAATTGGCGCTCCATTCTTTGGCACAGTCATGCCTGAATACCGCATTTCCCTCATCATGAAGTACCTGCACTTCACAAACAATGAAGAATTTGATGAGACTACCCATCCTGCACCAAAAGTGAAGAAAATTTGTGAAGTGTCTCAGCTGGGTGCAGTACATTGCCCCTGATTCATCAAGCAGAATCGGATGATCGCTCGCGCATTCGTATTCGCGATCCGAAATCGTACGCCGTCACGCTATTCAGCAACTGAAAAAGTTTGCGGCCGGAGCCGCGCATCTCCGGCAGCTTTACACTGGCGAGCTTGCATTAAAAGTCACTGTTCCTCTAAAAAATCATTCTTTCTAATGGCACACATAATTTTATTGATGAATCAGGGGCATTGTGTCAAAGAGGGCACGATTTGGCGTGAAAATGTATATGCTGTGCGAATCCTCATCTGGCTACATATGGAATACAGTACTGTACAGTGGAAAAGGGACACAGTTCAACCCCAGATTTAGCCATTATGGATTGGCAACATCTTCAGTACTATCCCTCATTGAGCCATTGCTAGATCAGGGCTATTGTGTCACAACTGACAATTTCTACACCTCTACTGAGCTTTATTTCTTCAGCAACACAGAAGAGGTGCAGATAGACCTGTTAGGGCTTACCGGCGCAACCTGCCATCACGGTTTGCAAAAGGGAAGCTGAAGACAGAAGAAATTGTTGCCTGGCAGAAAGGAAAGATGATGGCCCTGAGATGGCGTGACAAGAAAGATGTGTGTCTGATGAGTACTGTCCATGATGCCTCCGCTGTTCTGGTACACACAAAACATGGGAAAGAAGTGATGAAGCCACAGGTGGTGATTGACTACAACAACACCATGGGAGGTGTCGACAGAGTTGACCAAGCCATGACATTCTGCCTAGCGATGAGGAAACAGGAAGTACTACAAAAAATCTTTAGGCATCTACTTAAGCAGTGCCTATGGAATGCCTACATTCTGTACAAAAAAAATAGTCAGGGGCCTGTGAATCATTCTGATTTCATTTTGCAAGTTTCCGAATCCATAGTCAAGAACCACCAAACACCATCAGTGGCTATGAATAGACCTGGACGTCGTGCTTCCACCATTGTCAACCCAGAACGCCTGACCGGTCGTCACTTTATTGAATACATCCCACCAACCCAGAAAAAGGCCGCAGCTACAAGGATGTGCGTGGTTTGCTGCTCAAAGACCGATGACAGAGGAACGAAGAAATGCAAAGAAACCAGGTTCTACTGTCCTGGCTGTGATGTTGGACTTTGTGCAGCACCCTGCTTCAAAATCTACCACACCCGGGATGTCTACTAAAAATATAAATATTTTTTTTTTTTTTAAATCTGCATTTAATTTATATTAATATTTATCAATAATTTTGCACCCTTGTTTGGAAAAATTTCAGTGAGAAATTTTTGATAAAATATATTTTTTTTTAAATTACATTGTCGTGGTCTAGTATTTCAATATTTTTTATAATTATGATTTATAATTATGTATTTTATTATAATTTATGATTTTCTTATAATAAATAAATATCATTATTTTACCCAGAAGGTAATCCTAAGAATTACAGGCCCACAATATAAACAAAAATTTCTACGCAAAAAAAAATAGGATCACTTTTTGCATAAAAAAACTGATAGAATTAGAAAGCTAGGGGGGTTAAGCAATCCTTTCAAGTGAAACATAAGGTGAACTAGTATTTTCCTAATGAACCTCTGGCAGCCAAACTGAATGACACTATGGGTACTTTTCAAATGACATGGTCACCCTGAAAAGACAACTATCTGCTGGCTGATTTTATTACAGATTTACTATTACTTTAAAAGTTTTTTTCTAAATGTGCACACCCCAGTGAATATTGCTGGTCATATTTGATTTTGGGTCCTCACCCTATAGATATGTATTTTTTCTATATGCCTTCTTTTCCTTTCCCCACCCCTCTTTTAGATTTCTTTACTGTTTTGTATTTTGTATATTTCCTGATATTTCTTGAAAAATTGTAAAACCCTTATTCTTATTAAAAATATTGAAAACAAAAAAAGGGACATGTTCTTTCTGCAATAAAATAAACTTACCTGCCTGTTTGCAAATTTTTTCCTCAATGAATGCTACTGGGAATGAATGAACGTCCATGTGCATACACAGGAGTTACATCATTCTGGCTTTTAAAATCAAAATAGCCATAGACCCAGACCTTGGAAGCACCTTGAAGAAGAGGTATGTCCAAACTGTTTGTAAATATCTGATACAGGAGCTCTAGCCAGACAGCATAACCATGTCAATTACAATTTTTTTTCTCTACTATACTGAAAGGATAAGTGCACTGTTTTACAACATGCACTTATCCACCCCTTTACACTAACCTAATCCAACTCTTTCTCCTCTCAGAGTTTTCTTTTTACAAAGGTTAAAGTGCTACAATTTCATGTTTATTTACATTTATCCGCCTTAAGTCCTTAACCACCTGAGCGTTACACTGAGGTCTAGATTTCTGTTCCAAAAGTGTTACAGGGTTTCATGAAATTTTTTTTTAAAATTGTAGACCTGTAACTTACAGAAATATGTCCGAACAAGGGTTCTAGTAGATATCATGAATATAAAAAATGTTTGAAACACACAATCATGTAAAAAAAAAAAAAATTACTTTTAATAAAATTAAATAAAAGACACAAAAATCAGCTTAAACAAGAATACATAAATAAATGAAAAATACTGAAAATGCAATAATTCGGTATACCGTATAGTAATATATTTTTCTATAACACCTTCCTAGTGTCCGTCACATACCTATAGACAAAACCACATAAATATATTTTCTATTATTTTGTATTGGATTGGATACGGGAGTTTGTATCCAATCCAATCCAAAATATGAATTTGAATTTCCAAGTTATTTACTTTTACTTTTTTTTTATTATTTTGTATTGGATTGGATACGGGAGTTTGTATTCAATCCAATACAAAATGAGTGTTTGAATTTACCAGTTATGTACTTTGTATTAATTTTATATTATTTTGTATTGGATTGGATACACGAGTTTGTATCCAATCCAATACAAAATATGAATTTGAATTTACCAATTACATACTTTGTATTTATTTTGTATTATTTTGTATTGGATTAGATACAGGAGTTTGTATTCAATCCAATACAAAATGTGTTTGAGTTTGAATTTGAATTTCCCGCACACGCGCCGACGTCATCGCCGAGGGACACGCACGCAGGGAGAAGCCGGCCGGCTTTTTTTTCTCCGCCGCCTGGCTTCTTGTCTTAGAAGGCACCCGATGCTGGAAGGGGAACGACGCTGGATGATCAGCGGGACCAGGTAAGAAGCTGGCCGGCCTCTTCTTCTCCGCCTGGTCCCGCTGGTTCTCGGAGAAGGCAACCGACGCTGGAGAGGGAGATCGACACTGGAGGACGACGCTGGAACACGAACACGACACTGGATGAGCACAGCGGGACCAAGTAAGTGATGATTTTAATATAGGGAGAAAAGTTCGGGGTTATCGAAAATAGTAACTTTTTTTAGCCCGTACCAAGGTCGGGCTTATCGGTCAGGTGGTTAATCCTGTTTGTGCTGGGTAATTCAGACTCCAAGACTTCTGTGGGTTAATTCCCATTGAGGTGGAAAATATTGGTAAACAAGCCCTATTGCAGGATTTTTCGAATACTGTAGTTCCCAAAGGTCTTGGCGCGTATCCAATTTTAGTGTTCACAATTGCGTATAGTTGTCTATAGCAAAAGTATTCCGTAGATGGTATTTCTCGTTTGCTCAATAATAATTCCCAGGTGACTATAACCCCTTTATCTATCATATCTTTCAGTCTCATAAAGCCTTTTGAAATCCACCACCCAAAATCTTCTGGGTTCAATCCCGGCCAAAATTCTGGCTTATTCCAAAGTTGTCCAAAGGAAACATAAACCAAGGTAAGCTTTGAATAACTGTGATACCTATCCCAAATTAAGTGCCTTAATGAAGGACATTAATGAGGGGACCTATCATTCCCCTCGTTTTTCTCTTTATCCACATGAGTGATTCAATGGAACAATGGAAGTCATCAAGTGCCTCTAAATCAACCCATTGGGGTCGAAAACCCTCTACAGTGCTCAGCGAAAATTGAGCTATTTGTGCAGCAATATATTAATATTTAATATTAGGAACACCCAGTCCTCCACATTGTTTAGGGGCATACAAGGTAGCCTTCCAAATTCTACTCTTTTTACCCGCCCAAATAAAGTCAATAATTCTAGATTGTAAAAGTTAGATATCTTTCTGAGATAACTGTATTGAAACAAATATAGTAGTCTAGGTAACAGGTTCATTTTAAAAGTAGCAATCCGGCCTAACCAAGATGGAAGGGCTTGAGATCAACGTTGAAGATCTGCATACATTTTTTTGAATAGTGGTTTGTAATTAGCCTTATAAAGGGCGTTATAAGAGGTGTCTGTGGAAGGCATGGTAACTGTGTTCAATTTTCTTTCTGTTGAAATTTTCCTTTCCCTTTATGCTATAATGGGTACAAATTTATGGGGGCTTCTTTTTTGTGGTGGACTGAGCACCCCCTTTTGGTATCAAATCCAAATTCCTAAGAAGATTTTCTCCCTCAGTCAAAGATGGAAAAGAAACATTTTTCCCCTGCACTTGAAAAGGTAATTTAAAGAGGAATGCCCATCTATATTTACTTCTTTGATCAATAAGAACTTCTGCATTGTATTGTATTGGGTGTTAGATGTGAAAAGATTTGGATCTGATGTCCTTCCATTTCAATGCTGTTTAATCCTCTAGTTACTTTCATCAGAGTTTTTTTGGTCGTATAATAATCCAGTTTAACATCACATCTCTAGGTGGACCTCCAGGTTTAGGTGTTATTGACACTCTATGAGCCCTATCTATCTCCAGATGGGGCTCTGGGTGATCAGGTAATATAGCTTTAAGAAATCTTTTTGTAGCTTCCATCAAATCTTTACCAGATTCAGGTGATCCCCTGATCCTAAAGTTATTTCTGCGGAATCTATTTTCCAAGTCATCAATTTAAAGTTGCAGTTCCTCAATTTAATTTTTCAGTACTAATATTGCCTCGGAGTTCTGAGAGACCTTTAAGCCTAATTCCTCTATTTGTTTCAATTCAAAAATCTCAATTCTGGAGCCCAAATTTTTCAGGTCTTGCCTTTTTTCAGAGGTAATAGGTGAAGTGACTTTAGCCAATTCTATTTGCAATAGCTTAGTCATATAATCAAACACCCTATTTTCTTCTACTGACAGCATAGTTGACTGTTTAGAGGCAGAAGGATCTTGAGCTGGTGCACTAACTCCTAACTTTCGTTGTTTCTTCAGAATTTTTATTATCAGTCAGTATCATTATATAAGTCTCCTTTGTATTGATGTACAAGGCTATTATCTTGAGATAGGATTGAACCCCATTGAAATGGCTAGGGGAAACTGCCAGCCTCATGTGGCTGCTTAGTTTGAGAGCTCATAAGGGACCCACATGGAGAAACCTCATCTCTCCCTCTGAATCCAGGGCTTTGTCTCCTACCTTGCAGGGAATTCTCTTCTTCTGAGCTGCAGAGTGTGCAGCGGCGTTAGCTTCCAGAACCACAACCATCTTAGGGACAAGTCTCAGGGATCGAGAGTGTGGAGCTCAATTTTTGGCTTTGTTCTCAGCCTTCCCCATCATTCTCCTAGCCTGTGTTGTTGCTTGCTAATGCTCGCTCGGGTTATCACAAGTGCTGGAACTGCTGTATGATCCGGAGGGAGCAGGGCTGTCTAGCAGTACACTTTCATGGGTGCCCGCTCATGCCCCTCCCCTTTTTGTCTCCACTGGAATACCCCTGTTGGGTCCCTACATTTGTAAGTGAAAAGTTTGCTTTATATCAACCCCTACAAAATACATTTAAGGCTAAGGGCTGGCCTTTTTTCTAGTATTAGATGCAATAGAAAAGACTAGAGTCTTGGTCAAATGGTATTGCTCTGTGTGTCCTTGTTGGATAATTCCTGTCTTGATAACCACATGCCATTCAAATAAGTAGTAGTAAGAAATCTTTTCAGCATCTGACACAATGCATTTATTTATTATTTCAATTTATTTGTGCATACTTACTCATTGTGATAAGATCTCCCATATCCAGCAGACTTCAAGGTATTAAATATATAAATGGGTAAAAATAACACTTAGCTTGGATTTTTCTGTTGTTTTTGTGCACTTGTATAAATAGTTAAAACCCAATTCATGGAAATTTTTTTTTTAGTATAAAACAGAGTTGGGGCGAACTCGTATTTTTGTTTATTCTTCACTTACATCCATTGGAGCAACCACGGGAGCAATCACAACAGAACAGGGTTCGGCATGTGGTGGACTGAGTGGACCAACTACTGGGAGGGGCTGGACAGGACCCAGCTGTCTTGGTCCATGTTGGAACCAATGACAATATAAATGGAAGATGGAGGATCCTTAAAAATCAGTTTAGGGAACTAGGTTTCAAGTTGAAGAAAAGGACCTTCAAGGCTATGTTCTCTGGAATATTGCCTGTGGCATGCGCAACACAGGAAAGGCAGAGGGAGCCTAGGCAGCTAAACGCATGGCTTAAGTCCTGGTGCAGAAAGGGTTTGGGTTCATAGAACACTGGGCTGATTTTTTATTGGGGTACAACCTGTATGCCAGAGATGGTTTGCACCTAAATGAAAGGGGGTCTGCTGTGCTAGGGGAAAGATTTAGGGGAATGGTGGAGGGATATTTAAACTAGGACAGGGGGGGGACAGTAAAATAAGGTGGCAGAAAGGTTAGTCAGGGGTCAGACACTAGTGGAGGGTGGATTGGAGATAGTTTGGGGGAGGATTATGGATAATTTTAAAGAGCTTCCCATGTTACAATCAAACATTGGATTGTGCAGTACTAGTTGTACTGAAAAACAAAATGATTTGGCAAACAATGATGGTAAAAGCAGCAATGATTTAAAGAGCCAGTTCACCAATGCTAGAAGTCTAGCAAACAAGATAGGTGAGTTGTAAGACTTAATGAGTGATGAGAATTATGACTTAGTTGGCATTGCTGAATCCTGGCTTTGTTCTTCGCATGACTGGGCTGTCAATATTCCTGGGTATACTTTCTTTCGTAAAGACAGAGTCAAACAAAAGGGTGGTGATGTCTGTATGTGAGAAGTGATCTAAAAGTGAATGTGAAAGAAGGAATTGCGGAGCGAACAAGCGATGAGGTTGAGGCATTATGGGTGGAGTTGAATGTGGGGTTGAATAACACACAATTAATGATTGGAGTCTGCTATAGCCCCCCCCCCAGTGCTAAGGAAGAAATAGAAAATCAACTACTAGCACAGATAGAAAAAGCAGCAAAAAGTGGAAGTGTTTTAATCATGGGGGATTTCAACTACCCTGACATTGTCTGGAGTAATGGCACTACAGGAACAGCATAGGGGAGGAAATGTGTGAATTTAATACAAGATAATTTTATGGTACAGTTTATAGAAGCCCCACCTAGAAATGATACTCTGCTGGACCTAGTTCTTTCTAACAATGCAGAGCTTCTAACAAATGTGCAAATAAAAGAGAATCTGGGTAGCAGTGACCATAATATGATTTCATTTAATGTAAGCTGTAAACAGGAAGCAAAAACAGGAAGGTAAGATAAAAAAAAAGATAAAAACATTTAATTTTAAGAGAGCAAATTTTCCATTATTAAGGGCGGCTCTCTGTGACATGGACTGGGAGAAGAACACAGAACAGAAATGGGAATGTTTCAAGTCTGTTCTACAACAGATGATGGCTTACAGCTGATGGTAAAAAAAAACCCATAAGGAACAGGAAAAGGGCATTCCAAATATATAAAAGTAAAGGATCACCTTCATCATTTGAAACCTATAAAGAATATACCAAAAGATGTAAAAAGGAGCTAAAATGTGCAAAACTTCAAAATGAAAGACAGATTGCAAAGGAAAGTAAGGCAAACCCCTCCAAAAATTTTCAAATATATTATTAGCAAAAAGTTCAGATCTGAGCATGTAGGGACCTTAAAGGATGTCGCTTTATTGGTAACTGGGGATAAAGACAAGGCAGATTTACTAAACACTTTTTTTAGCTCTGTGTACATGAAAGGAAATTGGCAGAGCTCAAGTCCAAATTCACAACAGCAATGTCACTGCCCTAGATGAGTCACAATGGCTCAGAATTGATGTAAATGAGAAACAGCTGGGAAAAATTAAGGTTGACAAAGCACCAGGACCTGATAGATTACATCCACGTGTCCTCAAAGAGCTGAGCTTATTTCAAAGCCATTATTTCTAATTTATAGAGACTCTATAGACACTGGCAAGTACTGGCAAGTACTGATGGGTTGGCGTAAAGCCAATGTGGTTCCTACCTTCAAAAAGGGAGCAAAGTCATTACCAGGTAACTACAGACCTATTGGTTTAACGTCCATAGTTGGAAAGGTCCAAGAGAGTTTGATAAAGAGCCACATAGAGGAGTTTCTGCTAGAAAACAATATTATAAGTTTCATGGTTTCAAAATGTGTTACATTTTTTTTGCAAGTAAATTTATTTTACATTGTAGGCTATACTTTTTAGGCATAACTCGCCGAAATATGTACAATATTTAATACGTTTAATAATAAACTTAAAATAAAAAAAAAACAAAAATATGTTAAAAAAAATAAAATTTTGAAACATGTAATATAACTGTACAGTAGCATATATAATATTTATATATATAAAATTATATATATGTTATATGAAGATTTCCTTATATTGGACTCAATACAGCTATCTTATAATGAATCAGTACAAAATTATTTGAATTTCCTGCTGCTTCTCCTGCCCACACCGACACATGCACCGGGAACCCTGGAGATCATCTCTGCATTTTGAAGATCGTAGGAGGATGACGTGTCCCCAGGACTTGCGGGGACCAGCGGGGCGCCGGGGGACGCTGATGAAGCAAGGTATGTGGGTTTTTGTTAAGTTTAAAGCGACCCCGAGTGTGACTCAGGATTACTCAGGTATAATCCACCCTGAGTCACACTTTGGATTACCGCTAGGAGGGTTTAAGCTCAACTCCAGCAAAGTTTTAAAATTCCCAAGGGAGTTTAATTCTCCCCTACTGCAAGCATTCATGTATTGGGTTATCTAGGGTATGTATA
Organism: Pyxicephalus adspersus; assembly: GCF_032062135.1. Lineage (NCBI taxonomy): Eukaryota > Metazoa > Chordata > Amphibia > Anura > Pyxicephalidae > Pyxicephalus > Pyxicephalus adspersus. The sequence continues at coordinate 25,897,014 of NC_092868.1, read as the reverse complement.
TATTTACCCAAATTCTCACTTCTTCCTCATGACAGGACTGGTCCAGCAAAGTCTTTGAATAGCCCATGATTTCCCAGTCACCCACGGTGGTGGATGTCGCCAACACTGGGCCCCTGTGCAGAACTTATGTGGAGCCCCACCTTGTTCTCCATGCCCCACCCATACACCACATCAACACCTGCCCACTCCACCCCACTTACTGACATAGATCCACAACCGCAAGTAGGAAATCAGGTAAAAAAAAGAAAAAGTAGGTTGAATTGAACTGATGCCATCGGCAGCACAGTTTGATAGCTGTGTCTATAGGCGCTGTTTGTCATATTGTGGCCTTACAACCTATTGTGTTAAAACCTTCATATCTTCAGGTATTAGCACCTAAAATTTCAACCCCTAGCTTTAAATAATTTGAAGACATGGGCTCATAAATGTAAAAGATTGTGTAAATACAAGAATCTATTCTTTCTTTGGGAATTGCTATTTCAAAACCAAGTGCCCTAAATCGAACATGCAAATTGCAGTGCCACTCCCTATTACAACTAAAAATTTAGGAAATATAAAGGTTTGAAAACAGTGAGATGTTAGGCTGCAGAATATGACAGTCAGCCTTTACAGACACAGTTATCACACTGCTGCTCATTCTCACACAATAAAAATAGTAGTTAGCCCAAGTGAACCCAATTCTCAAAAGTAACACTGTAAGTAGCACATGTTTTAGGACATACCTCAGTATCATGCTTGATAGTTTGCATCAATTTCAAGAGTCTGGCAATGACAGCCTCTAGTACTGGATGACTTAAGTTTCACTTTAAAATACAAATCAATTTGCATTTCTAGCTTTCATCTCACGTTAAAAAAATAAATGTCTTTTCCCAGGGCTCCAGAGTTGATATATTTTTGCCAACTGCAACTAAAAGGTATGCAATATTTGCTTCCAACTCCAACTCTACAGCCCTGGTTTACTCCTGACTTTAGGATAGTGGGTGGCGCCATGCAAATAATTCCATTATATGCCAAGTCAATTAGTCTATGAAAATGCAGACACTGTGTAAATGAATCTAAAGGACTGAAATTTGCTATTTCTATAGTGAATGTATTTAGAAAAAGTGATAGGGATTTCTTTAATTTTGTCCTACTTTATTTATATTTGTCAAAGGAGCAGGGATATGTTTAAATGTCCTGTCTAGCTAAGTCAGGAAAAAATCATGTTAAAAGACAGAAATCGACACTGACATTGGAAAAGAAAGGTAAAACCAATAAATATAATGTTTTTTAATTTCATAAGATATCCTGGATAGGAAAAAATTGACTTGAGTCTGTAGGAATGATATCTAATACTGATTGCTTTGTGGACAAGGCATGATTAAATAAATTTGTCATTTTTCCAATGTAGTTACAGCCTAAGACCCTATGATGCAAGAGTATTGTGTGACCAGAGAAAAGGTCCAAACAAATGAGGTAATCAGAATCTTAGCATCCACAGAGGCAAGATAATGCATGGGTGTGCCTATCTGCTGAGTGATCTGATAAAAGAATTCCTTATGTTTACTTGCTGATAAAGCTTCTGCTTTGGTGGAGCAATCAGTAAATGAATGAGCCGTAACCAACACAATATTATAGTGATGTGTCTTAAGTCTTAAGAGTCTGATAAGTCTTAAGAATATGAATTTTAATTCTAATGTAAGAGACCTTCTTTGGACTAGTTCAATTTTGCTAAATTACAGCCTTGGTAAAGTCAAGCATGAGCACATAGAGGCATCTACATCTTGCAATTGTGGTCTCTCATAGAGATTACAAGGTAATCTACAAAAAAACAAAAAAGTATATATAGTAGAATATATTTGCTTTTTCAATGTGCCAGCTTCCTCGATTTCTGCTACTTTACAGATTCATAGCTGATCCAGGTATTCAATATGATCAAATACCTGCTCCCCCTCCACTGCATGCAATAAATCCAATACACATTTCCTAAAACACTGCTACTGTCTGGCCACTGCAAGTATTCAACTGGTCAGGTGAAACAAATACCTGTTGTAGGCAATGGTTCCTCCCGCTAGCTACGTCCTCGTAGTGACATGTGCTGGCAGGAGAAGACACTCCAACTAAAAATACTGGTGACAGACTCATTTTAGATGTCTTTTTTATGAAGACAGGTAAAGTTTATACTACATAGAGCTGAAAAGAAAAGTTATTTTGTTTAGCACATGTATACTTTTATAAGAAATATAAGATGCATACATACTGTACCTTACTTACAGCAACGAGATGGAGAACTAAAGTGAATTTATGTCTTGTTCTGACAGAACAAAGCAACACATTTACAGACCTTTACATTAGATATATGTGTTGTGATGGGTGAAACCCATGCTCCATGATACCAGGAAGTACTGGGTATCTTGTTTGGTTCCTGTTGCTAAATGGAGGGGCAGAAGAGTGAACAAAATGCAGGTATATACAATGGTGGATTGGGGGGTGAAAGCTAACAGCATTTTTTTCCATGAATAGGCAAAGTAAAGGTTTTTTTGCTATGAAAGGCTTAGGCTTATAGACAATAGGGTTATTTGGCTTCCCCTAAAACTGACCTTAGACTGTATTAATGACATATGACTATGGTGGGGACATTTGATTGTGAGCCTTTTTGAGTGACAGCTAGTGACATGGCTACGGACTTTGGATAGTGTTGCGTAATATATCAGCGAAAAAGCCTAACAGCTAGTTTTCTGTTTACTGAAATAATATTGAAATAAATATTTAAAAATATACACCCCACTTATGTCTCAAATAATGTAATTTTATTGGTATTTATTTTGAATATTGAAACTTGCCAGTAGCTGCAGCATTTCCCACCCTCGTCTTATTTTCGAGACAATCAATTTTCCTGTTTTCCAAGGTAAAAATAGGTACCTTGACTTATACTCGGATCGACTTATACTCGAGTATATACAGTATTTACCTAGTCAGCTAGGTCTGCTTCCTACCCCACTCCCAATGGTTTCTGTGCTTCTTGAAACCAGTCAGATAGTAAGTATTTGAGCAGTTGCTTCTTTATTCATAAGGTATGCCATTGTTAATTTGACTTTTCTGTTGAAAGCTTTAATATAAGTATATGTTTTGTGAATGCACAATTTTATGCAATATGGATAGGAAATCATACAATCCTGCATCTTGTATTGTCTTACTGCACAAATAAAAAAAAATGCTTGCTTTATTCAAGCCTTTGCCATTAATTTAATTGAATTTATTTTCAGGCGTTGCAGACAATTGCTCTGGAAAAATGTAATTTGTACACATTAAAAAAAAACCTTATCTTTTGTTGTTGTTAAAATGTTTCTAAGATTTCCTCTTTCCCCAGTGTGATTTAAAAAAAAAAAAACACACTCTCACCTACTCCACCTAGGTGGTCCAATGGCATCTTTGTTAGTGGCACCTGCACAGGGGTAATCATCTTTCCATGACTCAGTGGCACTCACCTAATGGCACATGAACACCACCCATTGCTAGATACAGTGAGTCCAGTCTGCATGATGACCTCCCAGAGGAAATTCTAAGTGAGAGGATAGGCTTACAAGGCACAGCACTATAGTGATGGCAAGAAGGGTTTGGCAATTTTATTCCTAAAGAGTAATTCCGATTAAAAAACACCTACCTTTATAACTATATTTTTTACATTTCAGGAAATCCGCTTCTGCACATTCCCAGGATCGGCATGCTCAGAAGGATCATCACAAAGCCTACTGGGATACGTGGCATTAGTATCCAAAGGGGCTGCGAGTTTCCTATTCAGGAAAAGTCGGTAAAGACGGAAGGGGAGGAGTCCTCCTACAAAAGTAATTAAAAACAAAATTAAAAAAAAAATGTTTTTCACATAAAAGGGTCAGCCACTCTTTTTTATAATATAAAAAATGGGGTGATAGATCCACTTTAATTATGGCTGGGGGGGGGGTATATTGGGAGGACAAGACAAAAAATATAGATCGAGTTCAATTTTAAAGTTAAAAAACATTTTTTTTTTTGTCTTCCTTGGTTCCCCAACCCCACATCTTTTGGAAGACCAAAAGGCTTATTTTATACTTGCCTTATTTTTGGTCCAGTGATACCAAGTCTTGATTATGCTAGATATCAAAAGTCGAGAAAAGAAAAGGGTTTGAGGCTGAGGAACTTTTGGTGAAATTATAATTATGTATTTATACAGTTTACATACATAAATTCAAATACCATGTCTTGTTATATATTCACAAGACTGGGATAAGTAGTGCTATACACACTCAAACCAGATAGCAGTTGAAATACCGGTATTGGTCGCATATGGCCCGACGCATTTCACCATAGTTGGGCTTCCTCGGGGGCATAATAATATACGAACTTTACAGTCTGTATATACATACAAAATAATGTAGATTACATTATGTACAAAACATTGCATAAAAATTGCTATAAAAAATACATTGCATAAAAACTATCTAATGCACTTTATTTTACATCCAGTCCAACTAGTACAGCTGAGACTATTATAATCTTCACCTTTTTTGGTTATATCACGATTAAATTTAGATTTTCATCACTTTCTTGTAAGTAATGAACCTATTTTTATTCAATTCCTAAAACTTACATTAAATTAGACAGAGTATCTCACATCATTATTATAAGGTACATGAATCTACCCTTGATTATACCCTTGATTTGGAGTTTTTTTCTCTTTTATTTACCTAATGTAAGGTATAATAGCATTTTTTTTGTTGAACCATTAAACTTGTATGCTTTATATGTATTTTTATGCAATGTTTTGTACATAATGTAATATATATTATTTTGTATGTATATACAGACTGTATATGAGTTTGTATATTATTATACCCCAGAAGGTAGCCAAACTGGCGAAACGCATTGGGACATTATTGACCAATACGGGTAATTTGACCTACTATCAGGTTAGAGTATTTGTATAACAAAACATGGTATATGAATTTATGTATGTTTACCATAATTATGTATAGATCTATACTGTATAAATACATAATTATTATTTCACCTAAGTACCTGAGCCTCAAAACCTCTTTCTTTTCTCCACTTTTGATTTACTCTTCATTACATTAAAGAGGTGGCTCTAATCTACATATTTGCAAAAGAGGAGAGAAACATCTTTAATTGTGGTATGCTGGATATCATCTGACCAGTAAGTGAGATAAGGTTCATTTAATTTGGTGCAGCTTATAATGTGCACTTGTGCAGTGATATCAAAGTAAGCTATTTTAGTATAGGAAAGGAGCCTGTGTAACTGTTCAAACCTAAAGGCAATGCAGGAGTTTATCTTTCAAGCCTTATGTGTTCACAAAAACTTAAAAAAGAAAACAAAAACTCAGTTACCTCACTAATGCATTAAAGCCACTGCAATGTTATTGGCATGAAGTTTATATGTCATCCTTATGCTTGTATAGATTTTCCCATGATATTCCATACCAAAAACATGCTAGTAAACAAAAACTAAACTTTCTACCAGATTTTCTTCCTGGGGTAAAGGAATACTGTCCTGCCAGATGATTACCTAAAACTTATATATCTTACCTTACCTTACTCTTATTTGTTACAATTGAACTTTTTCAGTAAATAGACATATCATTACTAACCTAACCCCTATATTTACTATTTTCTTCAGACCGCCCTCTGGCTCATGATTTAATAAGACTAACTTAGTCACCATTAAGATTTGAATCGATAGCTGTTGGTCCACAAACTCTTTTACCCCTCCCAGGGGGGAAACGAACACTGTTCTGCCAGGTGAAACACATCAGAACTCAGGATCCAGTTCAGTCAGTGTATTGTAAAAACCTCTAAGATCAAGTCAGTTGTACTTTGTATAGTAGATACTCCCCAGGTTACAAACAAGAGAGGGACTGTAGGCTTGTTCTTAAGTTGAATGTGTATGTAAGTCAGAACCGGTACAGTATTTCAATGAATGCAATTAGGACAGATTTTTGCCTCAACATAATATAAGGCAGAATGATGTCAGTTACTGTATAAAATCCTCACTGTGAGTTATTCACAAACAAAGCAAAAAAATATTTGATGGAGCCTAGATATTCATTAATTTCTCGAGCAAGCTGTGCTTTGATATGAAAAATATAAAAAAACAGCTGCAGGGTTTGTCCTGGAGTTACAAGATGTTGCAGACCACCTCAGCTCTTAGGACCACCCACAACCTCAGCTGTATTTAGCAAAAGATTTCCTCTGCAAGTCATGCAAAGCACCCACCCCATCAAGCCTCAGTCATGTACACAAACGAGCAAGGAATCATCATTTGTATCTAGGGGTCCTCTGTATGTGGGATGTCCTTAACTTGGGGACTACCTGTATAGGCCTTGTCACTCTTTAAAATATTGAGGGTTATGCCTATGGTCTCTGTCTGGAGATAAGTAAGTAATCTATGTTTTACCACTGTATATACCGTGTACAATCACATAAAAACATTGGAGCTACATCAAATCCCCTACTGTTCTTTCCTTTCTGTTTATTATATTAACCCAAGGGGCTTGGCTCTCAACAATATTTTTGTGGGGTTTGGGCAACCACCATCTTTACCAGAACTTTCTACCAGAATTTAAAATTGTGAAACCCCCTTCCCTTTCCAAAATCACTTTTTTTATTAGGGGTATAATTTCCTTAATATTGTCTAGACCAGTGTTACTCAACCTTTTTGACATGAGACAACCCTTTGAAATAACATTCAGGTCTTGAGGGAACTACTATAGTTATATCTATAGCTCACAATACATTAGTGTGGTTATCAGCAGGGAAAATGCCTCCTATATTGTTGGCCACTGGGAAGGTTGCCACTCCTACAGGTAGCCAAACAGATCATTGATATCTGCTAAACTCATTATTTGAGGCAACTCCAACAAGACTGCGACCCTAAAGATACCATTCAATACAATTAAGAAGGCCACAGTTATACCGATACACAGATATACCACAGAGGACTTCAGTGAAACAAGACATTAAAGGTTATACCTTCTTTATTTTTGGTGTTTATTAAAATGTTGCAAAAAGAAAAAAAGAACGAGAAAAGTCGTGGTATTACCAAGAATGGGGTTACAGCTCTAATGATTGCATGTAGGAGTCAATTATTATCAATTATCAGTTATAAATGTTCTCCACACATTATGTATTATTAATTACGTAAGTATTAATTCTTGATAAAGCACCTAAAAAATCCCCACAACACAGAATATTGCTTTCCTTAAATCTGTTAAACTCACCTGAGATTCACAAACTGCTAATTATTCAAGGAACCCCTTGCAACCTCTGGAGGAACCCCGGTTGAGAAACGCTAGTCTAGATTCTTACCACTGCCAGGATTCTGGGATATACACCCCAATAGGTGCCATAAACCCACAAGACATCTGGACAGTTCCTGATCCCAGTTTTACGGCAGATGCCCAAGATCTGGGCTGATGTCACTAGGAAAAGAAAAAAAAAGATACGGAATGGGACAATCAGCAGAAGAGCAGGGGGGTAGTGATGAACAATGAAAGACTTGCTGAGCTTTAAGGTTGCTTTCCTCTGCATCAGTAGAAGGTGGAAAGAATGGGAACCCACCTAGATAGTCCAATTAATTTGTATTGGACTAAACTTGGAAGAATTGGACTAAACTTAATGAAAAGGGAAGAGAGAAGAAAGCAGGCTTCTTTAAAGAAGTCTGCTTTCCCTCTCTTTTCCCTTTTCATTGATGAAATATTTATTTGTAAAGAAGTGCACAGGTGGATGCTATTGCTGCAGAAAATCCATCAATATATAATTGTAAAGATGAAATATATGTTTATCTTTGTTGCCTTGTTATTATTCAGAGTATCAAGGGAAAGAAAATCACTACCGCAACTACATGGCTACATGGATGGAGGGCAGAGGCGCTACCGAGAAAAACAACTAAAAAAATAACCCATCAGGAATAGCAGGCTTGGAATACACTGCACAGAGGAAATGAGGCAATTCATGGAAGTAATTGGTTATGTTCACTTTGCACTGCAGTCTTCAAAGTTACATTACCTCTGTAACTGTTCTTGGTGCAGCTGCTGGGTACTACATTACCACAATAACACAGACAACCATGTCTGTGCCGGAGAAGCAGCAGTTCAACCCAGGGTCTCATGTCTTGCTTATGCTGTGTGTTTTCCCATCCACTGAGAAGTATTCTTGTGAGAATAAGCACACAGCTGCCTCCGATTCAGATTCTGTTTCACAATTAAGTCAGAGATAGCAACAAAATCGAAAAGGCCTTTGTGTAAGTATTACTTTTCCTTTGGATGCCTCACTTAATCAACAGTATCTCAAAAGGTCTTCATATCAAAACAAACATTACAACATATATTTAAATACATTTAAATAAAAATATTGTAAAATAAAAAGTAGCATAAACCTTTTCTGAGCATCCAGTAAACAAATGAACTGTAATGCTAAGAAAGCACATATACTGGCATTGGAAAGAAAAAAATGAAGGGCTGGTTTATCCCTTCTTTTCTCCTGTATCTGTTATGTATTGAGAAATGGCTTTTTTTAAAGACCCAAACTAAGGGATTGGCACTATCGTGGTGTCTAGGGTATCGTGTCGGTATCAGAGGATGACTGCAATGCATTGAGCATTATTTATTAAAGCTCTCCAACACTGGAGAAATAAGACTATTGTGAGAGAACTTGGATGATCCAGCAAACATACAACAGATCTAGTCCAGGATTGAAATAATTTGCCATCTTTTTCTCCCATGATAGTCTATCTTCTCCAGTCTTGGAAATCTTTAATAAATCTGTCTCAATACATATCTGAAAATGCAAAGATATTTGTAAGCTACAGGTACATGGGATGTGACTTTTCCAGAAGGTTTTCCAGACAATGGACCTGACACTCTCTAATTTCTTGATTTCAGTTCTGGTTGCATGATTTAAAGTTCACAGGATGTCCACAGCTTCTACTTTTAGCATGTCACTATGCTTCTGCATTTACATTATGTACTGGGACCATTACTGCACAGAACAGTATGCCCACGCCATGTTCTACCCCATGTTCTCCCAGTCCCCATAGAATTATAGAACCTTCAAAAAATACAGGAGAAATTGGCTATGAATCATATAGCACCTAAATCAGGAATTCTGCTAGTGCTGTTTATCCTATTTTAATAATTCTAAAGTACTTGCAAGGGAATCACTCATATTAAAGGACTTGCAAGCTATCATCAAGCAGCTCTTTGTATTCCTAGACCGCATTGCCCAACGACACCATCAGTGTAATCAAGTAATTTCAGGTAGGCATGTTTGTTCTTTTGAATTTGTCAAAATACTGTATATACCTGGAAAAATGTAAAGCCCATGAACATGATCATATGTGCTTAAAGAGCAACACCACTTTGGTAAAAGCGAAAAAAAGTATAGCATTTTAAAAATGGTTATAGCATAAATATAATTTATTGTTAATCATTTCTATGCTAAATTAACAATAAATTATATTTACTCATTTCTATTCTATTCAGAAGTCTATGCTAAAGTCAAATTCAAACTTTAGGTATGCCCTGTGTATGGGTAGGAAAATCTACCAGGGTACAGTTATCTGACAGAACACCCTGAAATCGAAAATCCAGGGATAATTACTTCTAAATGGATGCAGACATTGCAGCTTTTCCTATTAGAGCATGGGAAGTTCCCTAACTCAATATAATATACCACACGCTGTCATTTTAATTTACAAAAGACAGAGGAAGGTAGGAATCTTCTACAATGTAACTTGTAAATTGTTCATCTAAAGAGGATTGTATTTTTCCTCAACAAAAGTGAATTAACAGTTGTATGGTAAAGGTATATTACTTTTTGCATTGCCTCTTTAAACTGTGATACTAGTAATGAGGCTCAAGGGGGACTGCTCACTTTCCACACTGACAGTGGTTGCTAGCTCAATGGTTTCTGATTGCAGCTCAAGTTAAATTCAGGCAATAGATAAAAAAGAGCCGCACTTCTGGCATAAATCTTTGCATAGTGAGCCTATTGACTCCTTAGCAGAGTGCAACCTGCTTATCAACCATTCCAAATTAATCATCAGAACCATCTAGTAACATATTAGGAAATATATTTGATGCTTATTATAACTAGTATACGATACTACTTTACAATTTTCAGTTTATTTTGTCTGTAGTCCTTTTTTAAGAACCTATAAATATTTGTGTGAGCCCTGATTTTTTTTCCGTTTACACAGTGATAAACGCATGCAGGGTTAGCTGTGCAGTGGTGGAGATAGCATCATGTGCTTGGTAAACCATACATAAGCATATTAGGTTTTCATAACTAACTCCAGCTGGGGGCTACACTCTCAGCCAACGTCTTTTCATATCAGAGCTGGAGCAGACACGCAAAATAATAGATATACAAATAAATGCCTCCTAGTATCCTGGAGAAAGAAACATAATGGATTTTTACCATTCTGGTTACACCCTGGAATTGACAACAAAGCCAGAATGAAGATACTACTTTCTCCATTAGAGTTAATGAATACAGTGATGTCACCACCACCACTTACTTCCAACCCCTGCTCCTAGCCTGATGACTGCACAATATAAAAATATTATTATTAGCAAAAATGCTAATAAGTTACCACTTCTGTTTACTCTCGGCATGTCCCTTGCATATGAAAATGCATTTAATTATGTAAAAGAAACATACTGTGTCTGTTTTTTCTTTTTTATCTGTCTAGATTTCATCTCTTAACATACCTCTCCATTGTCCTTTCTAACATAAGTGAACTAATGTAATGTTTTTTTTTTCCATTTTCTTCTACTTAATATTTTATTTAACATGTTGTATTGCCTAATAAATAAAAAAATCAATATTTGGTTAAATTAGTTTTAAAGTGTAATGAATTTGTTGAGTTTTCTCCGAGTCTTTTAACATTTGTAAGCCTAGAATAAATTTACAGTTAAGATCAACTATAATGTAATATTTGAAGGTAAGCCAAGTCTGGATTTTTTTTTTTGACAATTCATTAACTTGTAGAAGGCAGACTGTTTTCATGACCTTTTACAGTAAATGATAATAATACATATTTTAAAAGTCCTAACACACTTTAAACAGTGAAAATTATTACAATTTGGTCATCCTGTTTTTACAAAGCTTTTACGTTTCATAATTAAAATGTGCATTAAAAGGGCAACTCTTCTAAGCACTATTTTTTCCGTCATAGCCACAAAATATAACCAGTTCATTGGAAAAGTCCTTTAGGTAAATAACTTTTTTGTGTTTAAAACACAAATATTATATTTTCTGCTGTGAATATTCCCCATTTTTTATAGTAGTGTACTTCTTTATTTATATGAAAACTATATACAGTGGTACCTCACCTAATGAACGGCTCAGCTAACACATTTTTCAGCTAACAATTTTTTCCTCACTGTTTATGGGACTCGGCTATCGAATATTTTCTCAGCTAACAAATGTTAAAAAAAAAAGGCAGGAAGTAAGACACCCGATAACATACTGCATGATGAATATACAGTACTACCTGTATACTGTATTAGAAAGTGAGAGAGAGACATGGCTTTATCCTATATAGAGAGGGGCTTCCAGAGTGCCACAGAGAAAAGCTCTTCTCATACCATGTACCCTCCGTGTGGCTGTGAATTCGAAAGGTATGTGTGATGTATAGCATTTATTCTTTACATCCGAAAGGGCTTTCCTGGACGGAGGCTTATTTGGGGGGGGGGGGGGGGCAGTTTGCATGAGTTGCAGAAGGAATCTTCTGCTAAACACAGTTGAGGTTGTGGGTTGTAATTTTTGTAATGACCAAGACAAGCCTTGCAGCTGTTTCTTTTTGCATATCAAAGCACAGCTTGCTCCAGAAGTTAATCAATGTCTAGGCTTCATGAAGTTTTTGCCTTGTTTGTGATTAACTCAAACAGTTTATGACCTTTTATATTATATTGTGCTTTTTACTATTTTTTTAATCAAAATTATCTTTAAATTGTGGGCAGCATCTAGAACAAATGAATGATTTTCTATAGAAACCTATGGGAAATCATTTTTTGGCTAACAAAGATTTTGGCTAACAAATGTGATTCCGGAATGAATTATCTTTGTTAGCCGAGGTATCACTGTATACTTTTATGATATAGGTTTGCTTTAATGAAGAGGGAGTCGGCAAATTGTATCACTGTAGTTGGGTGTGAGCAATAATCACACGTAGAATGGAGAAGTAGTTGGAAAAATGTGGAGAACACATTTCTAGAGGGAAGAGGGGGGTTTGTTTATATAAGAACTTATTTAAATAAGAAGTGCCCAATTTAACCCAATTGGATTTGATGGTTAGCAAATGTGTTCCTATGTTTAACCAAATATTTTGTCTGACTACTGTTATGTTTAATAAAATCGTAATGTTGTATGTAATTGTACACAGCAGAACAGGCATAACAGACCAAGCAATGTAGTAAAATCTAGCAGAAGCAGAATATGTAACCAATACTGCTGACAAAATGCTTGTTTTTTACTGTTCTTTAATAAAATATAAAAATACGTGTCAGAAATATTGTATCATAATTGAAAAAAGTTGTATTGTATTAGTTTTAGGTACTTCTTAAAGGTAAAGAAAAACCCTTGATTTTTACTTTGTAATGGATACTGCTTATAAAGTTTAAAAAGAAATGAAATGTAGGGTGTTGCAGTTTAAAGACCTACATCTCCACGGTAACTGTTTCCTAGGCAACTGGCCAATTCAGCAGTCACCCCCATTAAGTAAAGCAGTCGGAGCTGGACGATCTGACAGGCATGATAAAAAGAGAGTCCTGTGGAGCACTGAGACAAAAAAAAATATCTCATTGTTTCTGTTATTCTTCTTTTTTCCATTAGGTTTATAGTATTCATTTTCCTAGGCCGTTCAAGCTAAAGCAAACGATTCATAATTAAAACATTAGTGATGACAAGCCGAGTATGAAATAAGACTATGATGTTGTAGAGTTTTGGGAAAGTACAGCCATAAATATAAATTCAACTTCATGGTGTAAACAAGTGAAACATGGGAAGCCAAAATGTGTTGAAGCCACAAAGATATGAAGCAGTAGTGCTGAAGAGTAGGAATAACTAGTGTTGGTCGAATATCTCACTATTCGATTCGACAGCTATTCAATCAAATAATGAGATATTGTTCGGGTGATCGGATGCCGAATTGGAACACCATTGAAGTCAATGGTGGGAGAATTCAGGTTATTTTTAGGGACTAATAAGGGCTGCAAGAGCAATCAGATTGCTCTTGTAGCCCTTTATAGATGTATGTGTTCCTGGATAAAGTTTCTCTATCCAAGAACACAGGGAGTCCTGTGTTCTTGGATAGAGAAACTCTGTCCAGGAACACATACTACAGGACTGCAGCAGCGATCCTAATTGCTATTGATGCACTGTACTATTAGTATGTGTTCTTGGATAGAGTTTTTCTATCCAGGAACACAGTGCACTAGATGTGATGAATGGGGAAACTTGTCCCCATTCAACCTCTAGTGCCCGGGGATCTCCTTCAGTCATAGCTGTGACCGCAAAGTTCCCATGGTCATGTGACTGTGGGAATTGAACTGGAGATAAACTCTGCAGTTCCACTACCAATCCTGGGGCACTATAAGGTAATTAACCTGTAGTGCCCCGGGGGCTTTGCCTGCAGTCACAGCTCTGACCACAAAGTTCCACTACGGTCCCCGGAGGACTACTGGTTAATTAACTTGTAGTGCCCCGGGGATCTCACACTCTTCTCAATGATTGCAGACTCTGCAATCCGGCCGGTGGGCAAGTATCTCTTACACTCTAACATGCACAGTAATATGATACATTTGTTACATTTTTTTCCGCAGTGGATAAAAGAAAAATGTAAAAAATGTATCATAATATTTCTGTGCTGGAAAGTGTGTTACAGAGTTAAGCTACGTACACACGTCAGATTTCTATCGCCCGATAATCGGCATCGGCCAATTATCGGGTGAAAATCTGCCGTGTGTACAGTTGGTGTCGTCCATCGTCCGGACGACCGACCTGCCGGATCCACGGACGATGGACAACAGCCGATCCTAATGAAAGGGAAGGGGAGAGCGCGCAGCAGGGTGCCGCTCCGTCGCTCTCCCCCTCCCCTCTCCATAGAGCATGAACGGTGCTGTATGTACAGCATCGTTCATGCATCGTGCACTCCCTTGTCGTTGGAAAGGATCGTGAAAGATCCTTTCCAACGACAAAAATTGCAAGTGTGTACGCAGCTTAAGATATCATGTCATTGTAGGATGACCTGTACAAAAAAAATAGGTATATTAACACAAACACTCAATAAATTAATTTAACATTAATTTTTATTTTTTTTAACACATTTTTTTTTTTAATCTGAATTTTTACCGTCGAATTTCGTTTTTTTCGGGTCAAGTGTAACCGAATTTGAACAGCCATTTTTGGGTCGAATATAAGGACCACCCGAATTCGAACATCAACACTAGAAATAACCCACTTTAAACAACTGAATTTAAACTTAAAGAAAACATCAATTGTACATGTTTCAAACACATAAAAAGTAAAGCACCTGCTTGATCCACTATACATCTGTTACTATTCTTGTCCCATAGACACCTCTGCTGACAACACTTTTCCGAAATCCGCTGAGGGCTACAAAAAAAGAAAAAAGTGGCCTCATGAAATTGTCACTTTCCCACCTCATGCCAATTCACTTTGTGGATGAACTGTGGTTCACATGGTTTAGGGTTTATTTATGGTACAGGTATGTTCACTAGCTAAAATGGATTGTAATGGTGATTAGGCATTGAAATGGGTATTTTTAAAAAGCTGATTTTGCCACATAAATCCTTATAGTTATTTGCTAAGCCCCTAAGCATGTCCAATGTAAAAACATTTACCACTGATTTAAAGAAAAATTACATACAAAGATAAACCATGGTCAGGAAAAAAACATTTTAGGCCATATGACAACTTTTCAGACAAAGCACCTAGATGTATTGTTGCCAACGAAATGTTTGGGGGTGGACAAGGTGACAGTGCAAAAATGTCACAGAAGAGGGGAAAAAGATTACCAAGCATTTTTCTGCTTAGTTTAGCAGAACAATTTTAGAGATGGCTACAAGTTTTGATGTTTGATGACATGCCCTTGAACATAGTATTGACACCAAGATTGCTGAAGGTCCAGGGAATTGGTATGCTCTCAGAGTTTCCCTTGTATACCATTATTTTCCTGTGCATGGCCAAGTGATGTTCTGAGATAAGATCCCCTCAAGATCCATCCTGTGCCGAGTGCTTCCCTTTGCACAAAATTTATTAATAGAAGAACTGAATCACATGTAAACAAGACAGGACTCCACAGATTTATTAAGTAGTTAAGCAGCGCCCTGTATTCTCTGTAATCTCTGGACCCTGCAAAAATAAATATATTTACATAAAGAAAAAAAAAATTAAGACACTTTTTGTACTGTCCAAGGTTTTTAGTTTTTTGGCTTGATGTAAGGTGGTGGGGGTTGGGAATTATACCGTTTTTACCCCCATGTCCTATTTAAGTTGAAGTACAGGAATAAATTCAAAATACTTTAGTACTGCATGAATTAAAGGTTTCCATAGTCCAAGAGTACCCTTCTTCTGTCCACCTTTCTAATTTGTATCTTCCTACTTCCATGAGCAAACCCAAAGTAAGGGCAGTCATTAAATCCACATTTTAGTGCCCGGTTTACTTAGTAACCGGTGCTGCTTTAAGTGCTGGATTACGTGAATACTAATGTTCTACTTTAGATAAGGAAGCATCATTCTTACAAAAACTGTGGAGTGGGCAGAAAGTGTAATGATGAATCGAGGACTTGTGGAGTTTGCGTGGGCTGACAGCTGTTATGTTTTACCTAAATTTTTGAGGGTTTAAGGTGGGCAAATAAGGAGACTGTGACATCGCAGGTCAGTACTGATAGTAAGATGGTCCACTAGGTAAATGGGTATTTAAAGTAATGAGGGGTTTAATGTATTTATATGTCACATACCCATGATCATGAGACTAATATCAGAGTCTGAGACTGCCCCAAGAAGCTGCAGTGGGACCAGTCAAAAGAAAAAAAGTGAAGAATGGGAGAGTAAGAGTCCTTATTATAGTACTATGGACAGAAAAAAACATTTAACCCTTTCATTAGAGGGGTAGTTTTTATTTCATGCTGAAGTTAACTTTTAAAGTGTACCTCGGGTCCTTATATTGTTTTTCAGTTTTGGACATAGTTGGAAAAGATTATAGTTTCTGCAATTTTAGCACTATCAAGTGTTCTATTTACTCTCAATTCCTGCCCTACTGACAACCTCTTCTTTAGGCAGGAAATGAGGAAACATTCCCATCGGAGGCAGAGACAGAACTAAAAATCTGACAGGTGGCCTTCCCCTACAATTCTTTTAAAGAAAATTATTTTTCTTTCTTTGTTGTAGCTGAACGCTCCCCTCTCATCCTGTGTACAGGAAGTAAAGTATATATCCTTAATGGAGCCAAAGGAGTTCCGAACCTTCCCCACTATTGAAAACAAAGTAAAATATGCTTTTGCTGTGCATAAATGTTAGGGGCTCTATTTAGAAAACAGTAAATCTGACATTCTCTAAACATTACCTTGTGGGAATCTTCCAGGTATGTGCTTTTCAATAGCAGTTATTAATTCCCACGAGAGAATGTCTGAGGGAATGTCAGATTCCCTGTTTAATAGAGCCCCAAATGTAAGGAAACTCTTGAAGCTGAGTCAGCCTGCCCCAGTCTATCCTTTTTGGAATTGAGATGCAAAAACAAAAAAAATGGATTTTAGAAGCAGTGAAGTTAAAGCTTGGTTTCTTTGCTTTAGATCATGTGTGGTTAAGGAACCCAAAGGATGCTGTACTTTGCTTCCAGAAAACTTTACGGCACTCTTACTCAGTACTCCTCTCAAGAGCCCAAGACCCCTAAATGCAAGTAGTAGGCTGACTACTTGCAAATATCAAAATGCCTTCATGGGTGGATGTCAGTTATCTTGAAAAATCTTTTCCAGTGGCATCATTTGGACTTTTGTTCATAGACTAAATTACTGGCATTATCAATGTCTGTAGTAGAGGTTTCTTACGTTCATAAGTGGACTATCAGTCTGCAAAGATTCTGGTGCATGTGAAAAGAACAGGGTAATAAAAGGTAAAAAAAAAAAAAAAGATTTCAGTGTTTTAGTGTGAGTACAACTTTCTCCATCATGCCTAAAATCTACAGAGGTATACAAGACTTTCTTTTAAATTTTACTACATGTTCAGAATATGTAAATACCTTGGAGTGCAAAGTTTTGGCACAGGTTCACTTTAAAATTGGGCATCCTGAAATCTGAGGGGATGCTTGATTTTTGGTGCAAAAAAGCAGTTATTTAGGGATTGTGGTTCTCATTATTACAGTACATTATGAAGGAAAAGGTTATTGTCACAGAAGAACTCTATATAGACTAGTTCCATGCCGCCAAATGGCTTAAGAATAAAAAGTTAATTAAATGCATTGTTCAATAAATGTCACGTAGAAAATCAGATGTCACGATGGTTCCTTAGAATACTTAGGTAGAAATGAGAGGTAATTGTAGTTGGATATCAGGTAATTGTGTTTGGATTATAACAAGTACTAAAGCATAAATGACAAACCCTTGACTGGGCAAATAGTAATAAAGAGAGAGCAGAACAAATGGCACATATAAGAAATGTGAGAAGCTTAAAGTAGTAATAGTCTTGCAACAGTGGATAAATAAAAATTAGTGAGGCTAAATTGTTTAATTTAGAAAAAAATGCTGCCCACAGGCCTTCAAGTCAACAGCACTGAATAATATCTTGGCACTATATAAATACTATTTATTTTAGGTAATAATAATGTCTAGTGTGTTTAGTTTACTATTACACTCAAGCAGGCATGCTTCCCATTTTGTGCTGAACCAACTGGCCAGATCAATTTACTAAACAGTAGTCGCCTCATCATTAGTCCCGAAGCATCGACATTTACCAACACACTCACTCAATGTCTGAAAAAAATACTGAAAAGCATGCATTGCTTAAAATTGGAGATGGGCAATTAGATGCTGTAAATTTGACTCTTATGCAAATTGCACCTGAAACTGAGCCAATCAAACTCAGAAAGTATAGTTTGATTGGCTTAGCTTCAAGTCACTACAATTTGTATGTGATTTACATACATATTTTTTTTTCTACATTTCATTGACCATTTCTGTTTATAATCAGTTGCTGCTTAATTTAGAATCTACTTCCCAGAGTAAGGTTCTGGCTCAGCAATGACACATTCATGCACAATTCTTGGCTCAACAAATGCCTAACACTGATCATTCCCTGTAGTTTCACAACACATTGGAACTTGTTAAAAATTAAAACTTATTATATTACTGAAATCACTGGATCACCTTGAGAGGAGTCTCCTGCTCACTGAACAGGCAGTTAATGGCTTAGATGTGAAGGGTGGAGAGGTTAGTCAGGATGAACATGTAGGGAGTGGGGTTATTGTAACTGGAGGGAGTGGTAGGGGCACCCAGAAAAGGAAGGCCAGCCCTGTGCTTGAGCACCCCAACATGTTTGCAAAATTATGTGAAAATGTGCAGATGGCAGACCCAGTGGTGGCAACTCTAGATGTTACTGCTACCACTAACAGCCGGGAGAGCAGCACATCTTGTAATGGTGGGGAGGGAAACGCAGGAAGGAAAAGACAATTGGTTGTCATTCTATGATCAGGAGGACGGATAGAAAAGTTTGTCAGCCGGATCCCTTCAACCGAATGGTTTGCTGTCTCCCTGGTGCCGGGGGTTAAGCATGTGGTGGACCGAGTGGACAAACTAGTGGGAGGGGCTGGACAGGACCCAGCTGTCTTGGTCTATGTTGGAACCAATGACAATATAAATGGAAGATAAAGGATCCTTAAAAATCAGTTTAGGGAACTAGGTTTAAAGCTGAAGAAAAGGACCCCCAAGGCTATGTTCTCTGAAATATTGCCTGTGCCATACGCAACACTGGAAAGGCAGAGGGAGCTTAGGCAGCTAAACGCATGGCTTAAGTCCTGGTGCAAAAGGGAAGGGTTTGGGTTCATAGAGCACTGGGCTGACTTTTCATTGGGGTACAACCTCTATGCCAGAGATGGTTTGCACCTAAATAAAAGGGGGGAAAAATTTAGGGGAATGGTGGAGGGATATTTAAACTCGACGGCAATGAGTGGAATAAAACTGGAAAGGGATCCAAGTCTTTCCATGGTCCATAGATTTATAAATTGCCATAGAGTCTGGACGAGGAGAACAGAAACGTAAGCTGACATAAACAAGCTCAAATCTACGCCCCAATGGTAGAGTCAGTGTCACATTTTGTGGAAATGTTATGCCACTTTCTGACCTCTAGCATTTTTGTGCATCTGTGTCTGTCATGTATGAAGGTGGGTAAGAAGTATCAGGCTTTTTCTGGTCACAAAGCAGACATCGTAGAGTCTAAAAAATAACACAGTTTTTGTGGTGTTCTTCCACAAGTGCTGGAGGTGATCACCTCTTGTCCAAGAGCCACATTGATAAAATCAGGGATGCAGTATTTTGGCCTCTGTTTGGCATCATAGCAAGGGCCATCTGGAGTCCCACGATGGGTTGAAGCTTTGTTGGAATTGCTCTCCTGTCCCCTGGGCACTGGGCACAGTAAGGAGATGATATAAAAAGGAAAAAAAAAACACAAAATTCGAGGCATGACAGATCAATCAGGATGTTGGAAATATTACCTGAAAGAAAAAAGACATTATTAGTTATATAACAACAAAACTAAGTTAGATTTACAAATATAAATAATTATAGTCAACAAATTGTAACGTTATATTCAATATAATATGCTGCTTTCCACTAAAATGATAAAATAAACTCTTTATTTACTTAATGCAGAGTTGGTTAGAATTTACTGAATGGATGCAACATGTAATAAATGGCTTTGGGGCATTATTGAAAATACACAAATTCTTTGAAATAACATGCTTTAAAGATGCTATAAGGCCATACATGATGTAATATATTTTTATCAAAAAACAGAAGATTTCCCTTAAATTTTAACTATAACCTTTATAAGGAAAGAGGGGGTTGGGACAGTCAAATAAGGTGGCACAAAGGTTAGTCAGGGATCAGACACTAGTGGAGGATGGATTGGGGATAGTTGGGGGGAGGGTTATGGATAATTGTAAGGAGCTTACCATGTTACAAACAAACATTGGATTGTGCAGTACTAATTGTACTAAAAAACAAAATGAATTGGCAAACAGCGATGGTAAAAGCAGCAATTGTTTAAAGAGCCTGTTCACCAATGCTAGAAGTCTAGCAAACAAGAGAAATCCCATGGGAGATTTCAACTACCCTGACATTGACTGGAGTAAAATTGGGGAATTTATTCTAAGATAATTTTATGGTACAGTTTATAGAAGCCCCAACTAGAAATAATACTCGGCTGGACCTAGTTCTTTCTAACAATGCAGAGCTTATAACAAATGTACATATAAAAGAGAATCTGGGTGGAAGTAATCATATTATGATTTCATTTAATGTAAGCTGTAAACAGGAAGAAAAAACAGTGAAGATAAAAACATTTAATTTTAAGAGAGCAAATTTTCCAATATTAAGGGCGGCTCTCTGTGACTTGGACTGGGAAACAATATTGTCCTCAAAGAACACAGAACAGAAATGGGATAATTCAAGTCTGTTCTACAAAACCACACTGAAAAATATATTCCAATGGGTAATACATTTAGGAGGCTAAAAGCTATGTGGCTCACAGCTGATGTTAAAAAAAGCCATAAGGAACAAGAAAAGGGCATTCCAAAAATATAAAAATGAAAGATCACCTTCATCATTTGAAGCCTATAAAAAATATAACAAAAGATGTTAAAAGGATATAAAATGCGCAAAACTTCAAAATGAAAGACAGATTGCAAAGGAAAGAAAGGCAAACCCCCAAAAATGTTTTAAATACAATAAGAGCAGAAAGAGCAGATCTGAGCATGTAGGCCCCTTAAAGGATGTCGCTGGGTTGGTAACTGGGGATAAAGACAAGGCAGATTTACTAAACCCCTTTTTTTAGCTCTGGAAAGTTGGAAAGGTCCCAGAGAGTCTGATAAAGAACCACATAGAGGAGTTTCTGTTAGAAAATAATATTATAAGTGATAGCATGGCTTCAAGAAAGACAGAAGTTGTCAAACTAAGTAAGTAAACAGGTAGACAGTGGAGTAGCAGATGATATAGTGTACTTGGACTTTGCTAAAGCATTTGACACTGTACCTCACAGATGGTTAATATAAAAGTTAGGGTCGATAGGTTTAGAAAAGTCAATCTGTACATGGATAGAGAACTGGCTTAAAGATCCAGAGAGTTGTAATTAATGATTCATACTCTGAATGGTCCAAGGTTATTAGTGGTGTATCCCCGGGTTCATTGTTGGGACCTTTACTGTTTAACATCTTTATAAATTATAGAGTTTGGGAAGAAAAGTACCATTTCTGTTTTTCCAGATGACACCAAACTATGTAATGGAAATAAGTCCATACAGGATGTCTATAATCTACAAGCAGACCTGGATGCACTGTTTGATTGGGCAGCCAAGTGGCAAATGACTTAGTATAGATTGAATATAGATAGCATTGGTCAGACCACATCTGGAATATGCAGGCCAGTTTTGGGCACCAGTTCACAAAAAAAACATTGTTTAATTGGAGATAATGCAGAAAAAGGGCAACTAAATTAATAAAAGGAATGGAGGAGATCAGCTGTGAGGAAAGGTTAACTAAACTGAATCTATTCTCCCTTGAGTAGAGATGTTTAAGGGGGGATATGATCACTAGTGTTGATGTTCGAATTCGGGTTATCCCTATATTCGACCCAAATATGGCTGTTCGAATTCGGGTAGACCCGTCTCGAAAAACACGGGATTCGACAGCAAAAATTTGAGAGGAAAAAAAAATTTTTTTTTTCCTAAATTATTTATATCGTATGTGTTTTTTATTTTAAACTTGTTCTTTTTTTATTTTTTACAGGTTATCTGACAATGACATTATGAATCATAATGTCATTGTGGGACTCCTGGACCGTGGGAACTTTGCGGTCACAGCTAATTGAAAGCAGGTGCCTTCAATTAGCTGTAACCGCAGGCAATACGAGGGCAATAGAGGTTGAATGAAGATACTGGCCCTGATTTTCTAAAGCTCTCCAAGGCTGGAGAGAATACACTTTCTTCAGTGAAGCTGGCTATTCCAGAAAACCTGGTATGGATTTCCTAAAATCATTTACTATTTGCTAGCAAATGTTTTAAATCCTGGACCAGATCCATTTCAGGTTTGCTAGATCACCCAGCTTCACTGGTCAAAGTGTATTCTCTCCAGCCTTGGAGAGCTTTAATAAATCAGGGCCACTATCTCCATTCATACCTCTACTGCTCTGTGATTGGCTGAGAAATAGGAAACCTTGATGACAGCTCAAGCATCATCAGGGTTTCCCTTTCCTCAGCCAATCAGGGAGCGGAGGAATCAGCGGAGCTTTACTATGCTGACAGCTCTGCTCCCTTGATCACTCCACGATCAGTGGAGCAGAGCTGTCAGCATAGTAAAGCTCCGCTGATTGCTCTGCTCCCTGAGTTGCTGAGGAAAGGGAAATCCTTATGATGCTTTTGCTGTCATCAGGCTCTCCCTTTCCTCAGGGAGCAGAGCAATCAGCGGAGCTTTACTATGCTGACAGCTCTGCTCCACTGATCGTGGAGC